>NC_053491.1:214588358-214909608 GCF_905171775.1 Rana temporaria | reverse complement strand
GTAGCATCAAAGATGTTACAGATGGAAGCCTATTTGTGATGCTGGCCGAGGTCGGGGGGCCCCATGCAGGCCCCCGACCAGACATCAGACAGAATGGCTCACTTTTGTAAGACGTATCCCCAGCGCTCTGTGAGATGCTGGGGACGTCTTTTGAGCTACAACAAAATGGCGGCTGCCAGACTTCCTGTAGAACGCTGTGTACTGTCAACACAGAATGTTATGATGGTACAATGGGACTTCTGTGTTTGCCCCCCCCATGGTCTCCGTCCCCTGGCTGAAGCTTTTAAGTTTTTTCAATTTTTTTCATTGTTAACCATATAAATGAGATGTCATATCTGTCACCCACCATTTGAATGCTACTAATTTAAATATTTTATATGCTGGGCGAAATTTTTTGATTTTTTGATTTTACTATTAAATGCCTAGCAGACTACGGGAAAATGGCTGCAGCTGCATTATTTACATGGCAAACAGCTGAGTTTACTTACAGCCTACTAAACAAGTCACCTTATAAAAAGGATCCCATGTATGCCTCTCACTACTCCTGAGGAAGTCACATGATAGTGACGAATGCGCATGAGTCCACTGAGAGGTATCGGAGGTGACGTTGGCGACAGATTGCCCCTCTTTTTTACATGCTCAATTGTATTTTGGATTATGTGAGTACCCCTGTCTATTTTCTTTGAGAATTAAAATTTTTAAAACGGTATCACACCATCGATGCTTTATTTCTTTGGGGCGAGAAACTGACCAATCTGGGACGAGAACTCCAAGGAGGACCTGCCGTTGTTGGATCAGAGCCCATCGAGTGAACCATCTAATGTGGTTGGATCTATATGCTGTTACCTTACAGCAGTAAGGTAAGGGGACATCCTTACTTACCCTAAAAGGATCACTGGATACCCATTTTCCTCTCACTCCATATTGCGGACCTACACCTGCACTTTTGCTTTCTTGGACTTTTGAAATTTTACTTATATTTTTTGCTAATATTTTTCAAACTCTGTTGATGGACTGTTTATCACCAGTATAGGAGTGTCACTTAGCACAGTTACCTGGAATTTATTTTGCACCATTACTTATAGTGTATTTCATCACATTAAGAGGAACCTGTGTAGTTATATGATTTGCACCATTACTGTTATTGCTCACTGATCATTTATATTTATTTTTATGCTGATGCCATTTGGGCTATATTGCTCCTCATTTCAATTACACCTACTTTCATTCCCCTCCCCCACCTGTTTATTCACTTATCCATTCACCACTGATTAGCGCAGCACTACCCTCCCCATTTTCAATTGCTTATGGTTTGATACACCTTCCAGTGCCGCAGCTGTACCTCCACTTCTCATCACTTTCATTTCCCCTCCCCCTTTATTCCCCTCTCTGTTTCCCCTCCTTTGATAAGCGCGGTAATATCCATTTTTCCACTATTTATCACTGTCTCGCACTCATTACCGCAGCTATCATGGATGTCTTCTCATTTCTTGATAAGAGGCAGGTTAATCTTGAAGATGTTTTTAATGCTTCTGCACCTGTTAAGAAAAACAGTGACCTAGAGAGCCTCATGAGGAAGCTAGGGCATAATATGGAAAAAAAGATCAGCCTATGGTGGGACATAGTCACCTTTGAACGCTATATTAAGGATAACATTGTCCCACGGCGTCTACGATGGGATATAACCCCTAATGATGGCCTATTAGATCAGGCCTCAATAGACGAATGGTTTAAATTTTTTAACATCAAGGGGTCAGAACTTTTGATGTTCCTACTAGACAGGAAAAAGAGAAAGCTGAAACTGATCAAACAGATCATCCTAGAGGTCAAGGAAGAACTAGAAGCATATAAAGATTCAGGAGATCTCGTAAGATACACAACACAACTGAATAATGATTTAACAAAGAAAGACAAGGAAGTACAACACAGGAAAAGTAAAAAATACAGTCGCGATATGAATGATTTTAAAACGGATCATACGTGTAAATGGCAGAGCCAATCGGGCCGACCAGATCCCATCTCAACCTATTCCACACCAGAGAGAAATGTGAGGGTCTATTCACCCCCAAGAGTGATCAACTATATAGGGCCCACCCAAGAAACGCATGATAGGAATAGGCACGAATCGCCCCGGCAGTACAGAAATGAAGAGAGACAGGGCAACTATAATCAACACACTCCCTACCAAAATGAGAGAAGACCACCCCAAAATGAGCGGACACCACAGAATGGTTGGAAGAAACCCTTCTGGAAAAAACGCAGAAATAATAACAATGGCCATAACTATGGACAAAGACCACAACAAGACCAGAGGGATAATAGACCCCAGCCCCAAAACCAACGAGATAATAGAGGTGGAGGCTATGAGAATAGAGGTCGGCCACAGGAAACCAACTATTATCAGGGACGTCCAAATGAATACCATGAGAACAGAGGATATACACATGAACAGAGAAGAAGAAGCCCTGTTCGTTCAAATGATCGAAGAGAGGGAGATCGAGGTTATTACACTCATCACCCACAGGATAGGAGTCCAATCCCTACACGGAATTATTATGCACCCCTAGAACAGCGAACAGTGGATGATAGAGTGGAAAGACATCAAAATCCCAATACCTCTTCTTTTTTAGAGAGAGGTCAAGAATACCATCCGCCTCGACATAGAGGAAATAAGAACCTACAGAAGAACCCCAGAAAGAAACGGGGAAAGCGAGGAGGAAAGAGAACACAAAAGAAAAAGAACAGAAAGGGAGAGGGAATCTTCAACTTAAGTGGACTCCCACTTACACATGAAGAGATTGGCGTCCTAGATAAAGGCCTCAAATACGCACCAGCGAAAAATCTAGATAAATTCCAGACATATATAGGAATTCAAAAGTATGTAAGGAAATTAAATATTCAAAAGTATATGATCAGTAACCCTTACAAAACTAGGACTGCCAATCCAGATGAAGAAATTAGACATAGTAATCTGAAGAATAAATCTATTTTTAATCCGCCTGTGAAAGATAATAAATGTGTGGAAGTCTTTAAAAGATTGGTCACAGGAGAACTAATGGACCTGAAAGTGAAAAAACAAGAAGAACCGAAACATATTAGGAGTGGAATACGCAAATTGATGAAAAGAAAGGATCTAGTAGTTCGACCAGCCGATAAAGGTGGTGGCATTGTGGTACTTTCCAAGGAACAGTATAAAATGAGCATGGAACAAATGCTAGGAGATACCAACACCTACAACCGCCTTCTGAGTAATCCCATGTTTAAATGCAGAAAAGCCTTGGAACAGATTGTACATTTAGGACTAAAAAGAGGAATCCTGGATAAGAAAGAAGCACAATATCTGATCCCTACATCATGTCGCACACCTATTGTATACTCACTCCCCAAAATACATAAGAACAGCACGAATCCACCGCCCAGACCTATAGTAAATGGAATTGATTCCTTAACTGCAAGAATGGGGCAATACATTGACTTCTATTTACAGCCAGTAGTTCAGAGTACAAGAGCGTATCTTAGAGACACAAAACAGATGTTACAATGCCTGGATGATATACCAAGAGATGATGGACCCTTTTGGCTAGCAACAGCAGACGTATCGTCGTTATACACGATCATACTACATCATCAAGCATGCGAAGCAGTCAAATGGGGCCTCAGGAAATATTCCCAGTTGCCCTGCATCCAACGAAAATATCTGGTAAAAAGTTTGGACTTTTGTCTTAAAAATAGCTACTTCTGGTATGGCGGCAATTACTTTTTCCAGAAAACCGGCGTAGCCATGGGGGCAAAATTTGCCCCTAGTGTAGCTGGGCTTTTTATGGCCCAATGGGAAGAAGGGAAAATCTTCTCTGAACCTCCTGATGATCTGTACATATATAAAAGATATATTGATGATATCTTCATACTGTGGAGGGGCGAGAAAGAAACGCTAGCAGATTTTCTACAAGATTTAAATACCAATGACAGAAACATTGAACTTTCTTGGGAAATCAGCAACAAAAAGATCACATTCCTAGACCTAGAGGTGGAACAAGAAAATAACGAACTCCGGTCTAAAACTCATTTTAAAAATGTGGATCGTAATAGCTACTTGCCGCTTGAAAGTTGTCATCACAGAAACTGGCTTTTTAACATTCCAAAAGGGCAATTAATGCGCCTAAGACGAAATTGTACAGACAAAGATACTTTTCTCACCCAAGCAAAAGACATGGGAGAAAGGTTTAAACAAACAGGATACGACAATTCCTTTATTAACCAGAAGATTGCAGAAGTGGCAACAATGGATAGACAGACTCTTATGAGTGATAAGCCTAAACAAAAAATGCATAAAGACTTGATGCCTATCATCTTCGATTACAGTATACAACATAAATGCATTGAAAAAGTCATTAGACGCCATTGGAATATACTACTGGCTGACAAAGAACTGGGGGGTGTCCTTCCACCGATTCCAAAGTTCGTATATAAAAGGGCACCTACTATTAGGGACAAAATTGTTAAAAATGTGCCTGATCCGCCTAAAAATAAAAACAACTTCCTCTCTTTTTTCACTGGTAAAGGTTTTTTTCCATGCAAAAGATGCTACGCATGTTTGAGAACTCACAAACCGAACCAGAAGAGGAAAGATTTTACTGCAACTAGTACAGGAGATGTATACGAAATAAAAGAATTTATCTGCTGTAACACAGAGGGAGTTGTATACGCACTCGAATGCAGTTGCGGTCTACAATACATAGGCCGGACAAAAAGAGCATTACGAGTGCGTATAAAAGAACATGTCCAAAACATCCTTAAAGGTTTCGATAAATATAGTGTATCAAGACACTTCCTTACCCACCACAATAAAGATCCGACACATCTTAAATTTTGGGGCATAGAGCCCTATGTGAGACACTGGCGAGGCGGGCATAAAGTTAGAACATTGAGCCAGTTAGAATCTCGCTGGATATTTACTCTGGATACTTTTGCTCCCCGAGGTCTTAACATAGATTTTGATCTTAATTGTTTTTTAAGTGACCGATAAGACTTTATTTTTTGATTTATTTCTTGCTTCACTTACCCTCTCTGTTCTCTCCTTTTCGCTATCTAATATTGATGACGTAGATTGTTTTTAATCTGTATATGTGGATCTGTTCGCACACGTCATCTACGTCTTTTAACCTTATGTGGCATATCCAGTCAATGAAATTAAATATGTCGACATACATTCATTTAAATTTTTTATACTTTTTAACATATATATATTTTTTAACAAATTATTCTGGCTCTCAATATTTTTTAATATACCAATTGAGCCTCAATCTTCTCGGTGCATTATGAGTGTGTATATACACATAAATTCCTGCTCCCCTGTGTTTTTAATTGTTTCCCTCGAGTGCTCCCTTGTGAGGACGCCGTGTGTCACCATTTAACAAGCATTGGCTTCAAAAAAATGGCCGAGGCTCCACTTCCGGTGGCTGCAAGGTGGCTGCAGCTCCACTTCCGGCGGCGCTCGTTTTGATAGACGCCGCCGATACGTGATGGAAGCCTATTTGTGATGCTGGCCGAGGTCGGGGGGCCCCATGCAGGCCCCCGACCAGACATCAGACAGAATGGCTCACTTTTGTAAGACGTATCCCCAGCGCTCTGTGAGATGCTGGGGACGTCTTTTGAGCTACAACAAAATGGCGGCTGCCAGACTTCCTGTAGAACGCTGTGTACTGTCAACACAGAATGTTATGATGGTACAATGGGACTTCTGTGTTTGCCCCCCCATGGTCTCCGTCCCCTGGCTGAAGCTTTTAAGTTTTTTCAATTTTTTTCATTGTTAACCATATAAATGAGATGTCATATCTGTCACCCACCATTTGAATGCTACTAATTTAAATATTTTATATGCTGGGCGAAATTTTTTGATTTTACTATTAAATGCCTAGCAGACTACGGGAAAATGGCTGCAGCTGCATTATTTACATGGCAAACAGCTGAGTTTACTTACAGCCTACTAAACAAGTCACCTTATAAAAAGGATCCCATGTATGCCTCTCACTACTCCTGAGGAAGTCACATGATAGTGACGAATGCGCATGAGTCCACTGAGAGGTATCGGAGGTGACGTTGGCGACAGATTGCCCCTCTTTTTTACATGCTCAATTGTATTTTGGATTATGTGAGTACCCCTGTCTATTTTCTTTGAGAATTAAAATTTTTAAAACGGTATCACACCATCGATGCTTTATTTCTTTGGGGCGAGAAACTGACCAATCTGGGACGAGAACTCCAAGGAGGACCTGCCGTTGTTGGATCAGAGCCCATCGAGTGAACCATCTAATGTGGTTGGATCTATATGCTGTTACCTTACAGCAGTAAGGTAAGGGGACATCCTTACTTACCCTAAAAGGATCACTGGATACCCATTTTCCTCTCACTCCATATTGCGGACCTACACCTGCACTTTTGCTTTCTTGGACTTTTGAAATTTTACTTATATTTTTTGCTAATATTTTTCAAACTCTGTTGATGGACTGTTTATCACCAGTATAGGAGTGTCACTTAGCACAGTTACCTAGAATTTTTTTTGCACCATTACTTATAGTGTATTTCATCACATTAAGAGGAACCTGTGTAGTTATATGATTTGCACCATTACTGTTATTGTTCACTGATCATTTATATTTATTTTTATGCTGATGCCATTTGGGCTATATTGCTCCTCATTTCAATTACACCTACTTTCATTCCCCTCCCCCACCTGTTTATTCACTTATCCATTCACCACTGATTAGCGCAGCACTACCCTCCCCATTTTCAATTGCTTATGGTTTGATACACCTTCCAGTGCCGCAGCTGTACCTCCACTTCTCATCACTTTCATTTCCCCTCCCCCTTTATTCCCCTCTCTGTTTCCCCTCCTTTGATAAGCGCGGTAATATCCATTTTTCCACTGGTCAAGGTACTGGCAACACTCCATTTCCTCGCCAGTGGATATTTCCAACGTACAAGTGGAGTCGTGTCTGGGATGTCTCAATCCACTATGAGCAGATGCATGCACCAGGTTGTCCCCGCAATCCTCACATGCATGTCCCACCACATCATCAAACCCACCCATTAGCATCTGCGGCAGAAGGCAATGCAGGATTTCTACAGAATTGCCGGATTCCCCCGCACCGTGGGGGCCATTGATTGCACACATGTAGCACTACGGCCCCCCGTGCCACAGAGCACATATGCAATAAAGTGGAGTTCTGCGCACCCTAACACGCAGACAAGGTGAAAGAAAATGAAAAAATATGAAAAAATACCAATCTGTGAAGGCGTGAAAGAGAGCACATAAACGCTCAATATATCAAGTGCACAGGATAAAAAATAAAAATAAAAAAATAAAATATTCAAGCTTCAAGGAAAATAAATAATGATCCAAGATGGGTCAATACCCGTGATACATGTCCAAAGTGAGATGGAAATTATGTGAATAATATTAATAATCAAGTGCTAATGTTCATATACGCTGCCAGAGAGATGTCACTCATGTGTTCTCAAAACAATCCAATAAAAGTGTTGCCAGACGAGTGTAGTAATCCCTCCCCGGGCTCCCGGGACTCTTACCTCCGCGTAAATAATAAAATGCCTCCACTATAGGTGTCGCTCCCGGTCCTCTGTATGCAGGCTCCACCGATCCTCCTTAGATAGCCATGGCCAGGTCCTCAGTATCTCCAGATAATGGGTATGTCCAGGAGGAGGGGAAACATAAAAACAAAGGAGGGGACTCCAATCGTGACGTAGTAAGCACCAAAAATATTTAATAAAAGAAAAATCTGCGCTTACATGCGATCTGACAGATAACAGCAAAGAAAACTTTTAAAACGAGCGGCGTTTCAAGCGCCTGTATACGTCACTCCAGGTGTACGTCCTCCCGTCCAATCCCTACGCGTTACGACACGTATCACGTGTCTTCATCTGGGGAATCCGATTGGCGGTTGTAGTGTTGTTTAAGTATCCAAGCGACCGGAAATAATGCCGTGGCCATTTTGTTGGAGTCCAAAAAATTAACACAGATCCTGCCCATTCATTAAAATGTATAGCAGGAAGTGTCACTGGATGGGACGCCGCGGCTTAGAAGTCACTGAAGTGACGGCTCACATGTACTTATTTATAATCATGTAATAAGCCAAAATAGATAAATAAGGGTAAAAATTAAAATATATATATATAAATAGATGAACATGGGTATGGTATGGAGAAGTAATATATAAAGAGAAGCACATAGAGTCCTCAAAACGGGACGAGTGGAGTATCGTCCTGCAGGACAGAGAGTAGCAGCGCTTCTTTAACATCAAACAGTGGATATAAAATCCTAAATGTGTATATATCTCTCCAAACCCAAAATGCCATATAATAAACATAGTTAAAAATGTGTTAAATGGGAATATATTTAATAACAGATAAATGTATAGACTACTGGGACGGGTAGAGAATAAAGGTCATAAATGACATCAAGAGAAGCCATAAATATCTATAAAATATTAAGATATAAAAAGATATATATCAGAATATATATATATATATATATATATATATGTATATATATCCACAAATGATGCTGTATATATATAAAAAATATAAAAATATATATATATATAGATCCATAAAAATATAAAATATTATTCAAATAATAATAAAATATATGGAGGTCGCACACCTAGTTTGTCGCATGATAAATCACATCTATGCATAATGAAGTATCACAACAATATGAATGATTATAGTAATGAACATGGTGAATAGGTACATACAGGGTGAAATCAAAAATTACTCAGGAAGCAGTTAAGGTCAAATTCCACATTCATTCCTCCTGGTACTAATGTTCGCATACAGTGTATCCATTTGGATTCTTTTTGACTTATTGTACGAATCTTATGGCTCCCTCTCCATGAGGGATTGTATTTTTCAATCCCCCAAAATTGGAGTTGGGTGGTATCTCGATTGTGAACCTGGTCAAAGTGTCTAGAGACACTATGTTTGGGGTAGCCATTAATGATATTATCTATATGTTCACCAATCCGTACCTTCAGAGCCCTTTTTGTCCTCCCAACATATTGTAGATTACAACTACATTGCAACACATACACAACACCCTCAGTGTGACATCCGATAAAGTCCTTAATCACATGGTTTTCCCCTGTGTTTGTAGCTAGGAACTCAGTGCGTTTCTTTTGGAATCTCTGTGCCTTGCGGCATGCCTTACAATTCTTACAGGGGTAAAAACCTTTTCCCGAAAAAAACGTATATCCAGGTTTCGGTGGTGGTTCAACTACCGTTTGGACAATTATGTTTCTCAGAGTGGGTGCTCTCTTATACACTATTCTCGGTTTCTCTGGAAGTATGTGCCCCAGATCTTTATCCCCTTTCAAGATGTGCCAATGTCTCTTTATCAATTTGGCTACATCTTTGTGCTGAGAATTATAATCGAGGATAAGCATCGGTGTAACTTGTTGTGAATTGCTTTTGGGTTTATTTTGTAACATATCATTCCTATCAAGTTTCCTCACCAACTCGATTTGATCATTGACCCATGGTTCTTCATATCCCTTATCTTTAAATCTTGAACCTATGATGGCTGCTTGTAGTATAAAATCACTATCTTTCGTGCAGTTCCTTCTCAGTCTGACAAGTTGTCCCCTGGGAATATTAAAAAGCCAGGGTTTAAAATGACAACTGTCCAACGAGAGATAGCTATTAGTATCCACATTTTTAAAAAAAGTCTTAGTAATGAGCTTGTCATTTTCTATACTGATGTTAAGATCTAGAAAATCTACAGATTTCTCATCTATCTTCCACACTAGGGCGATGTTCTTGTCATTTCTATTGAGTCCTTCCAGGAAATTCTCAAGGCTCTCCCTACTCCCGTTCCACAGGATAATCAGGTCATCTATATACCTTTTATATAGAGATAGTTCCACTGGAGTGTTCTCGTAAATAGCAGATTCTTCCCATAGTGCCATAAAGGCATTCGCCACACTAGGTGCGAATTTAGCACCCATGGCAATTCCAATTGCCTGATTATAATAGCTTTGGTCGTACCAGAAATAATTAGACTTGAGGCAGAAATCTAGGCATTTGATGAGAAACTTTCTCTGTTTACAAATAAGACTGCTAAAATTTCGTAAAAGCCACTTAGTGGCGAAGCAGGCATCATGGTGTTGTACAATGGTGTACAAGGATGTAACATCTGCCGTGGCCAGTAGTGTTCTTCCTTCACAAACTGGCACCGTATCCAATAATTGTAATATATGTTTCGTGTCTTTCAGATACGCAGGTGTCGCTTGAACGGCAGGTTGGATAAAATGGTCAATATACTGCCCCATCCTTGATGTAAGGGAGTCAATCCCATTGACTATGGGTCTCCCTGGTGGGTCTATCCGGGATTTGTGTATTTTAGGAATGGTGTAAATTACTGGTATCCGGCACATTTCTGGTAGTAGATATGTTGCTTCTTTTTTATTTAAGATCTCTTTTTTCTTTCCCAGATCTATGAGTAATCTCAATTCTTTTTTATATTTAGAAATAGGATTGCCCAAAAGCTTCACATAAGTGTTACCATCTTGTAGTTGTCTATTCAACTCACTCTGATATTGTTCCTTTGATTGTATTACGACTGCTCCGCCCTTATCTGCAGGGCGGATAACAATATCGCTTCTTTCTGAGAGTAATTTAATGCCTTTCTTTATATGTATCGGGTCACTTTTTTTCTTTAGTTTCAGAGACTCCAGGTCTTGTAAAACTAGCTTCTTAAAGACATCAATGTGTTGATTGTTGGTAACCTGTGGATTATATACAGAATTATTTCTCAAAGTGCTGTGCAATGGACCAATCATCGTAGTAGATGATGCACTACACGATGTAAAAGGATTATTGAGAATTGATTTTTTAATGGTGAGTTTCCTCACAAATTTCTGTATTCCTATATACGTTTCGAATTTATTCAGGTTCTTTGTGGGAGCATGTTTCAGTCCCTTATCAAGGACTGCCAGTTCTTCTGCAGAAATGGGTTTCCCACTAAGATTAACCACATTACTGCCGACTACTCTCTTTTTCGCTTGGAGTCGCGTTCCCGCTCGATTGCCTCTCTTTGTGCGGGACTTAGTCGGTCTTCCTGGGTTCTTCTTGGTGGTGAACGATAGGGTTCTGGTTGGCGTCGGGGAGAAAGGTCTCTCCTGTCTCGGTCTAAAAAAGACCTCTGTGTATTGGGGTCATAATAGCCCTGATATTGGCGCTGGTCCTGATATGGCTCCTGATAGTGTCTTATCGGTTCAAATCTATTATGTGTATGTACCGGGGTCCTGTCGTATCCTCCATGATATTCATACTGTTGCGGTGGTGCTCTATATTCTCTTTGATTGGTCTGGTAATTCGGACCACTATGCCCATTATTGTATGGTTTCTTATATGGTTTCTTAAAAGCTTTTTTACCCGTTTTCTTTGGGGTGCGCTGTCCCTGATTGCCAGTATATGGCTGTTCATAATAGGGTCTTACATATTGTGATGGTTCTGGATAAGGCCTATTAGTTTCAGGGTAGCTGACCCTTTCTTCTAGTCGCGATTCGGCTCTATTGGCCATAGGTGTTGGTTCTATTATTCTGACCTCCCTTTCTGGTGTAGAGTAGGCCGAATTAGGTTGTGCCTGCTCAACTTTCTGTTGCCATTTAAACACTAAATCAGACTTATAGTCACCAACATCTCGCTGATACTTTTTAATTTTCCGTTGCTGTACTTCAAGATCCTTGGCTGTTAAATCTTTATTTAACAATAACGTTAATTTCTTGAAGTCCTCAGACTCCTTATGTGGTTCTATTTTAGATTTAAGTTCTTCTATTTGCTTATCTAAAATTCGTAAAATTCGTACCTTACTTAATTTGTGAGGAAACTCACCATTAAAAAATCAATTCTCAATAATCCTTTTACATCGTGTAGTGCATCATCTACTACGATGATTGGTCCATTGCACAGCACTTTGAGAAATAATTCTGTATATAATCCACAGGTTACCAACAATCAACACATTGATGTCTTTAAGAAGCTAGTTTTACAAGACCTGGAGTCTCTGAAACTAAAGAAAAAAAGTGACCCGATACATATAAAGAAAGGCATTAAATTACTCTCAGAAAGAAGCGATATTGTTATCCGCCCTGCAGATAAGGGCGGAGCAGTCGTAATACAATCAAAGGAACAATATCAGAGTGAGTTGAATAGACAACTACAAGATGGTAACACTTATGTGAAGCTTTTGGGCAATCCTATTTCTAAATATAAAAAAGAATTGAGATTACTCATAGATCTGGGAAAGAAAAAAGAGATCTTAAATAAAAAAGAAGCAACATATCTACTACCAGAAATGTGCCGGATACCAGTAATTTACACCATTCCTAAAATACACAAATCCCGGATAGACCCACCAGGGAGACCCATAGTCAATGGGATTGACTCCCTTACATCAAGGATGGGGCAGTATATTGACCATTTTATCCAACCTGCCGTTCAAGCGACACCTGCGTATCTGAAAGACACGAAACATATATTACAATTATTGGATACGGTGCCAGTTTGTGAAGGAAGAACACTACTGGCCACGGCAGATGTTACATCCTTGTACACCATTGTACAACACCATGATGCCTGCTTCGCCACTAAGTGGCTTTTACGAAATTTTAGCAGTCTTATTTGTAAACAGAGAAAGTTTCTCATCAAATGCCTAGATTTCTGCCTCAAGTCTAATTATTTCTGGTACGACCAAAGCTATTATAATCAGGCAATTGGAATTGCCATGGGTGCTAAATTCGCACCTAGTGTGGCGAATGCCTTTATGGCACTATGGGAAGAATCTGCTATTTACGAGAACACTCCAGTGGAACTATCTCTATATAAAAGGTATATAGATGACCTGATTATCCTGTGGAACGGGAGTAGGGAGAGCCTTGAGAATTTCCTGGAAGGACTCAATAGAAATGACAAGAACATCGCCCTAGTGTGGAAGATAGATGAGAAATCTGTAGATTTTCTAGATCTTAACATCAGTATAGAAAATGACAAGCTCATTACTAAGACTTTTTTTAAAAATGTGGATACTAATAGCTATCTCTCGTTGGACAGTTGTCATTTTAAACCCTGGCTTTTTAATATTCCCAGGGGACAACTTGTCAGACTGAGAAGGAACTGCACGAAAGATAGTGATTTTATACTACAAGCAGCCATCATAGGTTCAAGATTTAAAGATAAGGGATATGAAGAACCATGGGTCAATGATCAAATCGAGTTGGTGAGGAAACTTGATAGGAATGATATGTTACAAAATAAACCCAAAAGCAATTCACAACAAGTTACACCGATGCTTATCCTCGATTATAATTCTCAGCACAAAGATGTAGCCAAATTGATAAAGAGACATTGGCACATCTTGAAAGGGGATAAAGATCTGGGGCACATACTTCCAGAGAAACCGAGAATAGTGTATAAGAGAGCACCCACTCTGAGAAACATAATTGTCCAAACGGTAGTTGAACCACCACCGAAACCTGGATATACGTTTTTTTCGGGAAAAGGTTTTTACCCCTGTAAGAATTGTAAGGCATGCCGCAAGGCACAGAGATTCCAAAAGAAACGCACTGAGTTCCTAGCTACAAACACAGGGGAAAACCATGTGATTAAGGACTTTATCGGATGTCACACTGAGGGTGTTGTGTATGTGTTGCAATGTAGTTGTAATCTACAATATGTTGGGAGGACAAAAAGGGCTCTGAAGGTACGGATTGGTGAACATATAGATAATATCATTAATGGCTACCCCAAACATAGTGTCTCTAGACACTTTGACCAGGTTCACAATCGAGATACCACCCAACTCCAATTTTGGGGGATTGAAAAATACAATCCCTCATGGAGAGGGAGCCATAAGATTCGTACAATAAGTCAAAAAGAATCCAAATGGATACACTGTATGCGAACATTAGTACCAGGAGGAATGAATGTGGAATTTGACCTTAACTGCTTCCTGAGTAATTTTTGATTTCACCCTGTATGTACCTATTCACCATGTTCATTACTATAATCATTCATATTGTTGTGATACTTCATTATGCATAGATGTGATTTATCATGCGACAAACTAGGTGTGCGACCTCCATATATTTTATTATTATTTGAATAATATTTTATATTTTTATGGATCTATATATATATATATTTTTATATTTTTTATATATATACAGCATCATTTGTGGATATATATACATATATATATATATATTCTGATATATATCTTTTTATATCTTAATATTTTATAGATATTTATGGCTTCTCTTGATGTCATTTATGACCTTTATTCTCTACCCGTCCCAGTAGTCTATACATTTATCTGTTATTAAATATATTCCCATTTAACACATTTTTAACTATGTTTATTATATGGCATTTTGGGTTTGGAGAGATATATACACATTTAGGATTTTATATCCACTGTTTGATGTTAAAGAAGCGCTGCTACTCTCTGTCCTGCAGGACGATACTCCACTCGTCCCGTTTTGAGGACTCTATGTGCTTCTCTTTATATATTACTTCTCCATACCATACCCATGTTCATCTATTTATATATATATATATTTTAATTTTTACCCTTATTTATCTATTTTGGCTTATTACATGATTATAAATAAGTACATGTGAGCCGTCACTTCAGTGACTTCTAAGCCGCGGCGTCCCATCCAGTGACACTTCCTGCTATACATTTTAATGAATGGGCAGGATCTGTGTTAATTTTTTGGACTCCAACAAAATGGCCACGGCATTATTTCCGGTCGCTTGGATACTTAAACAACACTACAACCGCCAATCGGATTCCCCAGATGAAGACACGTGATACGTGTCGTAACGCGTAGGGATTGGACGGGAGGACGTACACCTGGAGTGACGTATACAGGCGCTTGAAACGCCGCTCGTTTTAAAAGTTTTCTTTGCTGTTATCTGTCAGATCGCATGTAAGCGCAGATTTTTCTTTTATTAAATATTTTTGGTGCTTACTACGTCACGATTGGAGTCCCCTCCTTTGTTTTTATGTTTCCCCTCCTCCTGGACATACCCATTATCTGGAGATACTGAGGACCTGGCCATGGCTATCTAAGGAGGATCGGTGGAGCCTGCATACAGAGGACCGGGAGCGACACCTATAGTGGAGGCACTTTATTATTTACGCGGAGGTAAACACTTTTATTGGATTGTTTTGAGAACACATGAGTGACATCTCTCTGGCAGCGTATATGAACATTAGCACTTGATTATTAATATTATTCACATAATTTCCATCTCACTTTGGACATGTATCACGGGTATTGACCCATCTTGGATCGTTATTTATTTTCCTTGAAGCTTGAATATTTTATTTATTTATTTATTTTTTTTATCCTGTGCACTTGATATATTGAGCGTTTATGTGCTCTCTTTCACGCCTTCACAGATTGGTATTTTTTCATATTTTTTCATTTTCTTTCACCTTGTCTGCGTGTTAGGGTGCGCAGAACTCCACTTTATTGCATTTACTTATTTTGTGTACTGTAAACACTTTAGGTTTTGCAGCACCTATGGCTACACAATTTTGTTTAGTGTTTTTTCATTGAAGATCTATATTAGCGCAAAAGCACTGTCACTTTATTCACAGAGCACATATACCTGATAGGCGGCACTGATGGGCATTGGTGGGCACTGATAGGCAGCACTGATGGACACTGATGGGTGTCACTGATAGATGGCACTGATAGGCATCACTGATGGCACTGGCAGGCATTACTGATAGGCACTGATTGGCATCTGCCTGGGCACTGATTGGCATATTCCTGGTGGTCCAGGGTGGCATACCTGGTTGGTGTTCTTTGTGTGCATCCCTGGTGGTCCTGGCGGCATTCCTGGTAGTCCTGGGTGGGCATCCGCGGAGGGGTCCGCATATCGCCTCTCCTTTACTCGCATCTGTCAGACACGAGTGAGGAAAAGTGATAAACGTTTTTCTATTTACACTGTGATCAGCCGTGATTGGACATGGCTGATCACATGGTAAAGAGCCTCCATCAGAGGCTCTTTACCGAAAGAGTGTGGTGCGGTGTGTCAGACTGACTAATTTTCATGTATATATGCAATAAAACTCCTGAAGAAGCAGCAAAATGATCTGCAAAACATGTCAAGCATTTAATATACAGATGATATAAATGATTCAGCTGTAACACCTCAATGTGTCTTCAGAACCAAGAACATATGTTAATTATCATTGAATTTGTAATACTTAATTGTCTCTTTTGTAATAAAAGTAAATAATTATTTTATTTTACGAATATTTACTACAGTTGGTATATGGTACCATCAAAATCCACTATAAGCTCTCCCTTCCAAAAAACTTTTCTCTTATAGGTACAGCAAGCCAGGAGCAAGTAATAGCAGGCCAGCCGAGGTGGTAGTAGCTGCCAATGGTGGCAAGCCAGGAAAGAGGGAAGGAGTTGTTCATAGTGGCAGTCCAGCAAATGTGGCAGGAGGCTGGTAATGATGTAAAGCCTGGAGAATTGACAGAAGTTGGTAATGGAGACAGGCCAGCAGAAACCACATAAGATGATAGTGGTAGCAGGCTCAGTAAGTGGTACTAACTATTAATGGTGGCAGGCCAAAAAGGTTGCAGAAGCAGTGCCTATTATTGGTGATCAGGAGGCCGAGAGAGAGGGCGGGCATAATAATGGCGACAGGCTAGGGGATGTGGCAAGAGCTGGTAATGTAGGCAGGTTGTCAGAACTGGTAAAGGTTGCAGTCCAACAGAGGTGGCAGGAGCTGGTAATGGTGAAAGCGGCAGGCCAGGAGAGATTGCATGGGCTATTAAGGGTGACAGGCCAGAAGATGTGGCAAGAACTGGTAATGAAAGCAGGCCAACAAAGGCTGGTGGAGCTGGTATTGGTATCAGGCCAGCAGTTGTGGTAGGAATTGGTAATTGGTTATATTCAGTATACAGTATCTGTTGTGCAGGCAGCTACTTACATTCATTATTGACAGCGCGGTTTTCCTTTCACCTTTATAATCAAAAAAAAGGAAAAAAGGGATAAACATCACTTGAGAAATATGCATAAGATACATGACCAACTCTCCCAAAATAGAGGGGTGGATTTCCAGGAGCCAAAAAAGGGGCAAAATGCTAAAAATTTAACTAAGGATCAGAAGGACCAGAGTTAAAAAGAGAGGGGCCCCAAATGGAAAACTCACTGCAGCATATGTATTAATAAAAATGTATTAGTACAAAAATTCAAATTTTTACCAAAAAAGAATGAAACTATCACCACACCACAAAATAAAAACATTCAAGACAACGTTGTGAGAAACAAGATAATCGAGCAGCACACAGATAATGACAGGTGGAAAGGCATTACCACAGCAGTACAGAGTTCAACCAGTTGGTGCATATATCTGGGAATAGCATCCCATGAACAATCTCACCCAAAGTACAACCAGATCTCGATTACTGCTGAAGACGCTGCTTCCAGGTTGCTGTCAGGCTTACTTCACTCCCTGTACAGTAAGTCTCTGAGTTGCTATCAGTGTCAGTGCTAAAGTGGAGCTGATGCCATGCGTGAATTCCTTATTAACGCTGTCAGATGCCCTTGGAGCGATATTAAGCAGCAGGTGTACAAGCTGTGTGAATGAGCTGGAGGAACCAGGTGACATGACAATAAGGACATTGGTGCATTTGGCTCACTGGGTCACGTGAGCTTCGTCAGCCCCTCCTTAGTTGAATTTTTTTCGATTTGGCTTCCAGATTCTGATAAGCCCTCCCTCCTGCAGACCCTCACAACCACTGGACAAGGGATATGGGGAAGAGGCCCCTGTCCTCATCAACATGAAGACAGGGTACTTTTCCAGGACCCACCTCCAGCAAGGTACCCCCCTATGTTAAGGGAATGTGGCCTAGTATGGTTTAGGAAGAAGGGGCAACTCACTTATTGGATAAACTGCTTGGAGAAATGTCTGACATGGAGTTTGGAAGAGACGTCACACTTTTTGTCATATCGGACCAAAAGGGACTAAAATGGAATTTGTGGGGGACCGCATCCTGCTCTTTCTTTTTTTATGGGGCCCCCCTTAAAATTTATATTAGACCTAAAGCACTCGGTATAATATTTGGGGAGAACCTCATGCTGTTTTTTTTACATCGTTTACAGTCACCTGTCAGTTGAGACTTCCCAGCTAACAGCTAAATTTGCATGGTGGGAATGAGTCACTGGTTGTGAGGATGCCAGCTGGTGCTGGCTCTCTAACAACCAAGCGGAAGCTGTCACATTTATGCCCTGTACACACGATCGGTCCATCAGACCGTTTTCATTGGTTAACCGATGAAGCTGACTGATGGTCAGTCGTGCCTACACGCCATTGGTTAAAAAAAACGATCGTGTCAGGACGCGGTGACGTAAAACACAATGACGTGCTGAAAAATACGAAGTTCAATGCTTCCAATCATGTGTCGACTTGATTCTGAGCATGCATGGATTTTTAACCGATGGACGTGCCTACAAACGATCGTTTTTTTTGTATCGGTTTGGAATCCATCGGTTAAATTTAAAACAAGATTGCTTTTTGTAACCTATGGATAAATAACCGATGGGGCCCACACACGATCGGTTTGGTCCGATGAAAACGGTCCATCAGACCGTTCTCATCGGTTTGACCGATCGTGTGTACGCGGCATTAGTAGTGATAATAATACCACTGCTAAATGTTTTTCTTCCCTCTGCAGCTGGAGCTTACACAAGATGCAGTTCACACAAGATTCTCCATAGACAGTGCAGAAGTCTCTCTCGTGTACTCTGCTGGTTGAATGTTCTTAGTCTATTAGCTCTCATGGTTGAATGTTTCTAAGAAATTTTTCTTTTAGGATTGCAATATTTACATTTTCCAAACGAAAGGCAACAATAAATTATTACACACAAAATAATGGTAAAACTCTATTTATAATGAAATGATCTAGGGAAAAAGAACACAAAAAAAGTACATGGGACGCTGTATTTTTATTTTTATTGAATATGTTAAAGCAGAAGATAAAAAACATGTAAAGCTGGCCATAGATGGATCAAAATCCATCTGGTTTAAAAGAGACTGGCCAAATTTCAATCCATCTATGGGCAAGCTGCTTATATAGAAGTCAGTCTCTCGATCAACTGCTATACAACCAGCCTGTTGGAAATGTTTTACTCAATCAGTGCCCCCAGCTATAGCCAGCAGTGCTGATGAGTGTATTCTGGTGGCAGAATACCAGAATTCCTTGCTGTCAGAATATAATGGGCCAGATTCACGTAGCGCAGCGGATCTATAGATCCGCTCGTTCTACGTGAATTAAGATCCGCTCCCGCAAGTTTAGGTGGCAAGTGGCTAATTCACAAACAACTTACCTTCAAACTTGCGACGGCGGATCCTAAATCCCCCAGCGGAATTCAAATTCCGCGGCTAGGGGAGTGTACTATTTAAATCAGGCGCGTTCCCGCGCCGATTTAAATGCGCAGGCGCCGTCCGCAAAATTTCCCGGCGTGCATTGCTCCCACTGACGTCGCTAGGACGTCAGTGGTTGCGACGCTTACGTAAACGACGTCCGTCCGTATTTGAGAACGACTTACGCAAACGACGTTAAAAAATTTAAATTAGACGCGGGAACGTCGGCTATACTTAACATTGGCTGCGCCTGATGAAAGCAGGGGTAAGTATACGACGGGTACGCCGCTACGGAAACGTCGTAAGAAGACTGCGTCGGGTCCGCGTACATTCGTGAATTTGCGTATCTCGCTGATTTACATATTATTTATCGTAAATCAGCGGGAACGCCCCCGGCGCCATTTTTAAATTGAAAAAAAGATCCGACAGTGTAACACATTGTAACACTGTCGGATCTAGCCCTATCTATGCGTAACTGATTCTATGAATCAGGCGCATAGATAGGACCAGTTTACGTCAGAGATACGATGGTGTATCTGTAGATACACCGTCATATCTCTTTGTGAATCTGGCCCAATAGCTCCATGGGAGGGATTCTCCCATCCACCTTGAGCATGTTGATGGGGGAATCAATTCACCCACTGGTTGAACAAAAGTAAAGTAATGTCCTGCCTAAGTTTTTAGGCTTAACCAACTCGTAGGGTAAATATCATTATGTTCCCAATTAATACATTTTATTATCATAAATACCAGCACCTAAATATGGCAAAAAAAATATCAAAATACATACAAACAGTCCCCTGGTTACTTACATTTGAATTACAAACGACTCTTCCTACTACTTAGGAATAGTGGAAGATAACAGGAAGTGAGAGGAAATCTACCCCTAGGAAAAAAAAATTCACTCCTGTAAGATTTATCATAGTAAAAAGGTGTCTTCACTGAATATTTATCACCAATTCTTGTTTCCAAGACAACCCAAAATTGTCAAAATCCAATTGTTACTAGGAGAGAAAGTGAGGTGAAATCTTCTGAACAGGGGTACAGACAGCAAAACCAATGTTACAGGGGTGTCAACCCTTCCCTATGCTATCCAAAACATTAAAATATTTTTTTTGGGCTGGAGTTACTTTTAAAAAAAATTCCCTGTTGCAACTTGCATGCACATTCAACTTAAGAACAAACCTACAGAACATCTTGTATGTAATATGGGAACTGCCTGTACTTTGACTTATGAAGGTTTGTACTGACGATGGAGGGATAAAAAAAGCTTTTTACTTACAAAGATCCAAAACTATTTCTTAACCTTTTTTATGGTATCCCATGGTTGATGTCTATTGTGATCATACAGTGTGTGACTCTTTAAATGTTCTATATAACTGACTGAAGTGAATGTTCTTGGTAACTGTAGACTCAAAGGCAGTGGTGTGCTTTGAAAAGGACATCACTGCATTATGAATGGTGGTGTTATCATGCCTTACAGAGGAAATTTTCTGTATCGCATTAGGGCCCCTTCCTAATATCATGTATGCTTCTGCTGATTTGTAGAATTCTGAATAAAATAGTCTACACTTTTTCCAAGATCATATTTTATAAAACTTGAATATATGAGATGAGAAAGAAAATAATGGAGCATATGCTGATTCATATTTAGCATTCGAAAAACTAACATTTTTTAGGAGTGCAGCCTTTGAGAAAGCCAGAAGAAAGCTTAGAATGTTCACTTAACTGTATACCTAGGTGTCTAATAGGAGTTTTTTTTTCTTTTTTTACTGTATTATGCTATTTTTACATTTATCATGCTCTGGATTTTTAGGCAATGCCTCTCTACCACAATTATAAGAGGGTTGTGTAAGTTAATAAGAATTCATGATTTACCCTAGAAGGTGAATTTTCACAAATAGATTTATGTCAACTTATACAGTGATGTTTAAACTTTAAAATTAGTTCTGTCAACGTAACCTCAATTTGTGTGTCTTGCCTGAGGCATTTTTCAGTTTCTCTCCATCTAGTTTCCAAAATTTCCTGTGCAGAAATTAGGTCCTTTTTTTAGATTATAGTTTGGGAACCAGGAAGAAAACATTTCTTTCTGTCATATTTGCTAAAGAATAACAACAATTCTAGCTGTAGGCAAATATCGAATCTTCCCTTCAGCCACTTATTGCTTTTAGCTGCATTATGTTAGTGAGGATAGGTATCAAATAAGGCAAAGCTTAACTCTGGGCACAAAAACTTTCATTCAAATATATCATTTTTGACTATTGAGGAATAGAAGTCCACTCTGTGTACACCAAATGGATTTGCAAACCCAGATATTACTATATAAAAGTAGCAGTGACATTATCATTGTGATATACATAACCTGCAGATAATTACAGGAGAGGGTGTATACAAGACCCTCTCTCTCCTGCACCTCCACTGAAAAACAATACATAAATTCATGCATTGCATGAATCTATGTATTGTAGCCGCTGCCCACTATTCAGATGGCTGGCCCCCTGGTGAGCGCCAGCCATCTGAATAACGGCAGCTGGTTGGCTGTGGAAGTGTGTATCAGAGCCAGCGGCTCTGATAGGCTTTCCGTTTACAGCCTGCGGGGTGTAATCGGCTGTTTTCCGGACATTTTATCAGGAATTATATAAAAGTCGGAAGAAAGGTCAGAAAGGGGATTTGGAACTTTTTTTTTTTACAGAAGATGAACTTACCGAGGCTACTAGAGGAGGAAAAAGAGGTATTAGAGAGACCACTAACAATGGAGGAACTAAGAGTTGCAGCAGCAAATCTATTTAATAATAAGTCACCGGGATCACATGGTCTACCAGAGGAAATTTAAAAAATATATGGAGAGATGTTGCTGCCTGACCTACTTTCAGTTTTTAATCATGCTTTTGAAGAGGGGTCTTTGCCCCCCTCGATAAATGAAGCAGTGATCATCTCTATTTGGAAACCAGGAAAAGATTCAACTAAGCCTGATGCATATCATCCAATCTCATTGTTGACATTGTTTGTTGACAAACTTTTGGCAAAAATATTAGCAATTAGACTCTCAAAGTATGTTGGCAAATTAATACATCTGGATCAGTCGGCTTTATTCCAAATAAATCTGCAGCCAATAATATCAGACGATTGTTTCTAAATTTACAATTGCCTGTAGATAATAAAGGGAATAGAGCCATTTTGTCTTTAGACGCAACTAAAGCCTTTGACAGTATAGAATGGGAATTCCTATGGGCCTGTCTAGAACAATTTGGAATAGGACCACGATTTATAAGGTGGATAAAACTACTATATAGTGCTCCGAGTGCAAGAGTACAGATTAATGGATCTGTCTCCTCTCCATTTCTGCTGGAAAGGGGGACGAGACAGGGTTGTCCCCTGTCTCTGCTCCTCTTTGCATTGGCTGTGGAGCCATTGGCGGAGGCTATTAGAAATTCTCTGGATATTGTAGGATTTCGTAGAAATGGGGTAGAGGAAAAAATAGCTCTTTTTGCTGATGATGCTTTATTATTTTTAGGACATATATATACATCCTTGACAAGAGTCATTTCACTTATTGATACCTATGGAACATTTTCAGGGTTTGAAATTAACTGGGACAAATCAGTGATTATGCCTATAGATCCTATTGACCCGGTGCAATTGGAGCTTCCACACCAAAACCACCAAATAATGGCCCAGATTATCAAAGGGCTTACGACGGCGCAACGCAATGTACGCCGTCGTAAGTCCTAATCTGGGCTGTCGTATCTATGTGACTGATTCTTAGAATCAGTTACGCATAGATATCCATTAGATCCGACAGGCGTAAGGCTCTTACGCTGTCGGATCTTAAATGCAATTTTATTTTTTGCCGCTAGGTGTCCGTTGTTTTCCCTGTCGAGTATGCAAATTAGCAAAATACGCGAATTCCCAAACGTACGCGCGGTCGACGCAGTGAAGTTACGACGTTTACGTTAGATTTGCGACGCGTAAAGTTGCCCCTGCTATATGAGGGGCAACCAATGCTAAGTATGGCCGTCATTCCCGCGTCGAAATTTAAAAATTTACGTTGTTTGCGTAAGTCGTCCGTAAATGGGGCTGGACGCCATTTACGTTCACGTCGAAACCAATGACGTCCTTGCGACGTCATTTAGCGCAATGCACGTTGGGAAATTTTAGGGACGGCGCATGCGCAGTATGTTCGGTGTGGTAACGCGCCTAATTTAAATGCTCTACGTCCCCTACCCGGCTCATTTGAAATAGGCGGGCCTGCCCCGGGGGATTTACGTTACGCCGCCGCAGTTTTACACCTATCTACGAGAATCTGGGCCTAAGTATGTTACATCATTTAAAGCGGGAGTTCACCCAATTCGTTATTTTTTTCTATTTTCCCCTTAGCTTCATGCTCGTTTTGTCTAGGGGAATCGGCTATTTGTTTTAAAATATGATCCGTACTTACCCGTTTTCGAGATGCATCTTCTCCGTCGCTTCCGGGTATGGGTCTTCGGGAGCGGGCGTTCCTTCTTGATTGACAGTCTTCCGAGAGGCTTCCGACGGTCGCATTCATCGCGTCACTCGTAGCCGAAAGAAGCCGAACATCGGTGCGGCTCTATACTGCGCCTGCGCACCGACGTTCGGCTTCTTTCGGAAAATCGTGACGCGATGGATGCGACCGTCGGAAGCCTCTCGGAAGACTGTCAATCAAGAAGGAACGCCCAGTCCCGCAGCCCATACCCGGAAGTGGCGGAGAAGATGCATCTCGTAAACGGGTAAGTACGGATCATATTTTAAAACAAATAGCCGATTCCCCTAGACAAAACGAGCATGAAGCTAAGGGGAAAATGTGTTCGCTATGGGTGAACCTCCGCTTTAAGTATTTAGGAGTGATAATAACCCCACAGGTTAATAATTATATAGAGAACAATATTCTACCCCTTGTGGCAAGATTTAGACAACAAGGTAAAATCTGGTCCAGGTTTCCATTGACAATGATTGGAAGGGCAAATTTGGTGAAGATGGTGTGGCTGCCCCAATTGCTATATTTTCTACACAATTGCCCAGTTTGGCTAACATTAAAATTATTTAGAACAATTGATGCGACCTTTAGAGATATGGAAAACCAAGAATTTAATTGGAAACCCTGCAACAAGCAAAAGATAAAGGAGGAATAGCGATCCCCAATTCAAGACTCTATTATATGGCAGCACAACTTCAGCATTGGAGTGGGTGGGAGGAGGTAGATAATCAAGATCCTATACAGAACATTATAATGACTCAATTTAAACCACTTCCATTAGTACAACAAATAGTATCCCATCAATTCTATAGGAAGAGAAAAACATTTCTTAATTCATAGGCTTTGGGAAACGATTCGTATAATTACACATCACACGGGATATACTAAATTCATGCCATCATGGGACAATTATTGTTTACCTGAGCTAAATAAATTGCCGAAATTTGCCGAATGGAAAAGTGCAGGACTAGGAGGGTGGGATGACAGACCGGTCCAATGGCAAATCTTTGAGGCCTGTAACTTACTTCTGTATCCGGTGAATGGCAAATGTACTACCCGCCACAGAATACAATGTTTTTTGCTGTCAGGTGAACGCCTGTGGCCGTGGGCTAATTTTTGGGGCCTGTAATGGCCGACACTAACTTCTGTATCCGGTGAATGCCAATGTACCACCAGCCACAGAATACAAAGTTGTTTGCTGTCAGGTTAACGCCTGTGGGCTAATTTTTGGGGCCTTTACTGGCCGGCACTTACTTTTGTATCCGGCGAATAGCTTAATATACCTCCAGCCACAGAATACAAAGTTGTTTGCTGTCAGGTGAACGCCTGTCGGCTAATTTTTGGGGCCTGTATTGGTCGGCACTTACTTCTGTATCCGGTTTTTCGCTTAATGCTTCTGGTAGGTCAGTGTCCATGTTGTGGGACTATTTGTGCACAGCTAGTAAGTATTTTGTGGCTGCAAATATGACCTGCAGGTTTTTAATGTTTGCCTGCCATTAAAGTCAATGGGGCGCGCCGCAAACTTGCGGTTTGCGAACATTTGCGAAACTTTGCGGTTTGCGTTCGCGAACCGTCCCATCAGATGTTCGTCCATCACTACATATGAACTCTCCAAAGATTTAGCCATCTGGTGAGTCAGCATTTCTCCCGTATGAGTGAAGGTGAAACACGGCTAGTTAAGAGTACCTGTTAATACACAGACTTTTTTCTTTGGTGTTTGGTCTCCTGCTTGAGGACTTGTTTTTATTTAATTTATATTTGTGTGCCTACTATTTGTGCACTAAGATATCAATTGATATTCACATTAAAGTTAGCACCAACTTTTTATATATTTTTCAATTGATTGTTAGGTGATTTAATCACTTGTAAAAAGGACAGCTCTACTCATTATTCACTGAAAGACATTGTAGTTTTCTTTAAATATGTTGTCAGGGTTTTTCGTTAGTGTAATCGTTAGTGTAATCCCTCGGTACGCTATGCCCGATTCTGCCCATTAAAATGGATATTGCATGGCTAGGAGATTCTTTGTGATGTTATCTACACCCAGGTCTAGTTTATGTGATTTGGAAGCATTCTCTTTATAATATGAGGCATCACTTAACATGTTTAGTATTTAGTTGTAGCTAAGGAGGAGTGGGGGTTTGTCAACATCAAAATTACATTATCAGGCTGATTATATGTTCTAAATCGCCAATGTGAAAGCCTGAGGCCTCGTACACACGACCGAGGAACTCGTCGTAAATGAAACATTGTTTTCTCGACGAGTTCCTTGTTAGGCTTGTCCAGAATCTTGACAAGTTTTCTTTGCGTACACACTGTCAAGACCAAATCTCGTCGTTCTCAAATGCGGTGACGTTCAACATGTACAACGGCAGGGGAAGTTCGATTCTACTGGCACAACCCTTGGGACTGCTTTTGCTAATCTCATGTTACTGCGTGTTAAGTAAAAGTTTGGTAAAAGGCGATTTGCACTTTTCAATCTGTTACAGCGTGACAAATGTGCTATCTCCATTACAAACGCTACTTTTACCGAAGGTGCGCTCCCGTCTCATACTTTATTCTGAGCATGCGCGGGTTTCTAAGCATACACACGAACGTGTTTCTCATCGAAAACCAGCCCAACGAGGAACACGATGAGGAAATTGAGACTCCCGACGAGGAAAAAGAGAACTTGTTCTCTTTTTTTCTCATCAAGTTCCTCTACAGTTTTCTCGATGAAAAACATACACACAAGACCAGTTTTGAGGACCTAACATGCTCTGTGATCGTTTTCAGCCAAGGAAGCTGCCATCTTTGCCTTTGTTTAATCTACAACTGTCATGATGCTGTACATGTGATCAGTTATGACATCAGCCATTGGATGGTTTGATTGAGAGCACAACCAATGGGGGTTTCTACATTTACTGCACATGCCGTAATGTTTTATGGATGGGTTTACTTCCGCTTTAAGCTTGCTACATAGATCGATGGTGAAATTTGACAGGTCAGCGTATATTTGAATGTTGTCGTAAGGTTCAGGGAGTTTCTCCAGGGTTTTGGATGTCCTCAAAATTTGCTCTTTGGTGGAGTAAAAGTGTACTCTCATGAGCATGTTTTGAAGGACAGTATTAGGTAGGAACGAAGGTTTTAGGATGCAGTGAATCTGATCTATAGACAGTTTAATGGGTGGAAGGTCAGGGAGGAGGGCCCTGGACATGTCGGAGGCATATTGCTTTAAGTCTTGAGCCTGTACCAATTCAGGTACTCCGTGCAGTTTTAAGTTGTTGCGTCTGGAGCTATACTCCAGATCAGCAATTTTTACTTGCAGCCATTGCCTCTTCTCTAACCCTTCATCATTGGCATCCATCAGATCATTAACTGTGGCAGTTTTATCACTGACTGCATTTTCAACTAGATTCACACATTCTCCTAAAGAGGAAACATCAGCAGAAAATCGCTGAGCTGAATTTGTGCTGTCAGCATATAATGAATGCTGCAGAGATACCAACATTTGTTTTAGAAGGGTGTCCATTACAGGCTGATTGGCAGTGGGGAAGGAGGCTGTGAAGGCTTGCAGTGTGTTGTTGGGAGTAGAGGAAGATTCCCCTGCACTTACCAAGCTGGCCGACAGGTCACAGTCCAATCTCATTTTTCGACTGCGGATTGTGCATCTGGCAGGTCAGTATAGTGACCTGTGCTTACATGTGTGGTGGCGGGGGTCGAGGAGTCAGCACCATCTTTGCCACCAGCACGAGAAGGCAGGAGGAAGAACTCTGTCAGTTTTTGTGGTTGCCCGTTTTCCTGAGTTTCCTTGTCATGGCCAGGCTGGTGAAAAGGTGGATGGGCTGCAGGATGTCACTATCCAATCACTGTGACTGTCCTCCAGTCGCAATATTTCCCCTCGGTGCTCAGGAGCTCACCAATCAAGCAGCCATCTGCAGCACGTACAAGCCACACCTACTGAGTTTTTGTATTTTTTAAGTTGGAAATGTGTTATTTGGAGTAAGCAACAGGCTGTGTTGAGATTAACCTTAGTTTCTGTGATTTGAGTGATTAATTCTCAAACCCAGTTCCGGGAGGGGGTGAGCAACAGCATTGCCACCAAATATGTATAAGAGTGCCTACATCACTCACATCTCCAACAGGTATTAGGAGTTTGCAAGTACCAATTGTTTAGCTTTTCTGGGTTGGCGTACCAATGGGTCAAGAGTTTGTTAGCATTTTAGTGCTTTGTGAGACAAAATACATGCATTTTTGCACTGTTTATCTGATATGTCCATTTGCAGAGTCGCTGACCAACTTCTTCTGAATCTATCCATGATACGTGCTTTAGAAGTCTGAAGCTAGTTATAGGTGAATGAAGTTGCCTGATTGAATTGCTCACCAGTACAGCAGACCAATTCTAGTTCTGTTAGAGGCCTAGTAAAGCTGTATTTCCACAGTTTACTAGTAACATAACTACAGACCTGAAAGTAGGACCAGAAAGGCAGCTGTGTAAGACTACTATCTTTTTTAATATTAAGAGTTCTTAACTAGAGTTGAGCGGACACCTGGATGTTCGGGTTCGGACCCGAACCCGGACTTTGAAAGAAAAGTTTGGGTTCGGGACCGAACCCAAACCCGGACTTTGACCCGAACCCGAACCCCATTGAAGTCAATGGGGACCCGGACTTTTGACTACAAAAAAGTCTCTAAAAAACTAAGGGAAAGGGCTGGAGGGCTGCAAATGGCAGAAACATGTCGGGAAGAGCATGGCAAGTACTCTGGAAATAAATGTGGATAGGGAAATAACTTAAAATAACATAAAAAAAAATAAAATAAAAAATATAATGATTTTTGACCTTTGAGGACGAGGTCCATACAGTTTTGTTCAAAATTATTGAACCCCCCAATGCTGTAAAGGGTTTTAGGGAATTTAGTGTACATTTGTAATTGTATTCAGAATGAAATCCTACAAGGACTTCATAAAGAACCATATGCAACTAATATGACATCAATTGGTTTTGTAATACAGTAGTAAATGCAAAATTCAAGGCAATTGGCACAAAATATTTCAGCAAACTTTTCCTGACTATGTACTTGACAGAAACACAGTATATCACCGGTGCACAGGTGGTGTGGCAGGTGTAGTGCTGTTGAAATACTCAGTCACCTATAGAGTGCTGACTGCCACCATAGAAAAAATATTTCAGCAAACTCTCCCTGACTATGTACTTGACATAAACACAGTATATCACAGGTGCACAGGTGGTGTGGCAGGTGTACTGCTGTTGAAATATTCAGAGTCACCTATAGATTGCAAACTGCCCCTATAGTTGAACAAAATTCCTAAACTATATGAAGCACAGCAGATGTCACAGGAATAGAGTGCTTGTTGATATTTCTGGAGCAACATACACCTAAAACTGTCCCTATGATTCAGCAACCTTTCCCTCACATAAGTGAAGCAGTGACAACAAGCCAGATGCCATAAGTTGATTCAGATATCAAAGAAATAAAGTGTGCTTCTTGATATTTCTGGAGCAGTATAACAGCATAGACCTAACACTTTCCCTGAGCAGATTTAGCAACCTTTCCCTCACATAAGTGAAATACAGTGAAAACGAGCCAGATACACCTAAGACTTTCCCTAAGCAGCAGATTCCAGCAGCATTTCCCTGTCTAGAGTGAAGCAGAGTGACGATCTGTGCTGTGTGCCTCTATCTAATATAGAGGCACGTCCCATGATGGGTCACATGCTGCACTGGCCAATCACAGTCATGCCATAAGTAGGCATGGCTGTGATCAGTTCCCAGTCACAGTAGTAACACGAATGGCGATTGGCTGCCGTGCAGCGCGCCAAAACATACCCGAACTCCGAACCCGGACTTTTTCCAACTATTCGGGTCCGGGTTCAGGAAAAACCCAAAGTCTGTACCGAACCCGAACTTTACAGTTCGGGTTCGCTCAACCCTATTCTTAACCATGCCCAGATGGAAGCTGTGCCCATCTAAGAGCAGTTTGTTTGAATGTGGGGGTTATAGCATAAAATTCCTGACTCCAGGGGGGAAGTCTGGATGTCCCTCAAGAGCATGAGCAGGCTAAATGGGGAGGAGGTGCCCATTTGTCTTGCTATTGTTTGAAAAACGTACATTTTAAGTGGGAAGAGTAGCTAGCCCACAAAATCGAAAGAAGAGAACCGCAGAGGGATAGAGCTAATACCGGATTCCAGTGAGATCCAATCCTTGGAATTATCATGACAATGCCAATCAAGTACTCGTGTGAGATGTGAGGCATAATAAAACATTTTGAAGTTGGGTAATCCCATCCCTCCATGTTCTTTAGGTCTGGTCAGGAGTGAATATTTAATTCTAGATTGTTTGTGAGCCCATATCATTTTCAATTGGATTAAATCGAGAGATTTAAAGAAACTCTGGGGTATTTTAATTGGCAGTGTGCGTTATAGGTAAATCAACATAGGACGGATTAACATTTTAATAATAGCTGCTCGTCTGAACCAGGAGAAGTACCTGGAATGCCAGACTTTTAAATCCTTTTCTATGACTCTGATCATCGGTGGGTAAATTTTCTTTAAAAATCAAGGTTAGTAGGCCTACATTTTACGTTTAATTACAGCAAGCATACATAATGGCCTTATTGCAATGTACAGTATACTGCTTGTTAACAATTATTCACAATGTGCGGTGGACAATATCTAAACCCAGTAAAAGATTGTGTGCCAGTTACTATTAAAATATAATAGGGATGTTTAAAGTATAATGGTGTGATATAATGTAACATATTGCTAAATGGAAATGTTGAAAAATTAATAAAAATTTTGATAATAAAAAAAAATATATAATAGTAGGGACATACTAAGTTATTTATAACAACACCAAATTGAGCGAACAAAGTAGAAAATTCCAGAAAACCCCATTTTGTTTACTTGACAAAATCCATAGGATTTTGGATGTTGAACATTTTGAAGCTTCAAGCTACAAAACACTCAGGCCCCGTACACATGTCCGAGGAACTCGACGGGCAAAACTCATCGTTTTGCTCGTCGAGTTCTGTGTGAAGCCGCCGAGGATCTCGGCGAGCCAACTTTCCTCATTGAACAACGAGGAAATAGAGAGCATGTTCTCTATTTGGCTCGACGAGGAACTCGTCGGCTTCCTCGGCTGAAAGTGTACACACGGCCGGGTTTCTCGGCAGAATTCAGCTCCGATCGAGTTTCTGGCTGAATTCTGCCGAGAAACTCGGTCGTGTGTACGGGGCCCCAAGCGTCAATGGGGCCTGAAACCCCAAAGTATCCCCAAAGAATCATCCAAACATATTCTGAAAAAATTAAATAAAAAATTAAACATGAACATTTACTACTCCTGCACTTGTACCCGGAAATGATTACACTCAGCTCTCCTCTCTGAGCTGTGCAGGAGGATTTCATACCTGTGTCTCTATGTATCACCTGAGGCTAGTCAATTCACTTAATATTTGTAGTGGTTTACAACCACTTTATATCCAGTACATCTAACATCTCAACATTCATTTTACAAAAAAATTATTTACAGTGAGTGTCATACATGCTAAGCAGAGAAAGAACATTAAAACTACAAATTCTATGTCTAACTACCTCTACTTTTACAATATTCTGTCAGTCTTCTTCAAGGTCAGCATTTCATTGTAAAGTTCGTCTCCATCTATTAAAATTCTTTGAAAAGTGATCTTCTGTTCCATTGGTTAATTAGGATGTTTCACAGTGTCTGAATAACATCAAACACACAGTTTAAGAAAGATTTTAAGCTCTGAGAATATTTATTATTTCACTTTCAGACACAGGCTTGTAATGATATATTTATGAGGGTGAATACAAGCAGATGACAGATGGTTGGCTTCTTTCTTTGATTTCTTTTTTTAAATTGATCATCTCTTGATTTTCATCTAATTCATCTAGAAAATCAATAAACCAAATTGTTCATTTCAAAGTAAGGAATAACTAGGAGGATGCAGTAATTTAGTTCTGATACTTACAGTAAAAACAAAACACTTAAAAAAAAAAAAACATTTTAAGTGTTCGATTTATGTCATTTAGCATATGACACACTATTATAAAGATGATTGTTATATGTCATGACTGAAATTTTATAAAGTAATTGTTTTTGTTTTTTTGTGATTCGGCACTGCGTCATTTTAACTGACAATTGCGCGGTTGTGCGACGTTGTACCCAAACAAAATTGACGTCCTTTTATTCCCACAAATAGAGCTTTCTTTTGGTGGTATTTGATCGCCTCTGCGTTTTTAATGTTTTGCGATCTAAACAAAAAATTAGCGACAATTTTGAAACAAAAACACAATATTTTGTACTTTTTGCTGTAATAAAAAGCCCCAATTTTATTTAAAAAGCAAATTTTGTCTCAGTTTAGGCCATAATGTATTCTTATACATATTTTTTGGTAATAAATATGGCAAAAAACATATACTGATTTGTTTGCGCAAAAGTTATAGCATCTACAAAATAGGGAATAGATTTATGGCATTTGTATTATTATTATTTTTTTTACTAGTAATGGCGGCAATCTGTGATTTTTATTGGGACTGTGATATTGCAGCGGACAAATCAGACACTTTTGACATACAGTACAGGTAGAGTAGCCTTTAATTCTGCATAAAAAGACACAATTTTGGGCCCGATGAGTAATGAATTATGGTATGGTGAGGTGCATTCCAATGCACAGTTATCCCATTCCAAACAAACTACTCGTAAATTGACAGCACTATAAAAGTACCTGAAATAAATAAGAGTAAAAATAAATAAATAAAAATTAATCAGTGCATTTTTATAACACTGATCGCTGTATAAATGTTAATGGTCCCAAAAATGTGTCAAAAGTGTCCGATGTGTCTGCCATAATGTCACAGTCTCAATAAAAATCGCAAATCACTGCCATTACTAGTAAAAATAATAATAATAATAATAAAGCCATTAAGATGCTATACATCTTTCACAAAGTTTGTAGACGCTATAAATTTCGCGCAAACCAATCAATATACGTTTATTGCAATTTGTATTACCAAAAATATGTAGAAGAATACATATCAGCCTAAACTGAGGAAAAAATAGGTTTTTTTTTAATTTTTTTAATTTATTATAGCCAATTGTACAAAATATTGTGTTTTTTTTTTTCAAAAATTGTTGCTCTTTTTTTGTTTATAGCGCAAAAAATTAAAACCGCAGATGTGATCAAATAACACCAAGAAAGCTCTAGATGTCAATTTTGTTTGGGTATAGTGTTGCACGACCGCGCAATTGTCAGTTAAAGTGACGCAGTGCCGTAATGCAAAAAATGGCCCGGTCATTAAGCAACCAAATCTTCCGGGGCTGAAGTGGTTAAAGATGAACTTTACCTACCTACCTACGCCTACAACCCTCCACTGTGGTGTCCAGACCAAAAACTCTTCATGTCATTTTCTTGTGGAATAGGTCTGGGGAACCCTCCAGCCAGTCACCTTTACTTTCAGAGACAGTCTTCTTGTGAAAAAAGTGTTTCCCCAGAGGAAACACAAGTAATTGTACTTTATTTTTTTATTATAGAGTGTCTCTGAGTATCTTATTCACTAGATATACATTTTAAGTCTAGGTTCACATCTGTGTGGAGTAGTGTGGCACACTTTTGCATGGGGACAGAAGCCTATTCATTTGAATGGGCTGCTGTTCTTGCATTCCCGCAGGGAAACATTTTCTGACCTTTTTATTACAACCGGCTGCATGGAACTACATGGTGCTTTGGCACCATGCGATTTTATGCACCCACAAATGTTCCTTGTTCCTTGAGGGTGGCATTAAGACCCGTTTTACCTGCAATTGCCTGTAGGATTTACATTCATTCCAGCACCCACAATAGTGTGAACCTACTCTTAACCCTCCTGGCGGTATCCCAGAGCGTGACTCGGGGTGGATTTTTTCTGCTATAATCGGTATCCCCAAGTCACGCTCGGGGTAGATATGCAGAGCCTGCAGCGTGCGCTGGCTTACCTTGTCCTGGATCCAGCGATGCCACCGCGCTGTGTGAGTGAGCGGGACCTCGCTCGATTCACACAGCGTCCTCCTGTGCCGCCGATCTCCGTTCCCTGCAACGTTACGACGCACGGGAGCGGAGATCCGCGCCAAATTCAAAAAGGTAAACAAACACTATACATACAGTATACTGTAATCTTATAGATTACAGTACTGTATGTAAAAAATACACACCCCCCTTGTCCCTAGTGGTCTGCCCAGTGCCCTACATGTCATTTTATATAATAAAAACGGTTCTTTCTTTCTGCAAACTGTAGATTGTCCATAGCAACCAAAAGTGTCCCTTTATGTCAAAAATGTTTTTAGATCAGCTAGAAAACAGCGATAATAAATTATAATCACTTGCAGAATTGTGCGATAGCGATTTGTGGGGAAATTCGTCATTAAAAAAAAAATAATAATGACAGCGACAATTTTGCAACTGAGAAAATTTCAGTGATTTTGATTTGATTACATTATTGAATAATTTTTATTAGAATTATATTATTATTTGTTATAATTATTTATAATTATTTATTATATTATAATTTATCATTTTGTTTTTAAAAAAATGTCATACCCGGGATGCCTATTAGATTCTTGTTTGGTCAGATTTAAGTGAGTTATTCCTAAGAATTACAGGCCTACAGTATTAAATGCCAAATTTCCTTGCAAATAATTGTACCGCTTTTGGTACGTAATTCCAGACAGAATCATACCACCAGGGAGGTTAAATCCTAACACACACTTAGCAGGCACAGTCCACCATTGCCACTGTCAAGAAGCTGGACCTAGGCAATGCTGAGCAATGATGAAGTGCCAACATTGAAAAAAAAGTGTATGTAGACAGTATGGCCCGGATTCACGTAGAGCGGCATATATTTGTGCGGACGTAGCACATCTCATATGCGCTACGCCGACGTAACATTGAGAGGCTAGAACAGTATTCACAAAGCACTCGCTCCCAACATTGCGCCGGCGTAACGTAAATTGTCCGGCGTAAGCCCGCCTAATTCAAAGTAGGAAGGAAGTGGGCGTGATCCATTTAAATGAAGCTTGACCCCATGCAAATGATGGGCCGAACAAACGGCGCATGCGCGTGCATGCTCAGAATCACGTCGAATTTACTCCCTAAGATACGACGACTCAATGCCTACGACGTGAACGTAACCTACGCCCAGTCCCATTCACGTACGACTTACGTAAACGACGTAAAATACGACGGCTGTTCTGTCGTTCATATCTTTGCATGGGATGCGCCTCCTATAGGTGGAATAACTTTACGCCGGACGTACGCCTTACGTAAACGGCGTATACTACTGCGACGAGCGCAAGCACGTTCGTGAATCGGCGTATATCGGTCATTTGCATATTCAACGCGTAAATCAATGGAGGCGCCCCTTGTGGCCAGCGTAAATATGCGCCCAGGCTCCGACGGCGTAGGTAACTTACGTTGGTCGGATGAAGCCACATTTCCGGCGTATCTAGCATTGAGAATCAGGCGCATAGATACAATGGCGCATCTGTGCACTTACGCGGCGTATAGAAAGATACGTCGGCGTAAGTGCTTTAAGAATCCGAGCCTTTGAGCCTGGAGGGGACCAGCAGCACTGAGATGTAAAAGAAAGGATAAAAAAGGTTACAAAAAACAATGCTATTCTCCTGATAGGTTTCTAATCATATGAAATAATGTACTTATGCAATAATAACTCTTAGATAAGTACTTACCAGGCACTGCTGATTACAAAATCCATAGGTATCCCTCAGTAATCCTCACATATTTTTGTGCGCTATTTGTATATTTGTGTATTTTTAATGTCCTAATTTTCTCATTGTAAAGCAATGTTTTTTGTAGTTTCCTAGAAAAAAAAAAACAGGGTGCAAATTTTATGAAAATAAACTTCAAAAAAGAAGGTGTAATTTATTTTTGGATCTAACTTTCATCAGAATATCGTATAAGAAAATAGCTCAGAGAACAAGGCACAACAGTGCCACTAATTAGTATTGCAAATACTTATAAAAGCAACTAAGTGTACCTTCTTTTTTATTTAGATATCATACTTCACACTGTGTGCAATGATGATTTCACACAGAGATGATAATTATTTCCTTTAAAAAGATGTTACGATAAAACTTCAGTGATCTAAGCGACTTCATTGAAAAGTTATTCCTCTTTAATTACTAATAATTATTCAGCATTTTTCTCAGTAATTTAGCCAGAGGATGGCAATGTTTTGTGTTTTCTTTCTTACTAATTGGGCATAAGCCTTGTGACAAATGGCTCCAAGTAACAAGGGTTTAGCATGGAAAGGTATATATTCTACATTAGCGCCAGTTGATAGACTCAAGTGGAAAACTAATGCCACATACACACGATCATTTTTCGGCATGTAAAAAACGGTGGGCATCTCCTCAGAGACAGGCAGAAAAGTGGCTGGTGGGTGACAGAGGAAAGTGTGCTAAAGAGAGGAGGGTGGAGTACAGAGGTAAAATGGAAGGTAAAAGAAAACATGGTTGCCACAGTCACTTCCTGTGGAATGTATACAGTGACTACTCATTAAGAGCTGCTTTTATTCCTGGGAGTATACAAATTCCATGCGGTAATACCACATTTTACAGAACTATTCATCTCTTCAGTTTAACATTGTTGTTAAATCTTCTATATTATGGATTTCTGCAATTTTTTTAATCCATAGATGGATGGTAGGGGGTGACTCCTGTCTGCAGACCAGAGGTGTACTCTAGCTGCACTTACTAAGTGGATCATTAGTGATTGTTTGTAGTACTTTTTAGATAAATGGTGAAGCTCAAGATTGGTCAGCTTTTAATGAATCTCTTTTGGTTAATGGTCCAGGTTGGGGCCCAAAAATGTGAAAGAGTCCCCTTCTGTCATTTAAATCTCCAACAAGGGTCACACACATGCTTATATTGTTTTGTAGGTGGGGAGTTTATTTTAATTGGTTAGGATTTTATAGCCTGACTCCTGGGCTTTTTTGGAGATGGAGGCATGATGGGCATGATAGCGTGAACTGTGAATGGGGGCCCCTCTCCCATTTCTGAAGGAATAGTAAAGGAGGTAAATCCAAGGTGGTAGTCAACGAAAAGTGTAATTGTGAGACACATTGCATAGTGGCCCCCTGTGTGAGCATATTTTCTCTAAAGGAAGTAAGTGCTGTATGCTCAATGCATTTTTTTTCCAGGGAGTTAAAAAAGTATTTGCAAAATCATCTTGGAAGGGGCAGTTTGGTAAGTGAGCTCAAGTCCGCAACAGATCTGGGATGGATAGCCCTGTATTCTGAACTTGTTAAAACAGAAGAGATTGGATTGTATTGGTGAGAAAAGTTGAGCAGTGTGCATACTGGTTTCAAATTTGGGATTACAAATTACTGGGGTCATATCCATGACTAGACTTGGGCGACTGATCCAGCCCAAGTATTAGTTTGGGCTAAACATTGGCTGTTTGCCCCATTACGGTCTGCCTCCATTTTTGTCGAGTATGCATTACCAATTGGACCAGGTAATCCCACATTTTTTGTGTCTGAGTGCATATGGCATTTCCAGCAGAGGTTTATGGGAGGTTATAAAGAGTTTGATAGAATTCCTTCAAGCGTTCTGGGATATCTTTGAAGTTGTTCAGTTTGGTGCCCTTACCAGGCTCTGTGTGGGAAATTAATGATTTCAAGGTTGGATCTCGAAGGGAGTCTGCTAACAATTTGCTCAGTTTGTTTGCAAATTCAAAAATGTATGTTTTGATTTTGTCAATTGAGCCTTTGCTTTATAAAGCATTAAGGATTTAAAGTGGTTCAGCTGCATTCAGGGGACCCTGAAAGGAGGATGATTGGGGCTGCTCTGTGCAAAACCAGTGCATAGAGCAGGTAAGTATAACATGTTTGTTATTTAAAAAAAAAATGTCTATTCCTATTGCAATTTTGTGGAGGAGGGCTGCATAGGCCTAGTATCCGGAATTATTGTCCTTTCTGCTTTCCACTACAGAGGACCTCTGTAGTTTTTGCTAGCTTTTTTGTTTTTACTGTATGGAAACCCTATCATTTTGTTAATCTGTTTTATTAGTGCAAAATATACCTGTTGATCTTGTCAACACTTTTAATAAAATGTCCTAGCTCCACATGCCCTTTCCCCTGACTTCTCTGTCAAGATCAGTGGCACAACTAACAACCCATCCCGCATGCCAGGGTGTCAGGTGTAATCTTGGGCTCTTAACTATCCTTTAGGTACACATCCAAATACTGTCCATAGCTTGCCATTTCAACCTACGCAACCTCTCCAAAATATGCCCCTTCCTAAAAATTTACACCACAAAGCTTCTATTTGACTTGTCTGTTATTTCTTGTATCGAATACTGCAACTCCCTCCACATTGGATTATCTTTACATCGTTACAGGCTATCCTCCTTTAAGTCCATCATGAATGTTGCTGCCAGATTCATCCACCTTATCAACTATTCAATGTCTGCTACCCCTCTCTGCCAGTCCCTACATTGGCTTCAGCTCACCCAACAAATTAAATTCAAAATACTAAAACAACTTAAAAACCCATCCACAACTCTGGCCCAAGCTACATCAGTAACCTAGTCTTAAAATGGCAATCAAACAGTTCTCTCACAATATCCTGCTCTCTAGCTCCGTTGTCACCTCGTATGGTTGCCTCCAGGACTTCTCCTAAAACCTCCCCTATCCTATGAAAATCCATATCTCCATCTACTCGACTATCTCCTACTCTGTTCACATTTAGGCAATCCCTGAAAACCATTATTTTCAAAGAAAGCCTATCCTGCCTCCACCTAACAACTTTATTTCCACTTTCTCCATCAGCTTGCCCCCCACTGTTATTAAATTTTGTATCACTTGTTGATACCCTTCTAGATTGTAAGATTTAATTAGCAGGGCCCTCCTCCTGTATTGAATTGTATTGTAACTGTACTGTCTGCCCTCATGTTGTAAGCCACAGCACAAATTGTTGCCACTATATAAATCCTGTATAAAAATAATGAAAACAGAGCACTCCTGTGTTTTCTGCATGTGGTATTTATTTTTTGGGACTACACATTTGCCCCTTTGCTGTGGATAGTGGGAGAGATTTAGCGAAATACAATGGACAGAGTTAACACCACTCGGTCCATAGGGAGTCTTTAAATAAAATAAAAACTTTGGCAAATATGCATGTTTTGCAGAGATGTACTGCATGTATTTTTTTTTTGTCTTGACATATACTTTAAACAATGCACAAAGTATTTAATCTTGTTTAGGACCCTCTCTATTTCCTTTTTCTGTTGTGAACTCATTATGACACTTATGACACCCATGTGCAGAGCAATCCCCATACTTAATGATCTTTTTAAATATATAACACATTTTTAGGAGAAAGTTCATATACTGGAATTTAATATAATTTAAATGAGGAAGGATATCTATCTGTTTATCTATTTTAGTTTTTGGTTGTGAGAATAATGTGATAAATAAAACATTTATTTACATTGTTGGGACCTGTTTTCCTTTCTTCTTGCAGCTTAATGACATTATAGTAAGCACGCCTGGGACCGCTATGCAGATGTACTTCCTGGAGACATTGCTGCTTCAAGACAAGCCATTACTTTTTGTCGGCCCCACAGGCACTGGAAAGACAGCTATTACAAACAGCTTCCTGCGACACTTACCCCAAGAAAAATATGTTGTATGTCAAATTAACTTCTCAGTGCAAGCTTCAGCTAATCAGACCCAGGACATCTTCCTAACAAAACTCGAAAGGTACCCTGACTTTTAATTAAAATCAAGTGTGTAATAGTGCTGAATTTGCTCCACAGAGATTACCTCACAAAATAATATTAACCGCTCTGCTTCAGCCTCTGACAGTGCAAATGAAATCTGATTTGTTTCACTCTGAACTGTTTACAGGCACACAAACTACATTTTAATTGTTGTTGACAAAAATTCTGATTTATACGGAGCAGGAAACAGAGCCCAATGCAAGAGAGCATGTGTCGTTTTAAATTTTTCTTATGAAAACTCTTCCATGGGAGAATAAATAGACATCTGGTCCTGGGCATTCTGCAGTCCACGGTATATTAAAATGAATCACTAAATTGTGACTTAATAGGAAATAAGGGCCATCTGTCAATGTAAGATCAAAGCAGCAGGTGCATACTTGCCAACAAAAGGAGGGTTAAGGTAACGTCTTTGAGGATGAGATTGTAAAATGCATTTTTTTCCCTTACAAACACGCAATGTTACTGTGTAATGAAAGCAAGTCTTTGAGGTTGAGATTGAAAAAAGCATTTTTCTCCTTTACAAACACCCAGTGTTATTTTGTAATAAAGCATCTGTCTATGTAATATAACTTTGATATATAACTATGATACATGCTATTGTATAACATAAATATTATATATAATGCAGTATAGTGTGTGTGGACTGTCTGCATTGTAATATGCTACTATTTCTGTTGGATCCATGGCCTTGGTTTTATCCCCTCTTTGCTTTTAGTATCCTTGTGATTAAGCAAAGTTTCTGTCATTAGGGGGAACCGGTACCAAATTGACTAAGGCCCGGTTCACACTGATGAGCTGTGAATTTGGTCAGCTTTTTGTCCATTCTGAGGTGCGAATTTTACCAAGAATTTCAGGAGTGGGACATAGCTGCGATTAATGTTCTAGCCAATTAAATCATAGTTCTAGCCAATGAAATAAGTGTGCTTATTATTCGCTAAAGCTATCGTCTCTTTCATGCGCATGATGTTATTCTTTTTTACTACCCATTCCCGAATTGATGGTGTTGCGGAGGATTTCCAGTATCTATCAGCTATCAGCAGAAATTGTAATATTCCCATCTTAAAAGATTGGAATGATCCCAGGATCATGGATAGGAGGGCTTCTTCTGGGGTCTCTGGCCATTCCTTGCCCGTGATCTAATGACTAAGCTGAAATATGGTCGACCAAAATGTTTTTTTTTGATGGGCAGGACCACCACAAATGCAAATGTGTACCTCTTGACTTGCCACATCTCCAACATAAATCTGATGTAGCTGGATCGATTTTTTTTTTATAACGTCGGGCAGTGATACCATCTGGTTTTATAGTTTCTTTCCTGTGAATGGGAAGCTAAAGTGGACTTGAAAGTAAAGGGGAAGGCTTTATCCCAATCCTCCGGAGGCAGGCTCTTGCCCAATTCCTGCTTCCATTTTCGAACGTAAAAGGGGTGATTGTGAAACACATGAAACAGTAGCGTATCTTATTCTTTAGAAAAAACATGTAAACAATTGGAGTCAGAAAGATACAGCTTCTCAAACTAAGTCAGCTCCCCCCAACGCCATACCTTAGCCAGCCCTTTGTAAAAATGATGCAATTGGAAATATTGTAGCCAATGTCCACTATTGGAACGAGGGAAGGAACTAAGTTTTCTTAGAGGTTTCAGGCCCTCCCTATTTAATGCATGCCAGATGGGCGATGGACGTGATGGTTGCCAGCAAAGAAATCCATTATCTGATTAAAAACCGATGACAGGGAACACGATCAGTGACAGTGTCAGCTAGGCAGAACGGGGAGATGTTGGACCGGATTCAGAAACTACTTACACTGACGTATCTATTGTTACGCCGCGTAAGTCCATGGATGCGCCGTCGTATCTATGCGCCTTATTCAGCAAACAAGATACGCCTGAATTTTGGCTTAATACGACCGACATAAGTCTCCTATCCCATCGTATCTTGGGCAATATTTATGCGATATTTATGCTGGCTGCTAGGGGAGCTTCCATTGATTTACAGGTCAAATATGTAAATGACCTAGATACGCCGATTCACGAACGTACTTGCGCCCGTTGCAGAAAGCTACGCCGTTTACGCAAGGCATACGTCCGGCGTAAAGTTATTCCACATAAAGCAGGGGTAAGTCATGTTAGGGTATGGATGACGGAACAGCCGTCGTATTTTACGTTGTTTACATAAGTCGTATGTGAATGGGGCTGGGCGTAGGTTACGTTCACGTCATAGGCATCGAGCCATCGTATCTTAGGGAGTATATGCGACGTGATTCTGAGCATGCGCCGTTCGTTCGGCCCTTCATTTACATGGGGTCACGCTTACGCCGGCCCATTTACGCTACGCCGCCGTAACTTAGGGAGCAAGTGCTTTGTGAATACTGGTCTTGCCTCTCTATGTTACGTCGGCGTAGCGCATATGAGATGTGCTACGCCCGCTCAAAGATACGCCGCTGTACGTAAATCTAGCCCGTTGTGTTTACACTAACATCTCCCCGTTCTATGTCTTTGTGAGACGATTGCGGGTATGCCCACGGCGATGAGTCCGTGGGACCCAAGGGCATGCTCACGGAGATCGCGGCGGGCGCCCGCGTGCCCGGAACAACCGCTTCTTAAATGGGACATATATATACGTCCTTCTGCCTGCCCGTGCCATGCTGCAGATGTATATCTGCGTGAGACAGGCGGCAAGCGGTTAAAATAAGCAGCAGCTGTCAGAATACTGGAACAGTAATTGCATCTGATTGGATGCAGCCACTGTTTGGCCAAAACATTTCCAGTCGACTTCCTTGTTGCAATCAAACTATTGACTTTTTTCAACCAAAGTCAGGCCAGTGGGGCCTTCCACCGTCATCCACATTCTTGTTAAATAATGATACAGACCTCATATGCCAACTCCATAGTTTTTCACTGCTGTTGTCTGAGCAGACTTTATCAGTGATTACAATTTACAGAATTTCTCTCAACTTAGAAAAGATGCATGAGTGCACAGCCTGACCATGGACAGAAGGTCCCCTTTCACAATGTGTGGTATCTTAATGCATGCACGTTAACAAACATTATGTCTATCCTTAAGCTAAGCCCTACATTATACAATTTAGATTTACCTTCAACTATGTAGTGCAAGAGCCTGCCTGACTGCATACAAATTAAAACGTGTTTAGATATGACCTCATATTATACTGTTTTAGTAAATCTAAAGGGAAATTGTATAAAGTATGGCCAGCCTTAGTGTACACTGCATTGAGGTAGCCCATTTCTTTTAATGTTTTATCAGTGTTCCACAATAGGCCAGAAAACACACCTTCTCTCTTTTTCCAATGCAGTGCACATAACACAAAGGTGTGGAGGTTTTTCATTTTTTATTTTATTATTATTAGTGCATAGGGTCCATTCAAAATGAATGAATCTTCAATGCATTGCCATATGCATGGTGTGTTAAATTGTGTTGTTGTACCTCATGGAACTGCAACACATCAGTGTGAACCTAGGGCCAAATCCACAGCCAGCGGCGCAAATTAAGTTTCTGAAAACTTATGTCATTTAAGTTACAGCGCCCTAAGTTGGTGTCGTAAGTGCCGTATCCACAGCGCATTTGCGCACAAAATTGCGCCAGCCGTAACCTAAATTCAGAGGCGTAAGGCGGGGTTATGGCAAGTGGGAAGGAAGTGGGCGTGCTTCATTGTAATGAGCCGTGACCCCATGCAAATGAAGGGCTGGCCGTACTGCGCATGCGCGCACAAAACTGCTGCTCACTGCGCATGTGCAGAACTTTGCTGGGCGCAATCAGTGAGATAGGTAAAATGCCAAGTGTACTTAGTTTGAGGATCGCCCTGTGCTTAAATAGCCCCAGTCAAACACACTTCCCTTGCAAAAGTATTTCCCTGTGTTCCCTTCCATGAGCAATTTGCTTCTGCTCTTAGTTTTTCAGTGCTTGTTGGTAAGTTGTGTGTGATAGAGAAGTGTTGGAGGAGTATTAGATAGTAGTTGTTGTTTGTTTCTGATAAGTGTATTTTTTGTTTGATTGTTTCTGCTAAGTGTTTTTTTTTTTTTCTGCTTGGATTTTGTGTTTGTTTTTTTGTGTTTGTTTTTGACTTTGTAGTAGCTGTCTGCTTGTGTGTGTATTTTTGTGTGTTTGTTGTGTGTGTATTTTTGTGTGTTTGTTGTGTGTGTATTTTTGTGTGTTTGTTGTGTGTGTATTTTTGTGTGTTTGTCCTGTTTGTTTTCTTGTTGCTGGGTGGTGTCTGCGATGGCCCCCAAACGCAGGAAGCTGAATTTTTCGCATGTTGAAAAGCAAATCCTTGCCAGGTATATCATCCATTATGGAAGATATTTACATGGGCCTGATAGCCGGAACACCTCCCCGGCCCAAAGGAAGAGGATATATGCAAAAATTACAGATCACATAAATGCGGCGCGGGGGGGGGAGACGAGGACCCCCGCTGGCATCAAGAAAAAAATGATCTGAGGAGCGTGGTCCGCAATAAGGTGGCCAAGCTCACTGCACATAGGAGGGGCACTGGAGGAGGGGGACCATGCCCCATCCGGCTGACTGAGGAGGAATGGGCAGTGGCCCGGTGTTTCGAGCCAGAGCAGGTGGTGGGCCTGCCTGGTTATCAGTCTGATGTTCCTGTGAGGCCAGGTAAGGTTTTTGTTTTTCTATTTGGTGATTAGCATGTGTGGGTGGGGGAAGGGAAGATGTGCCAAGTGTGTGGATCCTCAAACCTGTGATTGTTTGGTGTCCTCCACAGATGACCAGGAGATTGCTGGCCCATCAGGCCAGGCTGCTGCACCACCCCAAAGACAGGAGGCTGCTGAGGAGTCCCCAGGGGAGGGGAGTGGCCAAACCTCCCCTCATGAGGAGGCTGAGGGGGAGGAGGCTGAGGGGGAGGAGGCTGAGGGGGAGGAGGATGAGGGGGAGGAGAAAGAAGATCTCCAGATTGGCCGGGAAATCCTTATTGCCACTGATCTCATGACATTTGAGGATAACCTTGAGGCTAGCCTTGAGGCTCCCCTTGAGGCTCCCCCAGAGGCTACCCCAGAGGCTACCCCAGAGGCTGGCACCAGTCAGGCCACCATCATGGGTAGCCCCTCCCACTCCTCCCCCAACAGGCCGCAACCCACAAGGGTCACTCTATCCCCTCCTCCCAGGCCACAAGCCTCAGGGGCAGGCAGGATGGCGACCCAGGAGACCAGGGGGGTGTCTGAGCGTCTGCCGGCCAGTCTGCTGAGGAACAATGCCCAGCAGACCCGCAGTCTGGGTGACATCAAAAAAACTATGAGCAAGATGGAGCACAGCCTGGATGTAATGAGGGAGTCACTCAGTGATGTGGCCACCAATTCATTGGGGGTCATCACCTGTTTGTGGTCCCTGCATACTGCCACAACAGGCGTGGCCCAGAAGGTGACTGCCCTCACCCGGGCTGTGCAGGACAACACCCGGGCTGTGCAGGACAACACCCGGGCTGGCCAGGCCAATACGGCTGCCATCACTGTCTGTCTGAACAGGATAGCAGTGGCCTTGGAGGGCAGGCCAGCCGGAGGTCAGACACCAGGGGAGGCTCCTCCCTCCCCTGCTCCCCCCCATGAAGATACTCCCTCCCCTGCTCACACCCCCCCTGTGAAGATACTCCCTCCCCTGCTCACACACCCCCGTGAAGATCCTCCAGTTGTCCGTGCCCGTGGCCGTGCCAGTGCCCGTGGGCAGCCCAGACGGAGCACTCGCCGCCGGAATTAAATTGCAGGGGTACTTTTGATTTTTTTTTTTTTTTATGATTTTGTTTATTATACTGTACTTATGATTTGGTTTATGTGTGTGAATGATGTGTGAATGTGGGGGGGGGGGGGGTGGCATTCCTGATAAAATAAGGGTGTTACCCTCAGTTTTGGTGGAGAAGGGATCCCCAGGACCAGGGAGAAGTGATCCCAGGTTCCTGAATGGTGTATGAATGCACAGTGACATAATTGGAGCCGTGGCGTGGCGTTACTGCTCCCAAGTACCAAATGGGGGGGGGGGGTACTTGGATCTAATCCAATTCGATGTGCATGTGATGTGTCTGTGCTAGGGACCACAGTGGTGTGCATTCATGCATTCTCATTGTGACATAATTCATGTGCGTTTACTGTGCAAAGCAACATTCTCATTGTGACATTATTCATGTGCGTTTCCAGTGAAAACAAATATTATCATTGTGACATTATTCATGTGCGTTTACTGTGAAAAAATGCCTTCTGCAAGGCGTCTCCTGGCTACTGTGCCCTCAGTAGACCGGGTAGAGTGGGTTAGGGGGGGATTGCCTGGGTGGGGGGTCAGGTCAGCACGTAAGTTAATCTCCAGTCCCCTTCTCATGGCAAAGTTGTGAAGAATACAACAAGCACCGATTAGTTGGCACACAAAGTCTGGGGAATACAACAATGTACCCCCAGTCTTGTCCAGGCATCTGAAGCGGGACTTCAGCAGCCCAAATGTGCGCTCCACAACTGCCCGGGTGCGAATATGAGCGTCGTTGTAGCGTTGCTCTCCTGGGGTTTGGGGGTTCCTGAATGGGGTCATCAGATGTGGTCCCAGGGCATATCCAGAGTCACCTGGAAGGGAAAAGACAGGAGGATATTAGTCATGCATGTGCCCCTTGTGATGTCTGCATCATGGGGGGGACATACCTGACACCCATGTCACTCACCAATCAGCCAGCTGTCTCCATACACGTTCAGCTCCAAATCTCGAGATATGTTGGTCTGCCGGAATATATAGCTGTCATGGCACGAACCAGGAAATTTGGCACAGACATGCCAGATAAGGCCATGGACATCTACAATCACCTGGACATTTATGGAATGCCAGTTTTTGCGATTCTGGAACAGGTGCTCTGTCTCATGGGGGGGCTGTAGTGCCACATGGGTACAGTCAATGGCCCCGATGGTCCGTGGGAACCCAGCAATGTGATAAAAGTCCGCCATGGTCTTCAATCGCTGGTCCTCCTGGGTGGGCTTTTGAAATTGATTGCCCATGCGTCTTAGTATTGCAGGGACTACTTGATGGACACACCTGCTCATCGAGGACTGTACCATCCCAGCCAGACCTCCACATGTTCTTTGGAAAGACCCAGTGGCAAGAAAATGCAGGGTTGCCATTACTTTGATGTGAGGTGGCAGGGCATGGGATCGTTGGGTTGGGGTGGTGAGATCATTCTGCAGGATTCGGGTTAATTCCAGGATGGCTTCCTGGTTAAAGCGGAAGTTGCCATAGACCTCAGAGGCAGTCATGCCAAAGAGATCTTGGCGTGGGCGGTATACCCTCTCCTGTGCCCTCCTCCTCCTCCTCTGTGCCCTCCTCCTTCTTTGCGCCTGTAATGTAGCGAGTGCCGTTAGAATCATGGATGGGCTGGGCATTTTGGCAGTCAGATTGAAGTCCAGCAAAGATGTGTTGTCAGCTCTTCCTCAATGCTGTTGCTTCAGCAGACCTTTACAGGGCAGGTGTAAAATTAGGGCTGCTTTTATAAAGTCTAATTTTGCTCCAGGAAACTAACAGGTGCGCACAGGGCGTAATCTACGGCGCACAGGGCGTAATCTACGGCGCACACACTTAATTTTGTGGATCGCCCTATCTCCCTCATTTGCATCTTTGCCTATCAAAAAAAGCGGCGTGACTAGCGTAATTTGCGTCAGAGGATGCGCCGGTGTAATTATTTTAGGTAGGACGGAAAAAACGAAATTTTCGTTTTGAGGATCGGGCGCAAAGATACGCGCGGTGTAAAATTAGAAATCTCGAGTTAAGGCGGCGCATCTGCTTTGTGGATTTGGCCCCTAGTTTTTAAATGTTTGCTTGATAATTTTGCACAAGAAACATTAACATTCAGGGATAGATGATAGATATTTTTGAGCAAATGTGCAAAAAATCAAAATTACTGTACTTACAGTATTGGCATGAAACACTCATTTTTTCACCCTGCAAATCAGTTCCAAATAGTGTGTGTGTGTGTGTATTACGCCGATACTGCAAATTGGTCTGCCTCAGAGAGAACAAGGAGGGGGCGGGACGAGTGCCATCAGATTACATACAGCAAGAAGCTCCTGTTTACTCAGCAGCCTCTGTAAGAGGAAGTCACGTCTCCTGGGTCGGCATTGGACCAGTGTTCTGTCTATCATAGAAGCCAGTCAAGGAGGGTGGACTTTGTATTAAAGAGGCCGCCGAGTAAACAGGAGATTCTCGCTGTATGTAATCTGACGGCGCTCATCCTGCCCCCCCTGAAGTGGGCATTGATCGGGCTGCATTCATGGCAATGTGGAGGCTGCAGATGGGCATTAATCAAGCTGCACTGATTGGCAAATGTGAGGCTACGGATGGGCATTGATCAAGCTGCATTGATGGGCAATTGTGAAGCTGCAGATGGGCATTGATCAAGCTGCATTGATGGGCAATTTTGAGGCTGCAAGTGGGCATTGATCAGGCTGCATTGATGGGCACTGACCCATATTTTGCTTCAAATTTCTTTATTTAAAATGTAAGTTTTTTTTCTGAAACTTCCCTCTTAAAATGAAGGTGCATGTTATACGCCTTTGCGTGTTATATGCCTATACATACGGCAATTGCCGCAAATTTTTTTGAATTTGTATGCTATATAAACAATTTCTACTACTTAATATAGCGAGTATAGTTTTGGTTTTACACACATGGCTTCTATGGAATTTCGAAAAAAAAAATTTGTTCTATGTAGGTTGGTTTCAGAACATTCAGAAGCATTTATCAAAGGTTATCACCCACGGTTACCAACCATTGCTAGCATTATTTCCTCTAATTGACTAGTTACTAAAATGCTGCTTACCATCTTACCCTAATCACTGAAAAAATTTAATCTGGTTCACTACAGCGTATTATACAGAGCATGAAGCTAAAAACAATGTGCCTATTATCACATACCACCTTAAAATCAGTATATTTGTTTTAATAATTGAAGTTGATTACTCCATATTACTCTTGCTGGCAGAATAAAATAGCTAATCATTCAGCATTGCAAATTCTAGGTTATGAATATGGCATGCTTGCAGGGAAGAGACATCTACACCTTTTTGTAGCATTGGAAAACAATGCTACTGTGACATTGTATCTGAGCTTTCAAAGAAAAGTAATATTTTTGTTCATCTTCTTCATGAAATTATGTTTAAGCTAATACATAAAACAAGCATGTATTTTATTCCTTCCTTTTATACCACCCATTTAACCATTATATTCACACTATTCTACCAACCTGTGTCTATATTATAATTACAATATAATCATATATAAACATTAATATAATTTACATTAAATTACTGGGCTGTCAACTATTTTTTGGTGCATAATGGGTAGTATGCTTTTTGAAAATGGCTTAGATGGGTTCATTTACAGTAAAACATTGAAATTGTAGCACTGATTGACCCAGCATTTGGAACTGGGATAGGCTAAACTTGCAGTTAGTTAGGGGTTTTACGTGGTAGTTACATTTTTGGGATTTAGGTTAAGTTTAAGAGTTAGTTTAAAGAATAAGATTAAGCCCAGGTTCACACTGAATGCGGGTTTGAAATCAGGTGAATTCAGCTGAACTTGCAAGATTTCAAACTGGCAATTCAGTCCGACTTCGGGAGCGATTTGAGAGACATCTGTGTGGGTTCATGCACGGATGTCTATTGAAATTGCCCCTGAAGTCGACAAAAGTAGTGTAGAAACTACTTTTGGGAATCGGTGCGGCGCTGCAAAGTCGGCGTTGCGCCAATTTATACAGTGTCGTTACCAGCAATAGGCTTCTATTTTGACATGTCAAATCACATGTCAAATCTGCCCGGTGTGAACGAGGGCTACAAGTGAATTTAAATATTAAGTGTTATGGCAAAGGTTAATTCTGGAGGTTAGTTTAAGATTTATGGTTCAAGTGAAATACAAGTTTAAGCATGAGAAGAGCCTAACAGAGCTTAAAAAGACCATAAGGTTCCCTGCATTGTTCCGTTTAAAAACAGAGGCAGAGTAACTGTAAGAAATCACAGGGTCCCGCACAGCCTACCTGACAGCGAGAGGGGAAGGGGAGAAGCAAGCAGCACTGCGGGGGAAGGGGCACACAGCATAGGAGACACAACAGGGAAAAAGGATGTATGAAGAGAGTGTGAACAGTGCAGCGGATGGGAGACATTTCTGGAACTGACCCCCCTGCAGTAACTGAAATCTAGCTTTTTTTCCTCTTCCTACCTCCAGCTTGCAGAAGCTGCAGGGTGACCGGTTCCAGTAATTTCCTCCACCTGCCACACTGATTACACTGTCTGTTTACATCCTCTTCTCCCCTATGCCTGTTACCCCCTGTTGAACTGATAGGGCCAGGCCCCATGCAGGAGGACTGATTGTACCCTCTTATCAAAGGCTCTGAGCAGAGGATGAAGATTAGTGTCAGGAAGATCAGGCCTAATCTCAATCTGTCAAGAAATCATAAGGATAAGTGCAAATACTGATAATTGTACATAAAACAAGGGCCCCTTCCCTTATATAATCAAAAACAAAGTGGATGAATAAAAAAATTAAAACAGCGAAGCAGCCTGAGTGACACCTCCAATCATTATTTAACAACCAAACAGGATGTCATTTAATACAAAAAAAATACAAAGAGTCTAAATGTGCCCAAAAATTCTTTAAAGTGGAGTTCCACCCAAAAGTGGAACTTCCACTTAATCCACTCCTCGCCCCCTTACATGCCACATTTGGCATGTCATTTTTTGGGGGGGAGTGGGGGCTTCAGGAGGAGTGGGACTTCCTGTCCCACTTCCTCCTTCCGCCCAGGGACCGCTTAGGTGAAACTTCATATTGCCTATGATGGCCCCTCCTTGTAGGCAATCGCCTGGGACATGTGACAGGTCCCAGGCGATCGCCTGTCCAATCAGGTAGCGCAGCACCGCTCACGCATGCGCAGTGAGTGCCCGGCCATGAAGCCGAAAGCTGTCATGGCCGGGTGAAGAAGGAAAAACAAGCTGCGCTAATAGGGTTAAATGCATGAAACCATGACAAATGTATAACTGTGACAAACATATGAGTGACAAAAGTGAATGTAAATAAACACATACATAAAAATATATTTAGTGTAAGTAATGAAAGATCAGACACTCTCAATGGTTAAATGGAGAATGAAAAAATCAATAAAAATGTGATGAACAAATTAAAGTCCATAAAAAAGAAGAAATATCACAGGTGAATAAATCCCATATAGTCCAAAGAAAAAATTTAAAAAATTTAAACTTCAATCTCCAAGTAGTGAGGGATATTACAGCAACCCGAAAAGTGATGATAGGGAAACACCTCCACCTTAATGATATACTGCCTCTTACCAGATGGAATTGATCTCTTATCACAGGAAATCAAAAACGCATATAAGCTGGTTAGATGTCCAACAGGGAAGGCATCAATACAATACAGCCTCAATTGATGCACAATGCAGGATGCGCCATAAAACGAGAAGAGGAGCTCCTCTGCTGCCACTTCCAGCGACGTCTCTTGTCTACTTCCTCCCGACTCAGAGGTGAGTCGGGAGAAAATAAAAGGCTGGAACTCCCCTTCAAGTTGTAAACAAGTCTCCAGCACCCTGTAAATAGATTCCAAGATCTTCCTTTTATATGGATCTTCAGATAGGTAAACACAGATCAACACCACATGTAGACTGCTCACTCACTAACAAGCCAGCGACCTCTAAATGAATACAGTAAAGGTCATAAAGAACTTTATAACACGCCCAGGAATATCCTCCAGAATAATATTCATCTCCATCATCTCTCCAAGAACAATTGCACCAGAATAGTCTATTAAACAGACAGCGAGGGCTACACATGGATCAAAATTAGTTTGGTTCCTGCTGAACATGTTGAATTTTGATGTATGCACCCGGCTTTAGTTTTTATGCTCTGTCTTGGTTCCTGAGTTAACCCATACATAAATTTGCATTCATTTTTAGATTTTGTTTTTTCTTATACATGCTGTGTAGGCATGTTAGAACAGAACAACTTTGAATTTAGTGGTTCTTGACTGATTGCGTCTTTAAAAACAAACTTCTTTAAATGGTAAATAAATAAAACAAAATATATATTTATTATTATGTATTGTATTACAGATTAAAAGCTATTACTACTTGCTGTGATTTAACCTAACATTACAGCTGAGATTCTTGGTTGCTGTGTTGTAATTTTAAGATCCATTACACTAAATGCTCCTGTTTTCCTAAATTAAAAGTGAGAGTGAATCAAAAACCAACAGAACCTTAGACAGGCAAGCTATGTTTACCAGACACATTCACTTTTTATTTCTTGAGGGTCTTTTATTCCACTACATACTTATTTGAAAGTGGCAGAATGACAACTGCTGAATTTTCCATATTCCCTTATGACCATATTCTGTCAGTCTACACTCACAGTAAGTGACATAAGGCATTTAACCAACCAAACAACAGGAGATCCAACTCAAACTGACTACGCCTGTATAAAAAAAAAAATAGATATATTTTTTGTACTTCACATTCTACTAGTTTTAAGTGACAAATTAATAAAGGGAATGAAATGTGTTCTTTCCTGACTAGGTGGTATTCCAGTCACATTTGCCTTCTTTGTTACAAAACTCTTGTTACAAGCTGTATGGAAAATAAATGTTAAGTGTTAAAGGATGTGTTTGCTTCCTGCTAAATTATCGCTGCCGCAGGCTTGCTAGCAAAATAATTAAAAGTCTCACTAATTATTTAGTACACGTTCATATTTTAATCTCCATTGATATGCATCATCCCTATCCACTCAGGCCCTCATCAGGGAAGCCGAGCAAAGGAAGAGAAGTTAAAAATGAGAAGTGTTATTAATAACAAGAGCCACTACTGAAATTATTTCTGGTGGTATTACAAAAGATAATGTAACAATTGTAAGTTGTCTTACATTCATGAGAAGAGCTAAAGAACCCGTATATGTTTTGCATTTATTTTGAATGGATTTTGTATTAACTTTGAACAGAAGCTTTTCAAATATGTTGTCTAAATTTTGTATGCTAAGTAATTTGTCAATTAGTAATACTTTTTAAACAGAAACAAAATGTATTTTCTTTCACTCAGCCTCTGACTTATTTTGACTTCCAGATTTTCTTTGGAAAGATATTTACTTGATTAGTATCCATTCTTTGCACTTGTGAAAACACTTCTATCTTTTGATTGACTCTCTTAACTGACTGCAAGCAATCAGACTTGCTTGTGTGTCGTAATGGTTGATAATTTAACATAAGGAGGAAAAGGAAATGTGTGTACTGTACCACCAAAACAGTTGTCAAGATACAGTATAACTCATACTTGCTTTAGGACATTGCAAAATCTAATCCTTTATGTTTGCTGAAAATTGTTTCCATACTTTTTTGAATGCCTTGACTAGAATGATAGAAAAATGGCTTCTGTTTCTAAAGGGCATTTGACAAAATGGAGAGGCACATTGATTTTCCTAATTATAAAACAAGTATGTTATAAGTAGATTCCGATAAGTAATTAAAGTGGAAGTAGACTTAAAAAAACAAAACAAAAAAACAACAACTTGTACCTACAGGTAAGTTTATAATAAGGCATACCAGTAGGTACAATGCAGATCTTCTAACAATGCCCCATGTATGGTGCCTGTTCAATGTACTCTACATTCAGGGCACTCTGAGGCCTCTTACACACGACCGAGAAACTCGACGGGCGAAACACATTGTTTTGCTCGTCGAGTTCCTTGTGAAGCCGTCGAGAAACTCGACAAGCCAATTTTCTCCATTCCCGTCAAGGAAATAGAGAACATGCTTTCTTTTTGGCTCGTCGAGTTTCTCGACAGTTTCCTCGACGAAAATGTACACATGACCGGTTTTCTTGGCAAAAAAATATCTCCCAGCAAGTTTCTTGCTGGTTTTTGCCGAGAAACTCGGTCGTGTGTACGAGGCCTCAGTGTGCCTTCAATACAGAGAGTGCTGTGCCCAGCCATTCGAATGGCCTGAAGTCTGCAAATCTGGAGGAAAGACTAGGTGAAGATGGGAGCACCTGCTGCGGAGAGGGCTCTATTTATAAGGTAAGTCTGTCATAATGTGCTGGTATATGGTGTATGGTACATACTAGCACATTATGACACTAACCAGGGGGCCTGACTATGTCGTTTTTAAGAATGTATTACCACTTTATACTTACCAAATAAATCCTTAATAAAAAAAACTGTTACCTTGCCCATGCATGTGTTTTTGTCAAAGGCTCCGATGCCCCAGTTATATTAACTTTACCAACACTTTCTCTCAGTTCCTACTCTGTTGTGGCCAGCACTAAAACCTGGTAGTATCAGATGCTATTGGGAGAAATTAAGTCATTCCCTGTTATATATGCTTGGGCCTAGCAATTGGGTGCTAGAACTGAGAACTGCCACATAGGAAGAGGTCATATACTCAAACGCACTGGGTATTGTCATCTTCTGTGATGCAGGCAGCAGTGATGAGAAAGCACTGATATGATTGGTATAACTCCTTTGGTAAAAAGGGGGTCTTTACAAAAAAGCTGTCACTTTTACCTGAATGGGCTAGGTGTCACTATGTTTTCAAAGTTGAGTAAGAACTTTAATATAGGACTTAATATAGGTAACCCGTATAATGGTAACAAAGATGAATCCGCCCTTTCTGTGTTCCCACCACTGCGCTTATGAACAAATAGAGATGATCAAATTGGCAAAAAAGTGAAGCAGCTACTTTTAAAAAATCAAACTGTGAAAAACATATTCCAAAACCCTAAAATTAGTGTAATAAAATATAAGCAGCGCTGTAAACAATATAAGTTGAAATATCCGTTTTCACAGGTATTCAAAAATAATGCTAATGTCCATAAACATCACCATGTGACAAAAGTGAATATGTGCACAAATTCCAAAAAATATATATAAATGTGTTAAATATAAGTCCATATATCACATCAAGTAGGTTTGTGAAAACATAATGATAATAGCTTCCAATCTTCCACCACACATGGTGTCAGTGAATCCTCTCCTGTCAGATGCAAAACTCACCAACTCAAATTGCCTTACACTATCGTGTTTGGCGTGTAAACATGTACAAAAAGACCACACTGGTAGGTATAGCAGATAATCCCAGTTCCAACCAATTCACTGTCAGAAAGCTCTGCATGTACATAAAAGAAGTGCTCAAAATAGCATTCTACCATAAAATCAGTTTAATAACACACTTAAATCTTCAAAAATAGCACCCACATGAATCTCAAAAAATAGAGCAACACACTGCACAGCAAACACTCGTTCAGAGATAAACCGAAAACCGAGTATATTGGTCACAGCAGACCCAATGTGTCAACTGATCGCTCACCACCTCTCCACTGTTGCTTCCTGGATGTCTGCTTCCTTGAGCGGCCTTGATATGTCACACGTTCACTTCAGATGGTTGCCGCACAGCCACGCCCCACGCCCAACCCGTAAAATGCTATTGAGCACATTATGTATGTTTTTGCTAACATCCCATTTCATCCAAACAATGTTAACTATGTCTATTTTTCATTTAGGGATTTAATAAATAAATAATTACAGAAGGCAACATAGGTGGTAAAAAGAGTGAATATGATTAAATCAATTTTCTTTCATCTGGATTCTTCCAAGAGTATCTATTTTCAGTTATCAATAAAGCATCAAATAGTGTTTCATCTCAAAATTTTGAAATACTCACAATGTAAAAATATTAATAATGACCAAAAAACAAATGCTGAAAGTGAAAATTGTAGCGTTACCTTATTCTGATGGTCAAAGGAGACAAACCCCCTTACATTAGTAGTTGGTGGAAATATGCTTCCTTACATTTGCACCCTTGGAAACAAGCCCCTTGGATGGTCATTAGTACAAGATATTTTTTACATTGCTGCCTAGTAGCAGAAAAACTGCCCCTTTATGTTGGTGAGAAGACTGTAACATATTTGCTGTCAGAGTCAAAAAATGTTTTAGTGTATATCGAGCAAGATCCATTGCAGGTACAGAATATAGAGGTGGGTGGAATGGGCAAAAAAGCTAAATGTGTGACACTCATATTACCTAAATCCAATGCTCCAAGTCTCTCAACAATAAATTAAATACAAACTATCAATAATAGAATGGTGTCTAGATGTCTAGTATCAAATTTCTAATTAAAAGTGTACACAAATGCTAAAATTCTGGCAAACAAATTGGATGAGATAGAACCTCTGTTATTTTGGAGAATCAGAAACCTGAATGGGCTGGTCACATGATTAGGCTGTGATTATTACTCTGTTATGAAGGTAAAGTGTTGATAGCGGAGGTGGGAAGGGGTATGCCTTAAATTCTCTACACACAGCCCAAATGCTGTCTGACAATGGCTGGTTCAATAAAAACTGTCCGACATTCAGCCCATGTGTATACCAGCCTGTCCAAAAGAAGCTGGCCGGTTAGCCGTGGGATTGTTATTACAGTGGCTCTGACCGGAGATAACAGTTCTTTTTTCCGTTTAACCCGCTGGGTTAAACGGAAATAAACTAATAGCGTGTACTAGGCTTTAATGTCGAGAACAATCTGAAAGTGAGTATGAGACTAAATCAGTGATGAGTATACAACTTGGCAACAGGCATCATGCTGTGATTATGCTTAAAGTAATTTAAAGTAAAAAGAGGCATGTGGGTACCACCAGAGCTCTAAATTTTAAAAAGAAGCTAACTTTATTAAGTTACACTTCTTAATGGGTGATAATGAATGAGACCAAACATTCTCAAATATTCTCAACAAAGGGCACAGAAAAGTAGTTGGAGTGTTTAAGTCTTTAAAACTATGGGATTCATGGGTATCTTCTATTGAATAACAAATATAAGGTCCCTTTCACACTGGGGTGTTTTTAGGGTGTTTTTTAGGCGCTTTGGCATTAAAGAAAAGCCTGTAAAGCGCCTGAAAGAAGCCTCATCTGCAATCCCAATGTGAGTGCTTTCAGAGCCCTTTCACAATGCCAGCGCCCAAAAAATGCCGGTAAAGCGCTGCTAAGACCCCTTTCACACTGGGCATTTTTCCAGGTGCTTTGGCGTTAAAAAAAGCCCCCTCAATGGGAAGGGCGCTTTAGGAGCGGTGTATTCAACTTTTTTTTATGCCCTGCCAGCGCAGCGTCTCAGTGTGAAAGCACTTGGGCTTTCACATTGGAATTGCAGATGCAGCTTCTTTCAGGCGCTTTACAGGTGTTTTTTTTTTTAATGCTAAGACCTCTTTCACACTGGGGTGTTTTTCAGGCACTTTAGTGTGAAAGCACTCGGGCTTTCACATTGGGATTGCAGATGCAGCTTCTTTAAGGCGCTTTACAGGCGCTTTTTTTAACGCCCCAGTGTGAACGGGGTCTAAGAGAACAAAACTAAAACCTGTGTGGCTCAATCTGACTCTAAAAAGCAAATGGAGGAGAAAAAACACGGCCTTTAAAAAATACATAACAGAAGGAACAGCTTCAGTATTTAAGGGTTATAAAGAACGCAAAGAGATGAAAGAGAGCAATGAGGGCAGCTAAAACAGACTATAAAAGACATAGGCCCATATTCTCTGTAAAAATCCATGGGCTGCGCTTAATGGCACTTACACTCCGCTGTCCCAACTTACAGGAGTGTTCCCCAAACACTTGCTCCGTAAGTTGGGATGGCGGAGTGTAAATGCCCCGGCGTAGCCTGGCAGATCTCCAAGGGGGCGGCTTGTATTCAAATTAAGCGTGCCCCCGATTCTAATGAACTGCGCATGCGCCGGGCTTCAAAAAGCCCAGTGCGCATGCTCCAGTTCTCGGCGGAATACGTCAATGACGCCGACGTGTGCGTCATTGACGTAAAGTCGTATTCAAGAACGACTTACGGAAACGACGTACCCGACGAAAAAACACAACGCGGACCCGACGCCATCCGTAACATGGCCTACGTGGGACTTGCGGAAATTTAATCCTCATATAGCAGGACTAAATTTCCGCTTACGCAAACGACGTTAGCGACGGTTACGCGTGACGCAAACTCGTTCGGGAATCGGCGTAGAAGGATCATTTGCATACGCAAATGAGTCCTTCACGTAAATGCCATCTAGCGGCGGCTGGCGTCATTACATTTAAGATCCGCCAGTGTAAGTGACTTACAGATGGCGGATCTTAAGTGTATCTATGCGAAAATGATTCTAAGAATCAGTCGCATAGATACACGGGCCAAAAAAGGGAGATACGATGGAGTATCCTGAGATACTCCATCGTAACTTCTATGAGAATATGGCCCATAGTTCTGCAGAAAGTAAGAAACTCCTCCAGAAATTCTACGGATGTATCAACGGTAAAAAAAATAAAAAAAGTAAGGACAGAACATGTAGATCCAAGGAAGGATGGATATGGGCATTTGGTCACAGATTAGGGATGATCTGACCTGCCCTAGGTTAGATTCAAACAGGGTTTTGCAAACTTCAAATAAGTTGTTGATGCCAAATTCAAACCCCATTGTAATCAAAGGGACTGAAACTGGTCAAATCAAAAATGCCCATTTTCTGGGCAAATAGGACAAGGGTTGTCAAAATTTAAAAGAAAACACCCAGACAAGTCCTTTATTAAAAAATAAAGATCCCAAAAAGTCCCTGCATACGTGTGACCCAGATCCCAACAGTACTGCTCACTAAATTACATCTTCCTGAGCTGTCATCAGCTATAAAAGGGAAGGGAGGATAGAAGTGACACCTTTGCACAAATATGACCAGTAACCATTTTGGGCAGTAATGTCACTGCTATTGCCACCCCTTTGATTATGTGGCTGGGGATTCCTGGCCCTGTAAGCAATGTGTCAGTGGTGGTTGCTAGGGATGCAGTGGAGGAAGCATCTCTGTGGTTGTCAGAAATAGGGGTCTAAAACAGATTAGAAAAAAAATATTTAAATAAATCTCCAGAACCTGATGACTTAAACCCACAAGTTCTCGAAGAGCTTAGCTTGGTGATTGCCAAGCCACTATTCCTGTTTTTAAAGATATGTTACTGACTGGAAAGGGACTAACTGATTGCCATAGAGCCAATGAGATACCAATATTCAAAAAATAATCTAGCTGTATAGCTGGAAATTACAGGCCAGTCACCCTAACATAAATAGTATGCAAGGTGCTTGAAGGAGTGCAAAGGGACCATAATAAAAAAGAGAGTCTTGGGTTGTGAGTGATGTGTCCCAGGGTTCTGTCTTAGAAAAATTCTGTTAAACCTGTTTATTCAATTTGGAATTAGGAGTTCAACTTCAGCATTTGCTGATGATACCAAATTATACAAGGCAATTATTTTGTCACAGGATATAGAAACATTACATGAAGACCTTATTAAAATAGTGGGATGCTGACTACTTGGTAGATGAGGTTTTATATTGAAAAATGTAAGGTTATGCATTGTGGTGCTAAAAATTGGAATGAAAAATATTCATTATGAGGTTTTACACTGGGGATATAGCAATGGAAAAAGATGTGGGGTCCTTGTAGACAATAAACTCAGCAATAGCATGCAATGTAATCCGCAGTCAACAAAGCAAGCCTAATACTATCATGTATTAGAAAGGGTAATGAATTGAGGGATAAGACAGTATTTTCCTTATTACAAAAATTGGTTTAGCCTCTGTAGTAAGTAGGCAGTACAGTTATAGTCACCAATCAACAAGAAAAATGCCGTTGATGTAGAAAAAGCTCAGCAAAAGTCAATAGAATTAATAAGGGGACTGGAGTTAAGTAAATTACACTCATTTACCTTAGAAAAAAGGTTTGTAAGAGGAAACATGATCCCAATCTACAAATTAATCAATGGTAACTGTAGTAACGGTAACAAACTGTTTAATATAAGGTCCTTGATGAGGACATGTGGCCTTAATTTGAGGTTGGATGAAAAGAGGTTGGATCTGAAATTGTGTAGAGGGTTCTTTACAGTTAGAACGAGCAGCAAAATGTGGAACTCCTTTCACCAGATAGTGGTATCAGCTGGGAGTGTTGACAGCTGCAATAACTAGTAGACACCTTCCTCTCCTCAATGGGCACAATGTAGAAGGGTGTGTATATTCTTATAAAACTCAAACTGCCACACACTCACACATATGCACATAGGTTGGACCAGATTAGGGATGAGCCGAACAACCCCCCCCCCCCCTGTTCGGTTCGCACCAGAACCTGCGAACAGACCAAAAGTTTGTGTGAACTTTAGAACCCTGTTAAAGTCTATGGGACTCGAACGTTTGAAATTTAAAGTGTTAATTTTAAAGGCTAATATACAAGTTATTGTCCAAAAAAGTCAATGCAACAAAAAGTTTTAAAAACTTCAGTTTTTTCGGGAGCAGTAATTTTAATAATGCTTAAATTGAAACAATAAAAGTGAAATATTCCTTTAAATTTCATACCTGGGGGAGGGGGTGTATAGTATGCCTGTGAAGTAGCGCTTGTTTCCCATGCTTAGAACTGTCCCTGCACAAAGTGCACTTTCTGAAGGAAAAAAATCATTTAAACATAAATGAATTGTCGGCTCCCAGCAATACAGAGAAAAGTCATTGATAAAAAAAAATGCGTGGAGGTCCCCCCAAATTCAATTACCAGGCCCTTCAGGTCTGGTATGGATATTAAGGGGAACCCCACATCAAATTTAAAAGCAAACCTAAATTTAACAAATTTATTAAATAGCCTCTTTTGTTTATACATTTCACGATGAGAGGTTTCTTCTATTTATATCCTTTCCCATCCACATTGCGAGCCTCCATTTTGTTGAAGATCGTTTGCCAGCAATAAAGACATCAGGAAGCAGGTGTAAATATTAAAGATTACTGCTCAGCAAGCTGATCAAGAGTTATCTTTAGGCTCGATTTTCTGGTGGTGAAGTAAGCACTCTGTGAGCCCACATGTAAGGAGGATCATCACTTGAAGCACTTTTAAATCACTATTTGAAACACTTTACATACAAACAAGATTCATTGGACGGTTTTGTTTAGAGTTTTGTTACACTTTGTTTACATTTGGTGTGATTGGGAGTGCTAGCCAGCAGGTTTGGCACCTTCACACCATTCTATCAATTTTGATTTTGTGGTTCTAGGGTCCTGTGACCCCATACACTTTGCACAGTTTTTTGCATTTGTTTGCATGTTTGCACTTTATATATATATTGTACATTTTTTTAGCTATCTATTTACACCTGTTTATGACTTAGAGTTATTCACAGATTCAGTTGAGGTATTGCATTTAGAGGTTGTGCTAGTCACTTTTTCTACCATTCAATTTTTAGTGAATTTGTACACTTTATAGATTTGAGCAGCATCCCCATTTATTTTATTTATTTATTTATGCATTGATTGGTCCCACCTACACATTTTTTAAATTCACTAGGTAAGCGCAGGAGATTTTTCCTTGTACCCCAAATTGTTCGCTGTTCAGCGAACGGGCGAACAGGCAATGTTCGAGTCGAATATGAGTTTGACTCTAACTCGAAGCTCATCCATAGACCAGATAGACCTGTGTTTTCCAACTTTATATACATGTACTATGTAAGCATATGACCATTAATTTTATGGAGTCAGGATGTTAGTCTGGATTTAGTATGAGATGAACACTTGAAAAGAAAATTTACTGAATTAAAATGTACATTTTCAATCAAAAAACTGTGCTGTAAAAAAATCCTCTTGGTGGTCACTCAGTCAGAATACAATACCCTTAAGAGAAACATTGGTCTTTCACCAAATCTATTAACAAGTAGTACAGATTAACATATTGGTCTATTAAATTGATGTTCTCTTTTAAGTGGACCATGCTATAGCATCAAACCATATGAGATCTAATCCTTTCTCTGAGTACAAGTAGAAGCATATGAATAATACAGGTGAAAATGAATTCTTCAAAAAGGACATTTTTAAAAGAAGTGAAGAGAGTTCAGAAAAGTCTTACAGCTTGAGGCAAGGAAAAGGAAGGGAATTAAACCTTAGAAGCTTTGTTAGAAAGTAGTCAAAAATTAGGAGTGCTGTCAAATGAAGTCAAACTCAATGGGCCTGATTCCCAAAAGAGATATGCAGACTTAACTGCTGTTCAGTCTGTGCCTAACTTTGGAAACGATCCTCAAAAGGCTTTTTCCAAAGTTAGGCAGAAAATCTGACATGTGTAAGACACTTACATGGTCAGATCTTAGGATGCCGTACCGCATCCGCCGCTGGGGGCATTTCTCATTGAAATGCCGCTTTAAGTATGCAAATGAGGACTTAAGCAGATCCACAACGCTTTTCAGCACTGTGATTTCTGCGTAAGTTTTCCGATTTTGCCTGCGCAAAATTAGGGCTGGTTTTACAATGTGGAAAGTTAGTCACACCTTGTAAAGGCCCATTCAAGCGACGGCATTTGGTATGCATTCCCGAGGGAGAACTCCACGTCAATTTTTAAATTCAAAACCGGCATGGGTTCCCCCCCCAGGAGCATACCAGGCCCTTAGGTCTGGTATGGGTTGTAAGGAGACCCCCCCACACCGAAAAATCGACGTAGGGGGTCCCCCTACAATCCATACCAGACCCATATCCAAAGCACGCTACCCGGCCGGTCAGGAAGGGAGTGGGGACGAACGAGCGCCCCCCCCCCTCCTGAGCCGTGCCAGGCCGCATGCCCTCAACATGAGGGGGTTGGGTGCTCTGGGGCAGGGGGGCGCACTGCGGGCCCCCCCACCCCAGAGCACCCTGTCCCCATGTTGATGAGGACAGGACCTCTTCCCGACAACCCTTGCCGTTGGTTGTCGGGGTCTGCGGGCGGGGGCTTATCGGAATCTGGGAGTCCCCTTTAATAAGGGGGCCCCCAGATACCGGCCCCCCACCCTAAGTGAATGGATATGGGGTACATCGTACCCCTACCCATTCACCTGTAGGCAAAAAGTAAAAGTTATTAAACACACAACACAAGGGTTTTTAAAATAATTTATTATTCTGCTCCGGAGGCCCCCCTGTCTTCTTTATTAGCTCTAATACCAGGGGGGGCTTCTTCTTCCGCTCTCCGGGGGTCTTCTTCCACTCTCCGGGGGGGGGGTTTCTTCTTCCGCTCTCCGGGGGGGGCTTCTCCGCTCTTCGGGGGTCTTTTTCTCTCTTCGCCGCTCTCCGCTGTTGACTCGGCGAACCCCGGTTCTTCTGCAGCTGTCCGGTGCCTTCTTCTTCAGCGCTGGCTGCCTGCTATCTTTGTGTGTTAGCTCAATTACTAGCAGGCAGCCAGCGCGGTCTTCTGTGACGTCAGGTTCTTCTTCTCCCCTCTTCCGATGTTGACTCATCGCCTCTTGACACTGCAATGATGGAAGCGCGCCTTGCATCCCATTTATATAGGCATCACCGTCCCATCATGCTCCGGTAGGTACCCACGAGGTGGGTGCACGTGGGTAGGCACCCACCACGTGGGTACCTGCCGGAGCATGATGGGACGGTGATGCCTATATAAATGGGATGCAAGGCGCGCTTCCATCATTGCAGTGACAAGAGGCGACGAGTCAACATCAGAAGAGGGGAGAAGAAGAACCTGACGTCACAGAAGACCGCGATGGCTGCCTGCTAGTAATTGAGCTAACACACAAAGATAGCAGGCAGCCAGCGCTGAAGAAGAAGGCACCGGACAGCTGCAGAAGAACCGGGGTTCGCCGAGTCAACAGCGGAGAGCGGCGAAGAGAGAAGAAGACCCCCGGAGAGCGGAGAAGCCCCCCCCGGAGAGCGGAAGAAGAAACCCCCCCCCCCCCCGGAGAGTGGAAGAAGACCCCCGGAGAGCGGAAGAAGAAGCCCCCCCTGGTATTAGAGCTAATAAAGAAAACAGGGGGGCCTCCGGAGCAGAATAATAAATTATTTTAAAAACCATTGTGTTGTGTGTTTAATAACTTTTACTTTTTGCCTACAGGTGAATGGGTAGGGGTACGATGTACCCCATATCCATTCACTTAGGGTGGGGGGCCGGTATCTGGGGGCCCCCTTATTAAAGGGGACTCCCTGATTCCGATAAGCCCCCGCCCGCAGACCCCGACAACCAACGGCAAGGGTTGTCGGGAAGAGGTCCTGTCCTCATCAACATGGGGACAGGGTGCTCTGGGGTGGGGGGGCCCGCAGTGCGCCCCCCTGCCCCAGAGCACCCAACCCCCCCATGTTGAGGGCATGCGGCCTGGCACGGCTCAGGAGGGGGGGGGCGCTCGCTCGTCCCCACTCCCTTCCTGACCGGCCGGGTAGCGTGCTTTGGATACGGGTCTGGTATGGATTGTAGGGGGACCCCCTACGTCGATTTTTCGGCGTGGGGGGTCTCCTTACAACCCATACCAGACCTAAGGGCCTGGTATGCTCCTGGGGGGGGGAACCCATGCCGGTTTTTTCTTTGAAAATTGGCATGGAGTTCTCCCTCTCAGGAATGCATGCTGAGCGACGCTGTCATTTTTGTTTAAAATTATTTGTTTTCCTGGCGCGTATATTTTTTTTCACCCGTCGCAACTTTAGTGTCCCGTCGCAATCCACAAAGCCGCCCGGCGTCAATTACGTTTGCGCGCTGCACGTCGGAAAAATTACGTCACACGCATGCGCAGTACGGCCGGCGCGGGAGCGCGCCTCATTTAAATTTTAAACGCCCCCCGGAGAGGAGGACCGCCTTGCGACGGCGGCACTTAAGTTACACGACCTGAAATTTCTAGGTAAGTGCTTTGTGGATCAGGCACTTAGGTAGAGATTTTAAGTCAGTGTAACTTAACTGCTGAAAGTTAAGTTAGGCAGCTTTTTTGGGAATCAGGCCCAATATGTGGAGAAGGTAAAGCAGCACCTTCACGCTGATCCTCAATTTTGTTCTATAAAGAAAACCTGTTACTTCCATGTATGAAGGAACATGTAGTATGTTACCTGCCTCTCTACAGTGCAGCTATTGAGACTTGATTTTGCCACCAGGTCAAATTTAGATAATGTGGGTAACAAAAAAAGCTTTGCATATACAGGCATACCACATGTACATCTGTAATACATACTGTAAGCATGAATTGTCATAATTTTTGAACACTAAATCTTTCAGCCTGCCCATTAAAGGTTTGAATCTCTGAATAGTTTGTTTCAAAGTTTGCGCTTGGCTCTGATTTTGTTGCCTAAAAATGAGTTCCAACTATTGTGTATCTGAAAAGAAAAATTGTCATGTTGCCTGGACAGACTGATGATATTTCACAAAAGTTTTTTTTAGTTTTTTTTGCAATAGTTCTCCAAATTTTATGTATCATTATTTTATTTTCTGTAGAAGAAATTAAAACTATTTGAGGTTGTTTTCTAAAAGTAATATTCAAAAACCTCAAGAAAGGTCTGGAGCGTAAAAACAACTAGTCACTTCAGCTCATAAACTATTAAGCAATTTGGCAACGCTGTACTGCTGGGTTGTTAATGCTTGTATGATCATAAATAATATAGCTTTATCCCATCCTTAGAGACTTTTGTCTTGAAGCTTGTTCAGTCAGTCACGTCTTGTGAAATCCTGTGGTTTGTTTGTACTAAGACATTATCACACATAGAGGCACTGGAACATATCAAAAAAATGAGAACTGTCCTAAAGAATGTGAACGTTTGGTCTTTTCAGGCCTGTTTTGTAATTGTGCTTTAAAATTTGCATAAAAATGTTTCTTCTCTGCAGAGGCGGTTAACTTCTTTTAAAAAATGTAATTTGACAAGGTGCGATCAATTCTTTTTTCTCACGTTCTATTTACAATAGAGGCAACCAAGTATCACTTTCAAGAACAAGCATCTGAGGGATTAATAATCAAAAGATATTTTACCTAAAGCCCAACTCTAGATACAATCTTTAAATAAAATCGACCCCAGCAGATGAAATGAAAAAAAAAACACAGAAAAAGCAGCTCAAGCTATAATATTTACTTTCGACCTGAAGTTGTCCCCATCACAAGTTACCTTCAGTTTGCAGGGTATAATGACACCAGCATCACTCAGTTCAGAGGAATGAGGAGATACTGTGAGCGCAGGGCATTATGAACTTGAGTGGGTACCACCAAGGTACTTTTTATACAAAATATATGAATCTGAGATGTGCTGGCAGTATCACATCAGTTCCACACTCTGCATCATCCAGAACTGCCCACCATGGTTATCAGAGAGTTCATTTACTGTTGTAAATAGAGCAGGTATATTTTCTACAAAATGGAGTGAAGAAAACCATGTAGATTCTTAGAACCACACAATTGACCCAGGGAGAGGGAAGGCCACACCCCTTGCCAAAGAAGGGGGAGGCAAACCTCATTAATCACAGAGGAAGGGACCTTGAGTGTGCCAACAAATTAGGAAAAAAACTAAAATTCGAATATATAAAATCATAATTTTATCGTATCGAAAATACATTTTAATTTATTGCACCATTGTAAAATTATTTAATTATTTTGTCCTCCCTGGTTAACCACTTAAGCCCCGGACCATTATGCAGCCAAATGACCGGGCCACTTTTTGCGATTCGGCACTGCGTCAATTTAACTGACAATTGCGCGGTTGTGCGACATGGCTCCCAAACAAAATTGACGTCCTTTTTTTATCACACATAGAGCTTTCTTTTGATCACCTCACCTTTTATTTTTTGCGCTATAAACAAAAATAGAGCGACAATTTTGAAAAAAATTCAATATGTTTTACTTTTTGCTATGATAAATATCCCCAAAAATAAAAAAAATTTAAAAAAATTTCCTCATTTTAGGCCGATACGTATTCTTCTACATATTTTTGGTAAAAAAAATCGCAATAAGCGTTTATTGATCGGTTTGCGCAAAAGTTATAGCGTCTACAAAATAGGGGATAGTTTTATGGCATTTTTATTAAAAACATTTTTTTTACTAGTAATGGCAGTGATCAGCGATTTGTATCGTGACTGCTACATTATGGCAGACACATTGGACACCTTTGACACATTTTTGGGACCATTGTAATTTTTACAGTGGTCAGTGCTATAAAAATGCTTACTGTGGAAATGACACTGGCAGTGAATGGGTTAACCACTAGGTAGTGCTGTAGGGGTTAAGTGTGCCCTAGTGAGTGATTCTTACTGTAGGGGGATGGGCTACACTTGACAAGACAGTAATCACTGCTTCCGATTGCAGAAAGTGGTGATCACTATCATTGTCACAGGGATACCCACGGTCATCTCACGTTAAGGAAGAACGGGGAGATGCTGATGTAAATAAGCATCTCCCCGTTCTTCCTTACCGTGAGACGACCGTGCGTATCCCTGCGGCGATCGAGTCCGCGGGACCCACGGTCCGGCTCATGTAGCTCGAGGCGGGCGCATGCCCACAATGGTGACGCTCTTTTTTTTTCAAAGAATTGATTGAAAGATTCAACATACAAAATTAAGAAAAATTGCATGCAACGGGAGGACCCTCCGCGTCACACAAGACTTCGCTTAGTTTTTTTCTTTTTCTTACTTAAAGACATTCTCAAAGACGTTCAACAAAGGATCTTATAAGTATCCAAGACATACAAAGGCGGTATATCGAACAAAGGAAAACAGTGAACTGGATGGATCCCTAATTAGGCTGGCTACATTCGAACAGAGGAAATACTACCAGTCAAGAAAATAATTAATAAAATAATTCAAAAAGGGAGAGGGGGGGGGGGAGAACCTGCATAATCGTCCATAGTGCCAACAACAGTAAGCGTCACATAAAATCATATGGCCATGCAAATGGAAATAGGTCACACACTGCGAGTCCATGCCGTGGGGGGGGGGAAACAAGCCTACCCCAGAGTGGAGGGAGTGTAGGAGAGGGGGGGGCAGGAAGTTCAAGGTGTTGATACGTCGTCCGAATGTGTCAGGAGGGCTTTGTAATAGACAAAAGGGTTGTGCAAAGACTTGTGTGGATCAGACTGATTTGTTGCAGCCATGAACGCTCCCCATCTCCAGAAAAAGCGTTGCTTAGCTGTCGCATTGTTAAAGTCTGTCGTGATTTTTTCCTTGTGGAGTTGCAGGTGGAGTTCTTGTTTGACGAGAGAAATAGTGGGGGAAGAGGGTGAAATCCAGTGTTTGAGAATAGCTCTCCTTGCCGCGAATAGGGCAATGAGGATCCAGTCCTTGTGATGGCGGTCAGAGTTGGAAGATGACCAGGTTAGAAGTTGCCTGTCCCAGTAACCGGAAATCAGAAATAGGGGGTCTGTCGGGAGGTGTAACAGGGTGACTCCCTTGATAAAAGAAATGACTTGCTGCCAGAAGGAGGATATGAATGAACAGGACCAGAAGCGGTGAGACAGAGTTGGTTTAGGTTGGTTGCAAAGCGGACAATGGGAAGACTGGGGCTTTGTTTTGTCCTTAAGGAAAGGGATGTATGCACGATGCATTATTTTCATCTGGGTTTCTCTCCATTGTTCGCAGGGTATCAACTTGGTGAGTTTAACGTATCCTTTCAGGAGTTTCTCGGTTAAGTCCGGGTCTGGAAAATCTTTTCCCCAGTTTGTAACAGAAGAGGACGTTAGAGGGGGACTAACCTTGCGAAGCAGGGGTTTGTAAATACAAGAAATAGTGTTAGAGTCGGATTGTAGTATAGTATCTGCGATGGATGCTTTAAACCTGATGCTTCCTTCTCTGCAGGAGGTACGTATAAAATTAGTGCATTGCCAGAAGTAGAATATGTGAGCCTTCGGTATGGAGAATCTGCTGACTATGTCCGAAAAGGTCAGTGGTTGACCGGAGCTCGGGTCACAAAGGGAGAAGAAGTGTTGGAGCCCACAAATCATAGACATGGCAGTCCAAACCCGGGGAAAAAGAGGGGTTCCCTTGAATAGGTGAGTGCCTGGATAAGAAGGGAGAGAGCTTTTCACATTTCCGTGTTTCTCTCCATGCTATAACAGTATCCCTCAGGAGTAGTTTATGTTGTAAGTCAGGGCGTATGGATTTCCATGGGGAATGCAAGAGCGCCACTAAAGAGTAGGGATGAGCCATAGCTGATTCGAGGAGGAAATTTGAGTATCTGGAAGATTTCTGTATCCAATCGATGCCTATCCTTAACAAGCAGGCTAAATTATACAGTCTAATATTAGGCAAACCAGCTCCACCCTCGCCCCTGGGAAGATGCAGTTTCGTCATGGCTATGCGAGGCCTCTTCTGATTCCAGATACATTTAGACGTGGCCTTATTCAATAACTGAATGTCTTTATGTTTCAAAAGTAATGGGATCGTTTGGAGCGGATAGAGGAGCCGCGCAAAGCTTACCATTTTAAAGAGGTGGCATCTTCCCAGTAACGAGAGAGGCAAATCCATCCAGTTCTGGAGTTCCTGTACAATTTTGGGTAGTAGTTTAGAGTGTACAGAGAGGAGGGAATTTTACCTATCCTGATGCCTAGATAGGTAATATGAGATTTGGCTATGGTGAATGGTGAGAGTGTAGCCCAGGAAGTATTGCCTAGCGGGAGAATCTCGCTCTTATTGTAATTAATACTCAGGCCCGAGCATAGTCTGAAGTCATCAAAGAGGTTTTTAATAGTGGTCATGTCCAGGCTAGGATTGCTGGTAAAAATAAGAACATCATCTGCAAACAAAGCAGATCTCAGCTCCTGGCTACCCAGGTGAATTCCATGTAATGGAGCTTCAGAGTTGATAAATCTAGAGAGAGGTTCTAACGCCAAATTAAAGAGCAGGGGGGACAGGGGGCAGCCCTGCCTAGTTCCTTTGAATAGGCGGAATTCCTCAGAGAGGAGGTCCGCCACTACCAGTCTGGCCGCGGGAGCAGTGTACATAGCTTCAACAAGATGGAGAAAGGGCCCCGTGAGGCCCATTTTCGAGAGAACTAGTGCAAGCCACTCAAAGATGACGTTGTCAAAAGCTTTCTCCGCGTCCAGAGTGACAATGGTGAAGTCCCCCTCCCTATGTTGAATCGCATGGTCTAGTACCAGCAAGACCTTGCAGATGTTAAGCGAGGCTGTCCTTCCCCTGACAAAACCTGACTGTCCTGGGTGAATTAAGGAGGGAATGATATTGGCGAGTCTGGCGGCAACTATTTTAGAAAGAATTTTAACATCCAAATTTAGGAGAGAAATGGGTCTATAGGAGCCAGGGTCTAATGGGTCTTTCCCTTTTTTTTAAATCAGTTTTACAATGGCTTGATTGCCAGAAGGGAGGTAATGTCCCCCGGAAAAGATGTGATTATAAACATTGAGGAGGACAGACTCAAGGGTCTTATGGAGGGTCTTATAGAATTCTCCCGAGAGGCCGTCGGGGCCTGGGGCCTTCCCAAGGGGAGTATGATTGATGGCATAAGAGACCTCTTGGGAGGATATAGGTTCGTTCAGAGTCAGAAGTTGGGAAGGGGAGACTGTAGGAAGTTTTGGCTTTATCTAAAAAACAGTTGGCAATGTTAAGATCGATGGACTCTTTTGCATAAAGGGAGGAGTAGAATGCCTGCATGATTTTATTTACCTCCTGCGGTGTCTTTTTAATGGAACCAGAGGAATCCCTAAGGCCCCGTACTCACGACCAAACATGTCTGCTGAAACTGGTCCGCGGACCAGTTTCAGCGGACATGTTCGTTCGTGTGTAGGCAGTAACGTACAGGATTCCAGCAAACAATCGTCGGCCAGACCGTTTTCCAACGAACAACTGTTTCCTGGTCTTGCTTTAAAACAGTCTGCTGGAATCGTGTCCGTCAGACATGTTCGGTCGTCTGTACACAAAAGCAGCGTACAAAAACCCCGCGCATGCTCAGTCCAAATGAGGAGACGGGAGCGCTCGTTCAGGTAAAACTCGCGTTTGTTTGGGATATGGCACATTCGTCATTAGAAACCTTTTATTCTAGCAAGAGAACAATGTCTTAAAAAGGCGCACTAAACCACATTTTCTTGCCTCGTTTTATTAATTCTTCTCTTGCTAGAATAACCCCGTTCTCTTGCTGATGCAATTTCAATAGAGTTGTCCCATACTGAAATGTCACATTTATTGCTTGTGATGTAATCCTTTAATAATGTTTTCTATGCCAGACGTGTGTTTTGGTTGGTGGTCCTCCATAATTTATAGTAGTCATTTTTGTAAAGGAATGTGCATTTTTTTGTTTTTTTTGTTGTTTCTAGTTATGTCACCATTTAAAAAAATTTTTTTTAACATGTTTTTTTCTTTTTTTTTTTTTTTTTTTTTTTTTTTTGTGTTTCATTTGAGAATATTAAACCATGTTGGCACACCAAATGTCCCCCCCCCCCCAAGGAGTGTGTCCTTTGTAAATTACCCATTGTATATTTATTAAAGGTTTGCTGCCTAATAATCCCCACAGTATAACAAACAATAGACATGTTTTCAAATGAAAGCAAAAAGCCTTTTATTCAGGCAAATGTCATCACAAAAAATAAACAGAACGGCAGCACTAGAATAGATAGCAAACTATATGCAAACTTGCATTTCCAACATGGTGAAGGATAAACTTCCAAGCCTCAGGAGCCAAACACAAAAATATGAAGCAGCAGCACACAAACAAAGGAACCCAAACTGTGGTAGTACAAACAATATGTCCTTTATGTGGAAGGAAATGGAAGGCAGAAAATCAACGTTTCCTCCTCTTTCCAGCCTTCCCTCCAGGCAGCCTTCCAGCGGATCTAACACGGGGTCTTGCAGGTGGGGTCGATGTGGCAGCAGGAGGATGGTGTTCCGCAAGCCGGGCCGGGTCACATAGCCCAGTCTCTGGGGTCAGCAGGCCCCTCTGCATCCACCAAAGGACCTGGTTCATCAGGGCCTTTGCCAGTCTTCTCTGGTCCTCCTCCCCTTCATTTAAATCGTGGGCCAATGAGGCACTGAAGGCCTCTGTGGGGTTGAGGGGGGCCCTCATGATGGCGCTTGCCTCCTGTATCATGCGGAGGCTTGCCTCCTCCACAGGCCTCAACTGCCTCCTTCGGCCTGATGGCCTCACCTGGGGGGGAGAAGACTGGCTGGTGGTGGTTCTCCTGGCCGGGGGGACCTGCTGCAGGCCACTGGGCCCAGCCTCCTCCTGGCTGCCACTGACCCCGGCCTCCTCCTGGCTGCCACTGACCCCGGCCTCCTCCTGGCTGACAGACACCTGAGGATCTGCCACCTCCTGGCTGATCTCTTCTTCCTGTGTGGAAAAAAAAGGACATTTTTTACAATTTCGCAAAATAAAACCACACTCATTTTCATGTTTTTCGTTTAGTATTTTCTGTTCATTATTACTTGAATACACTCTACTTCTGACCCCTGCAGTTGTCATCTCTGACACCTATTTGTCTGTACACCTTTTTTTTTGCTTTTTCCCAGCTTGGCTTTTCTTTTACAATATCAAATCATTAATCCACCAAGAATTATTTACGCCAGAAATATAGAGGAAACTACTATACCTCCTCATCGAAGGGTGGCAGATCTGCATCTCTGTCAGCCAGGCCCTCTTCCTCCGACTCTGCAGGGCTGTGGTCATCTGGGGAAGGTCCGCTGGAAGGTAGCATGGAGGAAAGGTTGGAAGAAAGACTCGACATCGTTTTCCTGCCTTCCATTTCGTCCCGCAAAAAAGCCATCTGTTTATAATACCACAGTTTGGGTTCCTTTGCTTGTCTTGCTGCTGCTCCAGATTTTTTGCTTTTATTAGCTTTGTATGCTCTCCTGTATGTGCTTCTGAGGTTGGCAAGTTTATCCTTCACCATGTTGGCAGTGCATCCTGGCACCCAAGTTTGCATATAGTTTGCTAGCTCTTCTAGTGCTGCCGCTCGTACATCTTTATTGCAATATAATGCGTGTTTTGAATTCCACAGGATGGGCGTCTCCTGATATTTTTGGAGTAAGGCCTCTATAGCTTCCTTGGTTTGTAGTTGGTCCATTGAATTGTTTGAAAAATTATATTTCTTTTTGAGTCTAGATTCAAAAAACATAAACCACAGAAAAATAAATATTCAAAAGGATCAGCGTTGACCTTGATATAATATGTGTCTTCAAATTTATTACCTATATCTAATTACAAACACAGTCTCTCTTGTTTAAACAATGATTGGCAGCTCGGCCGCATTGCTTGTACCAAACATTGATTTGCTAGATGCAGAGCCATTGTTAACATTGCAGTAAATATTTTTAATATTGAAAAATAAACAATGCTTACAAATGACAGTATTCATCTAGGCACTCTTTCATGTGTAAATCTCATGCCCCTGACAATGGATGACATAAAAGACACTTCCTAATGACCTCTGTACAACCAACACTTGAACAATACTTTGCCTGATCTGAATACACCATTCAAAAATTTGTCAATGAGGTACAGCATTGTTCACATCTCTATTTTGTGAGTTGTCCAAAAGCATTTGGATACCAAAATAACATTGTGGTACCCCATAGACAGAATAGCTTAAAAAGGGTGCAACCAACAGCCCAAACCCCCATCCCATGTGTCTACATTTTCAAGGCCTCTGCTGATCACATTTTTAATTTCCTTACCTTCCTGTCTCTCGCTCCTCGTTTCTCACGCTCGCCTAATTACCGCGTAAGATGCGTAATCACGGCGTGCACCTTTTAAACACTCCGCGTATTTATTAAACCCCGCCCTCGTCACCTTTGCGAGGCCCCTAATCAATGAGTTTAGGAAATATGGCGTTAACTGTGTATGTTCTGGATGCGCTCGAAAATTCTCCGCGTAACCTACGTAAACACGTTGTTTGCATTCTCTACACTCCGCGTATGTATTAAACGCCGCCCTCTTCTCCGCCCATGGCGTAAGAATTCATCTTTTCCACGCCCATAATCTCTGTGGGAAAGGAAAGATGGCGATGTCACACGAGCGGGCACGATGCTCTCATGCCACAAGTGAAGGGACAGAGGCAGGGACGTCCCGATCAAGGCAAAGAAGATACAAAGCCACTAATATGCGGTTCCAGGAAATGGTGGAGTTAGTTTACATCATGCGAAAGAAGGACTATGATGGTGAATTAGGGCCATACAAGACCCCTAACCGCCGAAAGGCACATATTATGGACAAGGTGGCGAGGAGAATGCAGAGGATGTTTGGGATCACCAGGTCCAAGGAACAGCTGAGGAAACGATGGTCAGACTTAAAATTGAGGGAGCCACATCAGATGAAGAAAATACTTAAAATTCTGCGTAAAAGTAAGTAAATATATATTGGGGTTGGGGGGGGGGTGGTTGATTGTCTGCAATAATGTGTTGCCATGTATATTTCACCATCTGCCTCCTTGGCCTGCTTGTAATTTTCAAGACATGTTGTCATTTTTTTTTTAGGACATAAATAACTACATACTTACAAATAGTGTTCTTAGTAAACCACGTAACATCACATAGTTTATCAGAAAGGCTCGGTTATTCCAGGAACAACACACCTGGACATGGCTCACTGGCCAAAAACTTTGTTTGTAAACATTGTGTAAAAGCTAGTTCTAAAAAATAAAATTAGGAGAATGGGAAAGGCAAACAGGATTCATTCTAAAAACAGTGGTAATAAAGCAGATGTTTTCACATCTGCAATGCAGAGAACCTGTGTCTCCCCAAAACAAAAAAGGCTTTTGGTAGGGTCTCCCAGAAATACTGTTTAGGGGGGACATCCATGTGTGTCACTTTGCTAAAAAGGGGCAGGATCAGAGCTTGCCATATAGAAGTAATTGCAAAATGTAGGTTTGGTGAAAGCTAAAAGTAACTAAATTAAAGCATCTTCTAAGCAATGTGTGCGATTTATGCTCTCCAATATCTGTGTGCTGATGAGTCTACATTTTTTTTTGTTTATTTCAGGGGAAAGAAGTCGCCAGCATTTGGAGGAGGCAGAGAGGGCCAGACAAGGCCAAAATCTGCCATCTCAACATGTGGAGGAGGAGGAGGATGTGGAAGGAGAAGAGGATGTGGAAGGAGAAGAGGATGTGGAAGGAGAAGAGGATGTGGAAGGAGAAGAGGATGTGGAAGGAGAGGAGGAAGGAAGAAAGGAGGAAGGAAGAGAGGAGGAAGAAGTAATTTTGGACTTAGAATTTATAGCAGATGAAGGGCAAGTGGCGGAAGAACAATTTGGCGAATTGAAAGAAGGTGGATTGATGGATGAAGGAGGAGTCCAAGATGATGGGGAAGTGGTGGAAGAAGGAGGAGTGATAGAAGATGATGGGGAGGTGGTAGAAGAAGGAGGAGTGATAGAAGATGTCGAAGAGGTGGAAAGGAGAAGCCCATCAGGTCAGTGTCACCCTAGCTTGATTAAAAAAAACATATGTAGATAGGCCTCATCCAAAAATAATGTTGTAAATGCCATTTTTTTTTTTTTTTTTTTAGGGGAGGAGGATGGTGTGCCAATATTTTCACGTGCAAGTGCTGCTATAATTATTCAGCAGGTAATGGAGTGCAGCACTGAAATGCACAATATGCGTGAAAGGATGGTTGTCATGGAAGAGAATTTAACAAATGTCCTTTTGGAATGCTGCACGGAAATGGACAATATGCGGCAAAGAATGATGGTCATCGAATCTAATTATAAAAACATTATTGACATGATGGGCCGTGTCAAAGACTGAAACACCCCCCGCCCATCCCCCGCCCCCACAAACATTTTTACAGTTTTAATAATGAATACGCCAAAATTTGAAGATACACACACAGTGTGCCAACATGTGCTATCTGCCATCACAGAATATCTAGTGTCTGTGCTTTGTGGGTCCAACCCCCTCCTCCATCCTCAAGTAGTTGAGAGGAAGGGTTTGCTCCCACAGAACACAGACATTGATCACCCATGATGTCAGATAGCACATGTGGCCATTTGTCTGTTGAACCAATGACATTTGGCGAGTTTGCACTGAATGTGTGTATCTTCAAATTTTGGCGTGTTCCAGTGTGAAAGCACACCATGACTGACTGCTGTTGTGAGTTTTTATATTTTTTTTAATTGTATTTTGTTACTTTTTGACCATGTTGAACATTTTTGGATACTATAACGTTTAGACCATAAAGAATAAACAACGCCAAAAAAAAAAAATATATATATATAGAATTATAAATCTCTCTAATCACTGAATTTAGTGAAGTCGAGATTTGACTCCTAAATCTCAACAACAAATTTTATTATTGAAAAACACAAAAAAAAAAAAAAAATTGTTAAAAATATATTGGTTTTTGTGCATAAAAAATATGCCGAAAATAAAAAATACTAAGGCGGTAAACACCCCACCAAAAATATTCTATATATATATATATATGTAAACAATAAATCTAACTATATTTGATAAACAAAAATGTGAACTTGTTAAAAAATGTATAATCTGCATAATATTTTTGGTTGAATTACCTGAAAAAAAAAAAAAATTACAAAAAATTTTTTGTAGACTCCTAAGTACAAAAGCAGGGAGTAATGAAAAAAATCTAAAAAAATTTTTGGGGTCATGAACAAGCAAAAATTAAAAAACTTGACGTCAAAATTTACAAATGGAGTTGCTTCTTATTTCTAGACTCAATACCCTGTTTGTAGATGAGTGAATACTGTGCAAAATGTGGTTATTTACTAAAAGTGGAGAAATCAATTATGCATTAAAATTGAAGAAGTTAGTTAGAGAACCAGGAAGACAGATAAAAAGAGAAAAAGCATTAATGACAAACAACTGTATAAAGTCCAATGGTCTAATTATTTTTTATTTGAGAGAATATTCCTTTCTTTGGGGGCCGAATTAGAAAGAAATATGATCTGGCATAGCAATGGCCCCCCGACCCATGAAGTACTCAACATATTTGTCGCGTACCTCACGAGCTGATTGGGGGGCCAAGCCAGCGCGACCAGTGTCCAGCCCGGGAAGGGGATCTGAGGGTAGTCTTGCCTCAGAACCGATGTCGGGTAGGTACGTCTGGGAGTGCCTGCGTAAAAAGTTGTGCAAAATGCAGCAGGCAAATACAACGGTGTCCAATTTATATTCCGCCAGATGTATCGATGTCCTGAACAGGCGGAACCGGTTGGTGAGTATCCCAAAGGCATTCTCGACTACCCTCCGAGCCCTGGCCAACCGAAAATTAAACACACTCCTCTCTGAGGTGAGGGTCCTCTGGGGAAAAGGCCGCATGAGGTGAGGACCAAGCCCGAAAGCCTCGTCCGCTAGGAACACAAACGGAAGTCCTTCAACATTATCTTCATCTGGTGGCAATGCCAGACCACCAGCTTGGAGACGATCATAGAAATCAGTCCGTGCGAACACTCCCCCATCAGACATCCGGCCGTTCTTCCCCACGTCCACATATAGAAACTCATACTGTGCCGACACCACCGCCATCAACACAATACTATGATAACCCTTGTAATTATAATAGTAGGACCCCGAGTGGGGTGGGGGCACAATGCGGACGTGTTTCCCATCTATTGCTCCACCGCAGTTTGGAAAATCCCACCGCTGGGCAAATTGGGAAGCCACAGACTGCCATTCCTGTGGTGTGGAGGGTAGCTGTGGGGACAAACAAAAAAAGAGATTTAGTACTTTGGAATAAAAACATCCTACAAGCATCCTTGTGACACTTCAAAGTATTAAAATTGCATTTGAAAAATGTGCATGGAGAATTTGGGAAATGAAATATATAGGGCCACTTCATTAAGAGACTCCACAGCCCTCTGATGGGGACAATTAAAGTTTGAAGGGGGGGGGGGACACAAAAACCAAAAACTCCTGTTTAAAAAAATGGCAAGGTGGGTTTGTCCCTAGGATAGCATGCTGGACAGGTTAATATTGGGTAAGGGACAAATATGCAGGTAGGCCAAGAAAAAAACATGTAAAGCTTATATCAACATGCATAGGGAGAAAAGGGAACGTTAGTTAAACACACAGCATATCTGGGAAATGAAAAATAAAGTTAGTTAGCAACATTATTACAGCCAGGAAACTTACCTTAATATACTCCTCATGCATAACTTTGATGATGGCAGCACACGTGTCCGGTATGATGACCCCAAGCGCCTGCGGAGAGATGCCTGTCGAGAACTTGAGGTCCTGCAGGCTCCTCCCAGTCGCCAGGTACCGCAACGTGGCAATAAGCCTCTGCTCGGCCGTGATGGCTTGGCGCATCACAGTGTCCTGCCTCGTGATATAGGGGGACAGAAGTTCCAGCAGACTGTTGAATACGGGGTCCGTCATGCGGAGAAAATTCCTAAAGTCATTAGGATTATTCTCCTGGAGTTCCCTAAGCAGAGGCATATGTGAGAACTGGTCACGCTGGCGCAACCAATTCTTGGTCCAGAAACGCCTCCGCCCCCTGTTTCTGGCCAAAGTACTGGAAAAATGAACATATCCAGCAGCCATCCCATAAACAGCACCAACTCGCGAAAATTGACGCTGCTGCTCCATCATGGCTTCAAACCGGCCGGCTGGTCAGTCAAGAACACACTGAAACAGAAAGCACTCGCAAATCCAGCACTACCTGCGACAAACGCGTGACAAACAGATACGAGCGCACAGGATGCAACTGCTAAAGCAGAAACAACCTGCTAGCCTATAGCCGAATGACAACTACGTTACCGCAAGCACATGCACTGAACCCGTGAATACACGCTGTCAAAGCCTGGAGACTGAGAAGCGCGAATCAGCTCTAACCAAACCTTCACTAACACGAGCAAACCCGTAACTAGCAAAAGAGGAACAGAGGGCGGCGCCATTAAGTTTGGTCTTCCCCTTTATAGTGACGTCGTACGTAGTTTACGTGCACGCGTTCCGGTACGACGGTAATTTGGTCCGCTGGTGTGTACACGCCAGCGGAACCAAACACAAATCAGCCTTGTACGCCGGAAACTGTCGGGCAGACAGTTTCCAGCGCACAGATCCGGTCGTGAGTACAAGGCCTAAGAGACGTGATGTGTGTAGGTTTGTACGGGCCTTTGCAAAGTCTAGCTAAAAGCTTGCCTGTTTTGTTCCCAAACTTATAGTGGAGCGCGTCGGTATGGGCTCGCTTGGTGAGTTCCATAATATCTGCCCAGGTGTCAAAATGATCTTTGGCTTTGCGCCAGTCTTCCCTATTCCTAGAGGAGTCTGAACCAGCCAGGGTAGTCTGTGCCGATTTAAGTCAGAGACTGGCTGCCTTGTAGCTGGCCAGAGAATGTTTTTTGTAGGAGGAGGCATAGGATATTATTCTTCCCCGTAAAAACGCCTTACCCGCATCCCAGTACAGGTGCGGATTAGAGACCTGGGCGGCGTTCGCCTCAGCGTATTCCTTCCACGCCTCTTCAATATAAGTCTGGAAATCCATGTTCTTGTATAAGTAAGATGGGAATCGCCACAAACGAGCATTGGAGTCAGGGGTCATGTCTTTCAGGTCAATAGATATTGGGGCATGGTCAGAGATGGCTATTTCGTGTATTTCAGTGTCAGAGATCCAAGGGATCACATTATCCGTACCAAAGAAAAAATCGATTCTCGTAAATACTTTATGGGGGATGGAGTAAAATGTGTATTCTCTATCCAGGGGGTGAGAAAGTCGCCACAGGTCAGTGAAATGGAGAGAGTCCATGGTAGATGCTAAATACGTCTGGTCAGAGATTAGTGTGGTCCTAGGTGATACCTTTGCGGTGGATCTGTCTTCCGTCAAATGCAAAGTGGAATTAAAGTCGCCGCCTACTATATGAGGGACAAGGGGGTGTAGAAGAAGTTTGGAGGAGAGGTCCCCCAGAAATTGTTTGCCAGGGGAGTTAGGGGCATAGACATTGGAAATCATGAACTCTTTGTTACAGATTTGGAGATGTATAGTAATAAATCTACCCTGGTCATCTGTGGAAGTCGATAGAATACTGCAAGAAAGGCGTTTATGTATCAAAATGATAACTCCGGCCTTCCGGCCCACTGCATCGGATCCTAAAACTGAACCCACCCACAATTTTTGCATGCGATGAAAGTCTGAGTGAGTCAGATGCGTCTCCTGGAGTAGAGCTATGTCTGTTTTGAGTCTCTTAAGGTGACGTAGGATCTTAAGTCGCTTAATTGGGGATCGCAGCCCCTTAACATTCCAAGAGACTACTCTCATGGGGGGGTGAAGTGTGGACGGAGAAGTGTGGATGTATTACCTTTATGGGCCAAAAGCAGGCTTAGGGGGACTGAAATATGTGAGACAGGGAGAACATATTTCCTAAGTAGCCTGTTATGAGTTCGGCATGTTGGTGTGTAATGGACGCTGTGCAGAAGGAAAGAGGTGCAGGGTGTGATACCAGAGAAGAAATTAACATAACCAAACAGGTTAACAAAACAAACAAAATAAACATAGTAGACAAAGGACTTCGCTTTTTTCCTCATGGGGACTCAGCAAAAGCCAGGTCCCATCCCCCGAGCCCTTGACAGGATTCTACAATCGCCCCCAAATGTGTAGAAAAGAAAGGGTGAGGTAGCAATTGAACTGAACCCCGGCAAGGGAGGGTGAGCTGGAATGGTGGCAGGTGCCCACGGTGCAAACAGCGATGTCAAAAAATAAGAGTCATCAACAAATGTAGAAAAAACAACGCAATAAACAGTCCAGATAATGATTAGACCGTAAGTGCACGTGGGGGGGGGGGGGTGCGACCCAGCATATAATGCTGCACCAAGGTCCAATCTGAACCATAAAGTGTCCGTAGTGGACAAGGGCTACGTTACCAGAGTCAACGAGGGACGTGGTGGGCTTGCAGGCCGGAAGATTTGAGGCGTTTGGGGGAGTCTTTGCGCGGGCTGCGTTGCTCCAGAGACCTGGGGATTGAGGATGCCTTAGATTGAGAGGCGGAGTGTGGTCCTGTGTGCATAGATTGCAGGAATTGTTTCAGCCTCCATCGGGTCCTGGAAGGTGAGGTGATCACCATTAGGTGTCGTAAGTCGCAGGGTAGCTGGGAAAGCCAGCGTGAACTTGACTTGACGTTGGTAGAGGGACGAGCAAATATGCTGGAAGGCTTTCCGTTTTTTGGAGACATCAATCGAATAGTCAGCAAACAGAAGAATCTTCACCCCAGCGATTTGCAGGCCTCTAGTTAGGCGATATTTCTGAAGGATGGCGGCTTTGTCAGCATAGTTTAAGTATTTGGCAATGATCGTGCGCGGGGTAGAATGATCAGGGGAGTACACCCCCATGCTGTGGGCTCTCTCGACAGTGCAAGATCTGGTCAGGCCCAAAGCTTCAGGTACGCAATTTGAACAGAAATCTACCAGGGATGCGGATTTTAGCGATTCGGGTACACCGACAAAACGCAAATTGCCTCTTCTAGCTCTGTTCTCCAAATCCTCCAACTTTTGCATGATATATTGGTTGGTTTTCTCCTGCGACTCTTCAAATGCCTGCGTCTTATATAGGTCATCCTCCAGGCTGTCAATTTTGTGTTCCATTTCATTGAGGCGACAGGCGTGCTTGCTTAGCTCCTTTTTGATCTGTTGCATCCCTGCTGAGACTGCCCTTTCAACTGAGGCAGAGATAGTGGGGGCCAAAATTGCTGCCACCGCCTGAGCTATTTGCTCAATGTCAGATCCATCCCTCTGGGGTGATTGATGGGGCTGGAGTGGGGATGCTGTGGGGTGATTCTGGGGCGGAGGTGCCAGGGTGCATGATGAAGAGGTCTGGCTGGCGCTTACCTCCATGTCAGGCGCGTCCGCCACGCCGGAGGACAAGGCCGCATCCCCGGCCTCGATTTGGCGCTGGGCCGCCGTGGATCGCGACCCGCTTTTCTCCACAAAACGGTCCATCAGAGCGGTGACCGCGGGCACAAGGAAAGAATGCGGGGTGCCTGCCGGGGGGGATGAGTGGCGGAGCCAGTTTTTTAGGCAGATTTTCGGCCGAGGTAGCGGGAGCTGAGGAGATCTACAGCTTCCCCATGAGGTGCCTGACCCGGAAGTGGTGACGCTCTTAAAGAGGACATATATATACGTCCTTCTGCCTGTCCGTGCCATGCTGCCGACGTATATAGTCGTGCGCTAGTCGGCAAGCAGTTAAATAGGTTGACTTATATGTACTGATATATCACTTGTGTTTTGTTTGATTTCTATCAAGTTTTTTTTCAAATTTTGCAGTTCCCATCATCAAGCATGAACAAGCAAGGGAGCTATCACAGCAAAACATGTTGACTGCAAACGCTTACAATATTCGTTATTGACTGTCTAACATTTCGCTTTTTTTTACTATGTGGTTTTATCCAGATGGCACTTCATTTTCAATATGATACAATTAAATTATGATTTTATATATTATATTTTTTGTTTTTTTTTCTCATTTGTTGGCACACTCAAAATCCCTTCCCCTGTGATTTGTGAAGTTTTCCTCCCCCCTCCCTTTGCAAGGGGTGTGACCTGCCCTCTTACTGGATCAATTGTGTATCAATATATTTTTGAGCGGGATAGTGCCATCATGAGGATTAATACTGTATTTATTGGCATATAACATGTTTACCCTGAAAATAGAGGGTAAACTGTGCCTGTGTGTTATACGCAGGGGGCTGTGGATTTTTTTTTCCATAAACTTCCTTCTTAAAGTTAGGGTGCGTGTTTTATATGCCTGTGCGTGTTATACACTGATAAATACGGTATATAACTCTGTATGGCTCAAATCTTCATTTGTATTTATTAACAAGTAGATTCTTCGTTTAAGAACATTACAAAAACGGAAACTGAAATCTGGTTGCTATGGACAATGTGCTATTGACATTGTGTAGGCAAAATGCTAATATTACAGCTGTACAAAATAAAGCTTTATAATATACAACACACATTTATTTTAAGCCTACTTCTATCCAAATGAATATTGTAAATTTTTAATTTCTTGGCTTTTAAGTTTTAAAGTGATAAAACTTTATTAATTTGATTTTAGAAATTCACAAATGGCAATTAAAATATTATGTAATAGCCACTTACCAATCTACTTATTGCTTACTGTTTTATTTTCTAATAATACTAAACACCACATTCAAATGGTATATGATACTTTTGCTTTAAATCATTTTGCTTTACTTTTTTTATCTATTTCTACCAGCAAAAAAAAAACAACAACATTTAAGTACCTGAAAACAATTACCCTCAAGTCTTACAAATTAAAACCTTTCCTTTCATTGTCAGATAAACTGAAGTCTGCTGGTTGCATTTCTTAGCGTTTGATTAATCCTACCGCCTGCTATTCACTTTTCTTGTCAGTGCTTAACAAAGGTTCCAGCTACAATAGTTCAGGAAGCTTATTTACCTCAGAATGCCCTGCCACCTTTGATTAAATTCCATGTGGATTTATAGCCACTGCCTCACAATGCTAGGTGACCTTTAAGGCACATCTGATAAAACCCAGAGGTCATAGATTGTTGAGGCTTAAATTGTGGCTAACAGTGATGTAACTTAGGAAACACTTCAAGTCATTGTGTATTTTTTTTTTCACTTATTCAGTTTTAAAAGTTAGTTGAAAATTAACATGAACTAAATTAATGATTTAATTTTGCAGGAGAAAGCAGAGGGTGTATGGTGCTCCACTGGGGAAACAAGCTTTTGTCTTTGTTGATGACCTAAACATGCCTGCCAAGGAGAAATATGGTGCCCAGCCTCCCATTGAACTGCTGAGGCAATGGATTGACCATGGCTACTGGTTTGACAGGTGCAATAAATATTAATTAGTGTGCTTGGCTACAGAGCAGTAATGATATACACTGTTTCTCTGAAGCGTTAAATTGTTGTATTAGTCTTTATAATTCCTCATCTGCTCAGACACAACAGGAAAACATTTTGAGTTACAAGATTCTCTGCAACCTAAAGAAATAGGGTTTTACATACGAAAGTAAATTACACAGTTAAAAACAGTTTGTTATTGCTTACTAAAAGCATCTTAGTTACTTTGTATGTCATTCCCTGTATTTTTTAAAAGCCACTTTCAAAGTTTTATTTTGATTGTTTTGCATTTAAGTGTACTTCAAGATAGGATTTACTGTTACCTGTTTTTTTGGAAGTTAAAAATTCATTACACAAATATGTAATTTGACAGCCTACCAATTACTGATTATTTCAAAGAAAAACGTCTCCTTCAGGGGAATGTGTTAAGGACTGGACAGTGTTTTTTTGTTTCTGTTATCAGTAAACTGTATTATGTATGCATGAAGGCATGCATTTATTTGTGCATATACAAATGTATATAGTTCTTAAAGCATTGCTGATTGAGTCTAGATTGAAGTAAATGGTGATGAGCCAAATATACCCAGGTTTAGTTCAAGGTATGTTCAATGAACTTTATTTGGATGCCAAATTCAAACACACTGAAGTCAATGGGAGACAAATCTTAGAAATAAGTAATGCCCATTTTCTAGACTAATGCCACGTACACACGACCGTTTGTGTGTGGGCTCCAGAGCATTTTTCACGATGTAAAAAATGGGCATTAAAAATTTAGAACATGCTCTAATTTTTCACGACGTTTTTAACGTTGTAATTTTTAACGTTGTAAAAAATGGTCGTGTGTGGGCTTTTATGACGTGACAAAAACGCGCATGCTCAGAAGCAAGTTATGAGATGGGAGCGCTCATTCTGGTAAAACTAGCATTCATAATGGAGTAAGCACATTCATCACACTGTAACAGACTGAAAAGCGCAAATCGTCTTTTGCTAACACGAAATCAGCAAAAGCAGCCCCAAGGGTGGCGCCATCTGAATGGAACTTCCCCTTTATAGTGCCATTGTACGTGTTGTACGTCACCGCGCTTTGCTAGAGCATTTTTTTTTCACGATCATGTGTAGGCAAGGCGGTTTTAACGATCGGGTTGAAAAAAACGTTGTTTTTTCTAGACCATTAAAAACTTAATTTTTTACAACCCGAAAAACGGTTGTGTGTACGCTGCATTATAGGCGAGGGATTGTCCGAATAGGACTTGGAGCTGGGTACTACACTGGGGGACATACTGTAGACCAGAAAAAGTTTAACAAACATATTTGGCAATTTTAAGCACTTGAGCTTTGGAAAGTTTTGCCCCTTCATGACCAGGATCATTTTTAAAATTGGGCACTGTGCTACTTTAATTTGTCTCTGCACTACTTTAACTGGAGATTGCGCTGCAATGCAACACTGTATGAAAATATTTTTTATCATTTTTCACTCAATTAGAGCCTTCTTTTAATGGGAGTAAATCACGAACCCCCCCCCCCCCCCATATTTTCTACTTTCTGTTATAAAATCAAACATATTCATCAATTTTGGCCCAAATGTTTTCTGCTACATGTCTTTGGTAAAAAAAAATCCCAATAAGTGTGCATCAATCCTGATGGCCTATCATTTCTTGTGGTCATAATCACCAGGACAGTACAATTACCACCCAAATTACCCCTTTTTTGAAAGTAGACAGTCTGAGGCATTTAGTAAAGAGCATGGCAAGTTTTTTGAAGTTGTAATTTTTGTCACAATTTTTTGGAAATTAAAGAAATAAAACATTTTTTTTTATCATACAGTATACCCGGTGATAAAAACAAATGTAAATAGTTATTTATTCAATTTTATTAACTTTTTACAATTTTTCTAATATTTTTTTTTTACATCCTGCCATCAGATTAGTTCACTGTACTACTCCGGGTGGGGGGGTTGATAATTTTTTTTACACTGTTATTGCTGAATAAGCAATAGAGTTATCAGTCATAAATAGGTTAATTAATTGAACAGTTTGCTTTTGATTGTGATCTGTGATTGGCTAAGCTAATCACATGGTACGGTACCATGTGATTGCTTTGGGCCAGTCACAGATCAGAACAGTAAGCAAGCTGTTTATGAGTGGAAAGCCATCCATGATAGGTTGTTTACATTATTATCATGTGATTGCTATGACCAATCATATCGATCACATTATACTACAGGGTATTGGTAACAGTGATCCATGTTTGGTGGACACAGCAGTCACAGAAGTGGTGTGCTGTGTGCTCCTAAACTACAGCAGGTCCAATCCCATATATGTATATATGTGACTGAGCCTGCCCATGCAGCCCCACTGCAATATATCGGCAGGAGGAGCAGGGAGGCAAGTGGTTAATAATGCGTAAAGTTAAGATTGAAAAATTCCTTGAAATAACATGCATGTTCTGAATCTGCTAGTGAAGTGGTAAATCGGTATGAAGTATACAATCTACTACAGCATAACTGATACTACCAAGAAAAACAATGCTGTTTAAACTGCCAGTAAGGGCACTTTTACACTGGAGCATGCGGGGAGCGGCTCTTTAGGAGTGGTGCATACATTGCTCCTACAGCACATCAAAGATGCTGCTTGCAGGACTTTTTTTAAGCATCCTGCAAGCGCCCCGCTCCAGTGTGAAAGCACTCAAGGAGAGGTGCTTTACAGGCACTTTGCAGGTGTTATTTTTAGCGCTATAGCACCTGTAAAGCACCTCCGTGTTAAAGTAGCCTAAATGACAACTCCCAGCTGCTTCCTTCTGTTTGTAAACAAACAGCCAGGAATTTCCTTTAGCTAAATGGCCCTACACAAACAGAAAAACTGTGCTGAACCTGTAGGTAAATAAGAGAACCAATACCTTTGCTAAGTGGAGAGTGGGTTTGATTCCCTTTCTGGGAAATTAACTAGTACTCCAATCAAAGTAATTGGTAGCAGAGGAACTACGGCAACATGCATTTAACATTAACCATAAATATATAGATGGACACCAGTATGGAAATAATACAACTTTATATATATAAAAAAAAGATTAAAAACAGTACATACATCCAATGTACAAACAGGTATTTTCAGCCCAAGGGCCCAAAAACAATGGTGGAATTGTGTACAACTGTAATTGTGTATCCAGGTTTATATAGTTATTAATAAGGATGCATTCAAAGATGACTATTGCAGCAAAGTTCAATTGCCGGGGCCCCTAAGGATGATTACAATACAGTGTCTGTCTTTGTGTCAGAGACCTGAAGACAAAACCAATGGTGATAGGGAAATCCTCCAGCTGTTTTCCAACTATCCTAAAAAACGAATTCTAATGCCACGTACACACGATCGGTTCGTCTGATGAAAACTGACCTTTTTCATCAGACGAACCGATTGTGTGTGGGCCCCATCAGTTTTTTTCCCATCGGTGAAAAAAATTAGAACCTGTTTTAAAATGATCTGATGGTTAAAAAACCGATAGAAAAAAACGATCGTCTGTGGGGAAATCCATCGGTTAAAAATCAACGCATGCTCAGAATCAAGTCGACGCATGCTCGGAAGCATTGAACTTCATTTTTCTCAGCACGTCGTTGTGTTTTACGTCACCGCGTTCTGAAACAATCGTTTTTTTAACTGATGGTGTGTAGGCAAGACTGATGAAAGTCAGCTTCATTGGATATCTGATGAAAAAATCCATCAGACCGTTTTCATCGGATGAACCGATCGTGTGTACAGGGCATTACCATCTGAAACGATAGTTTGTCACTGGAGCTCAAAGTCAGCCTATCTACTCTACTTCTTGGTTCCTAGTACTATTTAATCCATAATTCAACCGGACTGGACCTCTATCAGAAGTGGCCATTAGATGCCTAACCTGGCTCTAGCTTCTGCTGGCTAAGCTACAACTATCTATAGAATCCCAGACCAGAAGTAACAGGGTTAACTGAAATAACAAGCTGCATGTAAGATGTATTGCAGAAAACAGGTTCACCTGCCAACATGCAGTAAGGTGAGCACTACAGACACACACCGAATCACAGACTTAATTATCTAGTATAGTGCATGCAAAAAAAGAACAAGGGGCCAGATTCACGTACAATTGCGCCGGGGAAACGTAAGCCATTTAAGTTACACCGCCGTAAGTTTTCAGGTTTAGTGCTCGATCCACAAAGCACTTACCTGGAAACTTGCGGCGGTGTATCGTAAATGCGTCCGGCGCAAGGCGGGCCAAATAGAATGGGGCGAGTACCATTTAAATTAGGCGCGCTCCCGTGCCGGACGTACTGCGCATGCTCCCGTCGCAAATTTCCCGACGTGCTTTGCGCAAAATTATGACGCGTCGACGTTTTGTGAATCGCAACGTGAAAAAAGATTTACGCCGGGAAAAATAAAAATTTTTTAAAAAATTTAAAAGCGACGCGGGAAAGACAGGCATACTTTAACATGGTGGAGTACTTTTACACCATGTTAAAGGTGCCCTATCTTTGCGACGGAAATCTAACACTCGCGACGATGTAACGACGGGAAAAATCTTTGTGGATCGCCGTAACTCCTAATTTGCATACCCGACGCTGGTTTACGACGCAAACTCCCCCCAGCGGCGGCCGCGGTACTGCATCCTAAGATCCGACAGTGTAAGTCCATTAAACCTGTCGGATCTTCTGCCTATCTATGCGTAACTGATTCTATGAATCAGTCGCATAGTTAGAAACAGAGATACGACGGCGTATCAGGAGATACGCCGTCGTATCTCTTTTGTGAATCTGGCCCAATGAGACAGATATACTTCTGTAACCAGTCCTCAGAGATATATATTTATATGTACACCTAGGCACTCTAGAGGACAATACTAAACTATTAAACATAGGAACACTTGCCTATTAATCCCATCTGGTCTGGATTTAGCAGCAGCTTTTGCAAGGACAGGATGTGTAGTCTAAGGCCTGGTACACACGATAGGTTAAACAGAGGACAACAGTCTGATGGAAAAGCCAACTTGCTTTAAATTTAACCAATGGATTCCTAACCGATAGGTCAAAACTGATCGTTAGTAGGCACAACCATCGGTTAAAAATCCACGCATGTTTAGAATCAAGTCGACGCATGCTTGGAAGCATTGAACTTTTTTTTTTTTTTTTCGTTTTTCTTTTTTTTCAGCACGTCGTTGTGTTTTACGTCACCGCGTTTTGACACGATTGGTTTTTTAACTGATGGTGTGTAGTCAGCTTCATCGGTTAACCAATGACAACGGTCCATCAAACCAATCTCATCGGCTGGACTGATCGTGTTTACGTGGCTTCAGACTTTCTTTCTCTCTTTCAACAACCCAGACAGGAAGTACCTACATAATATATCAACAGCCCAGATATTTACAAATACAGATGTAGAGGGCAGCAGATCCCTGTACTATTAACGGGGGCTCCCCTAAAAATACATACCAGACTGTTATTCTTGATGAGAGTCTGGTATGGATGTCAAGGGAGTCCTCATTCAAAGAAAAGTTAACACTGGATCCCCTCCAAAACTCCACATAACATGCTAATCTTAAAGTAGAACTATAGGCAAAACTTTTTTTTTTCATCTTGGATAGAGTAAGAGAGGGTTATAACTCCTGTTAGATTTTTTTTGCTTTAAAAGTCCAACTTCAGACACAAAAAAAACTACTCTTGCAGTGGAGCTCCCTGCACTACAAGAGTTAAATGCTTATTAAGTCTAGGGAATTGTACAAGAAGCTACATTACTTTCCTTACGCCTTGCTTCCTGTTTTTTGTGTTATGCCCACAGTTGGACTTTAACTGTCACTTGAACCGTTGGGCCAATACTTACCTTACCGTGTGCCAATTCATATTGTATACTGCACCATGTTATTTTGGCCTGAAATTGCATTACCAAAACTTTAATGCAACTGCTAATATTTAAATATAGACTTACTTATAGAATTATAGACTTACGAGCCTTTTGTAACTCATTGCTTTTGGATTGGTTCTCAGAATGGGGTTTTATAAGCTGAAGCATGAGTGAAACTGGGTGTGGCTCAATCCAAATACATGGCTGAATTTATAAGTACCCATATACCCATAGTACCCATAGATCTGCTGATCGCTGGTGCAATGCTTTAAAGGCTCTGAAAAAAATGCACATTTTCTACCTGAAAAAAAGGTGCATTTATTGTTTTTTTTCTAAAAAGTGAACTTATCCTTTTACCACGTCAGCCCTGGAAGAATTGGTTGCTCAATGACCAGGCCATTTTTTGCGATATGGCACTGTGTCGCTTTAACTGACAATTGCGCAGTCGCGCGGGACTGTACCTAAACAAAATTTATGTCCTTTTCCCCCATAAATAAAGCTTTCTTTTGGTGGTATTTGATCATCTCTGCGGTTTTTATTTTTTGCGCTATAAATAAAAAAAGAGCGATAATTTTGAAAAAAATAACACAATATTTTGTACTTTTTTCTGTAATAGCCCCAATTTTTTTTTTTTTTTAAAAAGCTAATCTTTTCTTAAGTTTAGGCCGAAATGTATTCTTCTACATATTTTTGGTAATAAAAATTGCAAAAAAAACATATATTTGTGCAAAAGTTATAGCGTCTACAAACTAGGGGATAGATTTATGGCATTTTTTAATTTTTATAATTTTTTTACTAGTAATGGCATCGATCTGATTTTAATTGGGACTGCAACATTAGAGTGGACATATCGGACACTTTTGACCCATTGGAATTTATACAGCGATCGGTGCTATAGAAATGCACTGATTACTGTGTAAATGTCACTGGCAGGGAAGGGGTTAACACTAGGGGGCGATCAAGGGGTTAACTGTGTTCCCTATGTGTGTGTTCTTACTGTGGGGGATGGGGCTGACTATAGGAGATGAGAGTTTGTAGTTCCCAGCTCATTGGAACTCACAATCTGTATCTCCTCTCCTCACAGAACTGGGATGTATGTGTTTAAACACACACATCCCTGTTCTGCCTCTCATGCCCACAATCGCTCGTGGCAGGCGGTCATTGCGACCGCCGGCCACCAGCAATGGCACGCGCACCTGCTATCCCGCTTAAAGGGACCGACTTACAGCTACGACGGTTCGTGGGATTGTGCCGACCTGCCGCAGTATAATGGTGGCAGCTGGTCGGCAAGTGGTTAACAATTTTTTTTTAAAGGAAAAGTCCAGCCTGAGCTCGTTTGGCTGGGATAACCCTATGGGTCACAGGTGTGCAGTTAGTTTTGCACTCCTGTGACCCGTTTTCAGCAGAGAGCGGTCTGAAGTCCACTCTCTGCTGATGTCACACAGATCAGTTCAGGCACCACATTATTCCGACTCTGGGAGTCTGGATCTGCCAGATGCCTGGACTGACGACTGTCTCAGCCTCTCAGCAAGCCGCTGAGAGGATGAGATGGCCACTCCCTACCCCTTCACAGCTCAGCGCTCCAGGGAGCGTGGAGGAATAGAGCAAGAGAGCTGTTGATTGATCAATGGTGTTCATCAACGGTGTTCAATGGCTCCGTTCTTAGTGCAGAGACTTCAGGGTCAGATGCAGCATCAGTTTAGATTCTTTATGATGGGGTACCCTGAACACCGTTTGAATATGCATACACCTCACATTATTGTCTTTTATTTCTTTACTATTTTTATTAGTGTGTTGACTGTTGCTGTAGTGCAGATATGCATAATATACTGTATGTATGCATATACTTTACAGTACATACAGTAATAGTATGATACAGAATGTTTATTATCATTTGCTAACCATTAGCAGAGTGTGTGTAATTCAGTCCTCCATATACATTTTACATATGTAATAAAGAAATTCTTTATTTGCACCTGAGGTAAGAGAGAAACAACTGCACATTAGTAGGACTCACGACATTAATTAAGTGCTGATATTTACGGAAACCTTAATTAAAATGGTTTACACTAGTGCCTGAGAGACCCTTTACAGATAATTTGTTATTGGATATTTTTATAACACTTACTCATGTGTTGAATAATGTATGCTTCAGCTGTACAGAAATTTTTTTTTACTTTATTTGTGTATTTTCAGTAGAAAAAAACAATTAATTAGTCCAACATTGCAGTCCCAGCGGCAGGTTTTTTTCATCTTTGATTATTTTCATGTTTGTTAGTTGCCATTTTCTTTTTGTTTAACATGTCAGTTATCATTTCACCTCTTTAAAACAGTCTGTAGGTTTATTAATACATACATTAACCAGCCATGCAGATTGCAGTTATTGAATATTTATGTGCTTGTGTAATTATAATAATAGAGTGGATTTAGAGCCAATTTATAATGAGAAAAATGTAATAACATAATTACATTTATACTGATGATACAACTTTTTAGAGGTTTGTGGTGAATATTTATATTCATATAATATATTTTTTTTTTAAATACTTAACTTAAAAAAAGTTAGGCACATAGTAATAAAAGTTGACTCAAAGTGAACAGATAAATGCAATCACAGTATGACCACATGTACCACCATTCTAACCATTAAAACATAATTAAAAGTACACTCATGCCCACTATATCATTATCACAGATAGGACACAAAACATCTAGGAACTCTTATGCCGCGTACACACAACCGTTTTTCATGACAAGAAAAATGCAATTTTATAAATTGGTCATTAAAAATGATCGTGTGTAGGCTCCAGAGCATTTTTCTCAACATGAAAAATGGCCATTAAAAATTTAGAACCTGCTCTATTTTTTCTTGTAGTTTTTCACGTCATCGTTTTTCACATCGTGAAAAACGGTCATGTGTACGCTTTAACAACGGGAAAAAAACGCACATGCTCAGAAGCAAGTTATGAGATGGAATCGCTCGTTCTGGTAAAACTAGCGTTTGTAATGGAGATAGCACGTTTGTCCCGCTGTAACAGACTGAAAAGCACGAAGACTGAAAAGCGCAAATTGTCTCTCACCAAACTTTTACTAACACGCAGTAACACAAAATCAGCAAAAGCAGCCCAAAGGGTGGTGCCATCCTTTATAGTGCCGTTGTACGTGTTGTACGTCACCACGCTTTGTTCGAGCATCTTTTTCACGATCGTGTGTATGCAAGGCATCACATTGAGAAAAACATTGTTTTTTTCCATGATGGTCGTATGTACGCGGTATTAGGCTGCTTTCACACTGATGCGCAGGACGCCAAAAAAGATCCGGCAAATTGCTAGCGGCCGGAAAAGGGTTAATAGCGCCCTCGGCAGCGGGTGCCAGAAACGACTTAGTTCCAGTCTTCTTTCTGTAAAGACGGAAGCAACATCACAACGTCGCTTTCGGTTTACTCGGCTGCCAATGGCGTTGGTTTTAAAAAAAAGTGGCAGTATTCAGAAACACAGTTTTTGGTGATATGAATACTTTGAAGTGCAAAGGAGGGAGTTGGGGTCTTTTAGACCCCCGATCCCTCCATAAAGAGTACCTGTCATTACGTATTACTGTCACAAGGGATGTTTTCATTCCTTGTGACAGCAATAAAAGTGATCAATTAGAAAAATAATTAAATAATTAATTAATTAGAAAAAAATAAATACAAATGTTAAAGCCCCCCTGTCCCCGTGAGCTTGCGCAGCAAAGAAAACGCACACGTAAGACATGCCCGCATATGTAAACTGTGTTCAAATCACACATGTGAGGTTATCACCACGGTCGTCAGTGTGAGAGCAATAATTCTAGCACTAGACCTCTGTAACTCTAACCTGGTAACTGTGATTTTTTTTAAAGTACCGCCTATGGAGATTTTTAGGTACCGTCGTTTGTCGCCATTCCATGAGTGTGCGCAGTTTCAAAGCGTGACATGTTGGGTATCTGTTTACACGGCGTTGGGCTAACTTTATTGTTTCGTTTTTTTTTATTCAAGAAAATGTATTTTTTCCTAAAAAATTGCATTTGAAAGATCAATGTGCAAATATTGCAACAATAGCCATTTTATTCTCTAGATTCCCTGCTAAATATATTATATATATATATATATATATATATATATATATATATATATATATATATATAGTGTTTGGGGGTTCTAAGTAATTTTCTAGCAAAAAATACAGGGCTAGATCCACAAAGAAATTACGCCGGCATATCTATTAATACGCTGCGTAATTTCAAAATTCCCGCGTCATATCTTTGTTTTGAATCCTCAAAACAAGATACGACGGCTTCTGGGTTAGATCCGACAGGTGTACGTCTTCGTACACCTTCGGATCTAAGATGCAATACTTCGGCATCCGCTGGGTGGCGTTTTCCGTGTCGGGTATGCAAATTAGCGATTTACGACGATCCACGAACGTACGGGCCACCGTCGCATTTTCTAACCTCGTATGTAGTCGGCTTTTTCCGGCGTATAGTTAAAGCTGGTATTTTGCAGCGTATAGATAGAATTGCCATGTTAAGTATGGCCGTCGTTCCCGCATCAAAATTATTATTTTTTTTTTGTGTAAGTCGTCTGTGAATAGGGATGGTCGTAACTGACGTCTAAGTTCAAAAAATGACGCCGTTGCGACGTCATTTCGCGCAAAGCATGGCGGGAAATTTCTGGACGACGCATGCGCATTTCATTTGGTGCGGGGACGCACTTCATTTAAAAGAAACCCGCCCCCAACCCGCCCAATTTGAAATCCGCCGCCAGAAATACACTACGCCGCCGTAACTTACAGCGCAAAATCGCTGAGGATTCGAAAATGCCCCAGGTAAGGTACGGCGGCGTAGTGTATCTCTGATCTCTGATCTCTACATGTATGTGGATCTGGCCCACAGATTTTAACTTAGTATTGAAAGGGTTAATTTCCCACTTTGAGTTCCACCCATACTGACTCCACCTTCCCCCTTGCCCCATCACTGATGCTCCATCACTGATTTAATTACTCTATTCGACCCTACCCGTAAATCATTCCTGATATATAGACACATAGATATATAGACACATCCCTCCCCCTCTTCTGCCCACCCTGTCCCTCCAGTACAAGGAACATCCCTGGCATGTGAGCTATCAAACCAAGTTTATATTATTCCCATGAAGTCTACATCCTCCTTGTGTAATAGCAGCTACAGTTCCTCCATTTTATTAACTAGGCTCCTGGCATTTGTGAACATTCCCCTGAGTTTTGTACTGGTGCATATTATTTTCTCCATATGATTTCTCAGGCCTTGTTTTTCACTTGGTAACTCATTAACACCAGGATTAGATGTTAGGATACTTTCACACTAGGGCGGTGCTGGTGTTAGTGGTAAGGCACCGCTCATTTAAGTGGCACTATACCGCTGTCATGGCGGCGCTTTGGTTCCACTTTTCGGGTGTAGCAGGGGGCTTTTAAACCCAAAGTGATGCGGCGCTTCTGAATCACTTTTCAGGAACTTTGGAAGCAGTGCCCATTCATTCCAACGGGCAGGGGGGGTGTATACACCGCTCCCACATCACCCCAAAGATGCTGCTTGCGGGACTTTTTTTCCTGTCCTGCAAGCGTACTGCCCCAGTGTGAAATCACTCTGGTTTTCACACTAGGGTGGCTTGAGAGGCAGTTTTGATGCTATTTTTAGCACTAAAATGCCTGAAAATTGGCTCAGTGTGAAAATGGTCTTATGAATATATTATTACTAGTACCTCCACTCCACAGTTAGGTTTATTGTGGGACCAGAACTGTGGTATTGTGTGAGTGCAGAGTCTAATTCCTAACTTTGTATCTACTGAGCATAGATGAGCTGCAAGAAGTTGGCCGCTGAGGTAAAGGTATCCACAATGAGGAGTTTTTTTATTTATTTTTTCCACCAAAAAGTATTTTATTAAGGCACAATTAAGGTTACATTGTCGTACGTTTGTCAGAGTAGACATGAACAGAACAAAAAAGACAAGGGGCTTCTGTGACAAACCCAATCAAGAAATACATCTAACAGGGTATTACAAAAAAAGGTATGGAAAACAGAACAGTTAGGGACTAATACAGACATACTGTAGTAATCTGTACATCCTATAGAATATAAAGGGACAACTGACATATTAATCTCTTAGGCCACGAGGAGACATGTCCGATGAAAACGGTCCACGGACCGTTTTCATCGGACATGTCTCCTGGGAGCTTTTGGTCTGATGTGTGTACACACCATCAGACCAAAATCCCCGCGGACAGAGAACACGGTGACGTAGAAGACACTGACGTTCTCAAACACGGAAGTGCAATGCTTCCACGTATGTGTCGAATCAATTCGACACATGCGCGGGATTTCGGGATGCTGGTTACAGGTCATAACCAGTGGACATGTCCGATTAGGTGTACTAACCATCGGACATGTCTGACGGACATGTTTCCAGCGGACAGGTTTCTTAGCTTGCTAAGAAACTTTTGTCCGCTGGAAACCTGTCCGCTAGGCCATACACACGGTCCAGTTTCAGCATACATGTTCGACCGTGTGTATGGGGCCTTAAGGAAAGGTCACCCCGAGTATATCAGAATCTATACTATTTTTACGCAGTATAACGTAGGCCGCTTACATCAGGCCTAGACGTGGCATTGAAAAGAGGCAGGAAAAAACATTTGAGTCCTGAATGGTCGGAGAATGACTGTATGATTTGGTTAGGGCGACCGATTAGAGAAAGGTTCACTGTCGTGTGAAAATTTTGGGGATGGGGTAGGGGAGGAGGAGAAAGGGAAAGAAGGGAGAAAAAAAAGGGGGGAAGAGAAGAAAGAAATGAGTGAGGAATTAGAGAGAGAGAGAGAAAGAGAAGGAATAGAAAGGGAAAGTAAAGTGGTGGGAGAGGGGGGGCGCCCTTCGGTCACGTTACCCTGAAGTCCCAAATGGGAATTCTGAGTCATCCAGGAATTTCAAGCTTTAAGAAGGGAAATAGGACTTATAGCAGTCCGACATTTTCAAGTGAGTCCAGCACGCCAAAATGGAAAAGACGAAAACTGGACAGCCGCACTCCAAAATCACTTAAAAAAGAGATGTCTTTTTATTTTTCAACTGTACATACAGTCACTGCAAACCAACAACATACAGTATGACCGACGCATTTCGCACTGGCAGTCAGTGCTTAGTCATGGCTCAGCAAGCCCAGGTTTGTGTGAATTTCTGTAGACGTTCCTGAGAGGTGTAAATCAGTTCCTCCATTTCTGCTATCTTGGCTATTCTAGACAGCCATTCTCTAATGGTGGGTGTGTCTGACGATCGCCAGTGTACTGGTATGCAAAGTCTCACCACTTTAACCATGTGCATGGCTAGCGATTTATGATAGTCACGTTTAGAAAGAGTTGTGTGATGCAGGAGATATTGTGCAGGGTTGCAATCTAACTCGTAGGTGGTAACGCTTTTTATGATGGAGTGAACCTCAGCCCAAAAAGGCTGGATGGAGCTGCATTCCCACCAGATGTGGATCATGGAGCCTATTGCTTCCTTACATCTCCAGCATATGTTTGAAATTGCAGGCGAAAATTTGTGCAAGCGTGATGGAGTCCTGTACCATTTGGTTATAATTTTATATCCATTTTCTTGGATCACAACGTTCATCGATCCCTTATGGGCTAGCGTATAAATGGTTTCCCAGTCTTCATCAGCAAGAGTCAATTTCAGGTCTTTTTCCCATGAATCGCGTGTATGCATAGTCGCTGGGGGGGAGAGTCATCCTGGAGAAGAGTATAAATGTAGGATATGAGATGTCTTTGTGGTGTGAGGCGTAAGCAGAGAGTTTCAAATGGAGTAAGTTGTCTGGTCCATGTCGTACTTGGAACATTAAACGTGAGAAAGTGTCTCTTTGATATTATCAGTAGCCAAGAACTATTCTATCACTCTTATGCAGACGATACGCAACTGTATTTTCGCATCTGCAACAAAAAGGATCATCATCCCAGTTTAGAGAAATGTCTCTCTTTGATAGAAAACTGGATGACAAAGAGTTATCTTAAACTCAACAGTTCAAAAACAGAACTCCTTATGTTTCACGCCAGCCGAAAGAGTCAACTGGCAACAACCTGGACACCCCCGCCCATTCTGGGCCAAATCATCACCCCTAGCTCCAAAGTCAAAAGTCTCGGGGTCATCTTCGACACCTTCATGACAATGGACACACAAATAGGGTCAGTAGTCAGCGGAGCGCACCATCTGTTGCGCCTACTACGCAGACTTATTCCATTTATCCCCAAAGAAGACGTAGCAGTCGTGGTGGGAACAATCGTGAATTCCAGACTGGACTATGCTAACGCCCTGTACCTCGGACTCCCAAAGTACCAAATCTCCCGTCTGCAAGTCGTTCAGAATACGGCCACCAGACTGGTGACTGGGAAAAAAAATGGGAATCAATCTCACCTTCGTTGAGAACCCTTCACTGGCTGCCAGTAAAAGACAGAATTGCATTTAAAGCACTCTGCCTGACACATAAGTGCATCCATGGGAAGGCTCCGCAATATCTTTGCGACAAGATAGAACCTCACAATTCGAATCGCGTTCTGCGATCCACCGACCAAAATCTGGTCAGGGTACCAAAAACCAAATACAAGTCCAAAGGAGAAAGAAGGTTTGCTTTTCAGGGTCCTAGACTATGGAACGCTTTACCAACCAGCATTCGGTTGGAGGAAAACCACCTGACTTTCAGAAGACAGATCAAAACTCTGCTCTTTTGATGTCATGAGACACGAACAACTAGCGCCCAGAAGCGATTCAGTTCGCATGCGCCGCGCTTTATAAGTTTTTCATTCATTCATTCATTCATTCAGTTGTCTGTATGACCAGCAGGGAAATGTATTTGTACGTGACTCAGATACTATAGGCCAGATTCACAAAGGAGATACGACGGAGTATCTCAGATACTCCGTTGTATCTCTCAGAGTATCTATGTGACTGATTCATAGAACCAGTTACGCATAGATATCCTTAAGATCCGACAGGTGTAATTGTTTTACACTGTCGGATCTTAGGATGCAGTACCGCGGCCGCCGCTGGGGGGAGTTTGCGTCGTAAACCAGCGTCGGGTATGCAAATTAGCAGTTACGGCGATCCACAAAGGTTTTTCCCGTCGTTACGCCGGCGCAAGTGTTAGATTCCCGTTGCAAAGATAGGGCTGCTATTAACATGGTGTAAAATTACTCCACCATGTTAAAGTATGCCTGTCTTTCCCGCTTCGCTTTTGAATTTTTTGTTTTCCCGGCGTAAGTACGTTACACACGTCGCGATTCTCAACACATCAGCGCGTCGTAATTGCGCGCAAAGCACGTCGGGAAATACGCGAACGGAGCATGCGCAGTACGTCCGGCGCGGGAGCGCGCCTAATTTAAATGGTACCCGCCCCATTTGAATTGGGCTGCCTTGCGCCGGACGTGTTTACGATACACCGCCGCAAGTTTCCAGGTAAGTGCTTTGTGGATCAGGCACTAAAACTGAAAACTTGCGGCGGTGTAACGTAAACGGCTTACGTTACACGGGTGCAATTGTACCTGAATCTGGCCCTAAGTCCTCATAGGATCGGATGTTACCTCCCCAGAAAGGGTGTTTTGCAAGGATTTCTGCATGTGGCCATTCCTTTTGGAGGAATGTAGAGCCTCCAGGAGGAAAGTCCAGATTCCCTCTCAGGGGGGGTCAATGGTCCTAGATGTGAGTAAAGTTTGTGGAGAGAAACTGCTTTATTAAAAGGCCACTAGGGAGGGGTAGAGGAGGTTTTTTTATACCTTAAATTCTTATCCAAAAAATGAAATCTAACTGTGCCCAGCTCATCATTAAATGTACTTATTTTAGAACCTGTCAGCATGCAATTAAACACTTCACATTTATTGTCTTAAAAACTGTATTGAGAATTGGTCCTTTCTTTTATCAATGTCATCTATAGTGCACCTACTAAGTGAAAACCTACTCACCGCTAACCTGTTCTTTTTAAAGTGCATTCTAATGGGCATGCCAATGTTAAAGGGACTGTATATTTGCCTGTATATATTTTCTTTATTATGTTCAGAACTAAACAATAAAATATTGTTATTAGGTAAATATGAAATATTGCATACAAAAATTAAAACATAGAAATGTTTAAACATAAAAACTAAAAGAAAGTAACACAAATATTCAAGTTTAGCTAAAATTTAGGTTGAAGTAAACAGGGTTCCAAATGATTTGTAGTTCCTTCTGCTGGACCCCACAGGAATCCTGTGTCAGCACTGTCTGTGTTGATAGGGGAAACTAGTAAATTTCTTTCCTAAATTTTATTTTCTTGCATAAATTTGCACCATGTATGGCCAGCCTAAAGCTTGCCATGCATTATAGAATTATCTTGTACAATTTTCCTTCAGTTTTACCAAAACCATATATAATGAGGTCAAACCTAAACACTTTAAATTTATTTGCAATCAGCCAGGCCCTTGCACTACAAAGTTGAAAGTAAATCTAAAGAAAATTTAATTAGAAAATTGTATAATATATGGCCAGCTTAAGTCACTTGACAGTCTTCATAGTATTCGATCTTTTCATAGTATCTTGAACTTCTTTTATACTGAACAATCTATAAACAGTGACATGCTAGTAAATTATATTTAAAAAATCGGAAAAACAAACAAAACAAAGCAATTTAACTATTTATCATCATTTGAAAAAATAGAATCTTGTTGTATGTTTATCTTTAAGGATCTGACAAAATTGGGCTTAACATGGTCAAAGAAGTTACAAAGTTTTTAAATGCACAGCATTCCATATTTAAAAGTGTGCAAATGAGAAAACAAACAGGCAGCTGGGATAAACCTATTGCCAATGCATGTTTTTACTGTAATGATATTAATGATTTATCCCTAATTTATATAACCTTTCATTTAATCCCAGTAGACAATGCAATCTTTGACTCTGATAATTTGCAACCTTCACATTTGCACATAATGGGCCAGATCCACAAAAGAGATACGACGGAGTAACTGCTGTTACTCCATCGTATCCCTTGTCCTAACTTTGGAACTGATCCACAGAAGCAGTTTTCCAAAGTTAGGCAGAAGATCCGGCATGTGTAATTGAATTACACTGCCGGATCTTAGGATGCAGTACCGCATCCGCCGCTGGGGGCATTTCGAGTCGAAATGCCGCTTCTAGTATGCAAATTAGCACTTAGGGCGATCCACAAAGCTTTTCAGCTTTAGTTTTTCGCCGTAAGTTTTAGTTTGCAAGTGTAAAACTAGGGATGGTTTTACAAAGTGGAAAGTTAGTAACACCATGTAAAAGCCCATTCAAGCGACGGCATTTGGTATGCATTCCTGAGGGAGAACTCCACGGCAATTTGTAAAATCAAAACCGGCATGGGTTCCCCCCCCAGGAGCATACCAGGCCCTTAGGTCTGGTATGGGTTGTAAGGAGACCCCCCCTACGCCGAAAAATCGACGTAGGGGGTCCCCCTACAATCCATACCAGACCCGTATCCAAAGCACGCTACCCGGCCGGCCAGGAATGGGAGTGGGGACGAGCGAGCGCCCCCCCCCCCCTCCTGAGCCGTACCAGGCCGCATGCCCTCAACATGGGGGGGTTGGGTGCTCTGGGGCAGGGGGGCGCACTTCTCCTTCAGCGCTGACTGCCTGCTATCTTCGTGTGTTAGCTCAATTACTAGCAGGCAGCCAGCGCGGTCTTCTGTGACGTAATCTTCTTCTCTTCTCTTCTTCTCCCTTCTTCCGATGTTGACACGACGCCTCTTCTCACTGCAATGATGGAAGCGCGCCTGGCATCCCATTTATATAGGCATCACCGTCCCATCATGCTCTGGTAGGTACCCACGTGGTGGGTGCCTACCCGAGCATGATGGGACGGTGATGCCTATATAAATGGGATGCAAGGCGCGCTTCCATCATTGCAGTGAGAAGATGCGTCGTGTCAACATCGGAAGAAGGGAGAAGAAGAGAAGAGAAGAAGATTACGTCACAGAAGACCGCGCTGGCTGCCTGCTAGTAATTGAGCTAACACACGAAGATAGCAGGCAGCCAGCGCTGAAGGAGAAGGCACCGGACAGCTGGAGAAGAACCGGGGTACGCCGAGTCAACAGCGGAGAGCGGCGAAGATAGAAGAAGACCCCCGGAGAGCGGAGAAGACCCCCCCCCGGAGAGCGGAAGAAGAAACCCCCCCCGGAGAGCGGAGAAGACCCCCGGAGAGCGGAGAAGACCCCCGGAGAGTGGAAGAAGCCCCCCTGGTATTAGAGCTAAAGAAGACAGGGGGGGCCTCCGGAGCAGACTAATAAATTATTTTAAAAACCCTTGTGTTGTGTGTTTAATAACTATCACTTTGCCTCCAGGTGAATGGGTAGGGGTACAATGTACCCCATATCCATTCACTTAGGGTGGGGGGCCGGTATCTGGGGGCCCCCTTATTTGAGGGGACTCCCAGATTCCGATAAGCCCCCCGCCCGCAGACCCCGACAACCAACGGCCAGGGTTGTCGGGAAGAGGTCCTGTCCTCATCAACATGGGGATAGGGTGCTCTGGGGTGGGGGGCCCCGCAGTGCGCCCCCTGCCCCAGAGCACCCAACCCCCCCCCATGTTGAGGGCATGCGGCCTGGTACGGCTCAGGAGGGGGGGCGCTCGCTCGTCCCCACTCCCATTCCTGGCCGGCCGGGTAGCGTGCTTTGGATACAGGTCTGGTATGGATTGTAGGGGGACCCCCTACGTCGATTTTTCGGCGTAGGGGGGGTCTCCTTACAACCCATACCAGACCTAAGGGCCTGGTATGCTCCTGGGGGGTGAACCCATGCCGGTTTTTTCTTTGAAAATTGGCATGGAGTTCTCCCTCAGGAATGCATGCCGAGCGACGCTGTCAATTTTTTTTTTTCCGACGCAACTTTTTTAAGCCGGCGCGATCCACAAAACTCGGCATAACGTAACTTCGCGCATGCGCAGTACGGCCGGCGCGGGAGCGCGCCTCATTTAAATGGGACTCGCCCCATTTGAATAGGAACGCCTTGCGCCGGCCGGATTTAAGTTACACAGCCTGAAATTTCTAGGTAAGTGCTTTGTGGATCGGGCACTTAGGTAGAAATTTTAAGGCAGTGTAACTTAAATGGGATTTTTTAAGTTGCGCCAGGTTTTTGTGGATCTGGCCCAATATTCTGACATTTTTTCTTATTTTAGTTTTCTCTGATTCAGTTGGAGTATTTTATCCAGCAAAGTGGAAAGTGGCTTGCATTGGAAAGTTTAAAGTGGTTGTAAAAGCTAAAGCTTTTATACCTTAATGCATTTTCTGCATTAAGGTAAAAAAACTTTCACATGTTGCTTCCCAACAGGCTTAGAGACAGCAGCCAGAGCCATTGGCTTCCACTGCTGTCAATTACAGCCTGTGAGGAGAGAGCAAGATAAGGGGGGGGGTGCCGTACAGAGCCTCACTGTCTTTTGTCTCAACAGTGTGGCTCGGGATCAAGTTCACAGGTGTGCCACAATAGGTAATGCAAAGAGGAGGATCAGGGTTGTTCTGTTCAAAACCATTCCACAGAGCAGGGAAAAATAAACCTGTGTGTTTTTTTTTTACTTATGCCACGTACACACGATCAGAATTTCCGACAAGAAAAGTTTGATGTGAGCTTTTGGTCGAAAATTCTGACCATGTGTAGGCCCCGTCTGACATTTTCTGTTGTAATTTCTGACAGCAAAAATTTGAGAGCTGGTTCTCAAATTTTAAACACGGGAAAAGTTCTTGTCGGAAATTCCGATCGTCTGTATGCAATTCCGACGCACAAAAATCCTACACATGCTCGGAATCATTGAAATTTTCTCGGCTCGTCGTAGTGTTGTACGTCACCGCATTCTTGACGTTCGGAATGTCGGACAACATTTGTGTGACTGTGTGTATCCAACACAAGTTTGAGCCGACAGTTGGAAAAAATTCCACGGTTTTCTTGTCGGAAATAAATTCCAACAAACATGATTAAAAAAAATTGGTGCGTTGGTGAGAAGACTCCACCGCCAAACAGAAAGAGATGACAACTTACCTTGAATTATGGATCTTTTGATAATAAAGGTCTTAATGCGTGTGTTCCCCTTTAACAACTGGTATCAGCTTAAGGCAATGGGCTCTCTGTTTTGAATTTTCTATTTCCTTAAAACATATGCAGCTCATAAAAGAATATAAAAAAACAAGACAAATAGGGTTCTCTGGATGGAATTCTAGGTCTCTTTTATTATTTATTTTATCACAAGGCAAGTAAAGATCTTGCGGTACATCAAATATCAGAGGGGGACTGTGGCTCACTGCTCTTCCAGCTGACATCTCCAATGTCCATACAGGTCAGGTTGCAGTGATTAGAAGAAACTCTTTTCAGAAATTGTTTAATCATTTGCTTTGTTTTTGTACTTTAAAATAAAATACTGTATCTACATAAGGCCACAATAAGGCTGTACTCTGTGCTATGACCACGTATAAACTGGCCAATTAGCTGTGACCAGTCTGTCTATGCCCAGAGACTCCCCATGAAATCTGTCCATGGACACTAAGGCCCGGATTCACGTAGAAGAGCGCATCTTTGTGCGGGCGTAACATATACTATTTACGTTACGCCTCCGCAACTTTGACAGGCAAGTGCAGTATTTACAAACCAAAGTTGCGGCGGCGTATCGTAAATAGGCCGGCGTAAGCCCGCCTAATTCAAATGTGGAAGATGTGGGCGTGTGTTATGTAAATTTATTGTGACCCCACGTAAATGATGCTTTTTACGAACGGCGCATGCGCCGTCCGTGAAAGTATCCCAGTGTGCATGCTCCAAATTAACCCGCAAGAAGCCAATGTTTTTGTTGTGAACGTAAATGACGCCCAGCCCTATTCGCGAACGACTTACGCAAACGACGTAAAACGTGAAAAATTCGACGCTGTTCCGGCGTCCATACCTAACATTGGTACGCCTCATCTACGCCTCATAGAGCAGGGGTAACTTTACGCTGGAAAAAGCCTTACATAAACGGCGTATCTCTACTGCGACAGCCGGGCGTACGTTCGTGAATAGGCGTATCTAACTGATTTACATATTTCTAGGCGTAAATCAGCGTACACGCCCCTAGCGGCCAGCGTAAATATGCAGTTAAGATACGATGGCGTAGGAGACTTACGCTGGTCGTATCTTATACAAATTCTGGCGTATCTGATTCTTTGAATCAGGCGCCAAGATACGACGCCTCAGACTCAGAGATACAACAGCGTATCTGGAGATACGTCGTTGTATCTCCTACGTGAATCCGGGCCACACTGTTTGCATCCCAGGTCAGTCAGTGGCTCTATTCATGTGACAGTACCGGTCATTGATTTGTACAACCTGATTAGTACCAGCTTCTGCTGTTCTCACATTTTGGCCCGGATTCAGAAACAACTTACGCCAACGTATCTATTGTTACGCCGCGTAAGTCCACGGATGCGCCGTCGTATCTATGCGCCTTATTCAGCAAACAAGATACGCCTAAATTTGGGCTTCATACGACCGACGTAAGTCTCCTATGCCGTCGAATCTTGGGCGCATATTTACGCTGGTCGCAAGAGGCGCTTCCATTGATTTACGCGTTGAATATGTAAATGACCTAGATATGCCGATTCACGAACGTACTTACGCCCATCGCAGTAGTATACACCGTTTACGTAAGGTGTACATCCGGTGTAAAGTTATCCCACAGAAAGCAGGGGTAAGTCATGTTAGGGTATGGACGTCGGAACAGCCATCCGATTTTACGTTGTTTACGTAAGTCGTACGTGAATGGGGCTGGGCGTAGGTTACGTTCACGTCGAAGGCATTGAACCGTCGTATCTTAGGGAGTATATGCAACGTGATTATGAGCATGCGCGCGCATGCGCCGTTCGTTCGGCCCTTCATTTACATGGGGTCACGCTTCATTGTAATACATCACACCCACTACCTGCCTACTTTGAATTAGGCAGGCTTACGCCGGCCCATTTACGCTACGCCGCCGTAACTTAGGGAGCAAGTGCTTTGTGAATACTGTTCTTGCCTCTCTATGTTACGTTGGCGTAGCACATATGAGATGCGCTACGCCCGCTCAAAAATACGCCGCTGTACGTGAATCTAGCCCACTGTGTGCATGTATGGTTTAGCTCTGCTCATCAAGGGGAACAGAGCAGAACTTTGACCCTTCCCCACCCACAACCTCCTAAAACATGTCACATATCCCATGAGACTGTGGGCGTATTAGGAAAGCCCAGCATATCTCACACATGCACAGTGGAAAGCTGGCTGTGAAATATCAGGAAGGATGAACCACAAGCAAGCTCACAGTGCCAGGAACCTGAGGTCCAGTGAAGAACCAACTTGGGTGATGATAGCGCTGGATCCCTGAGCTGGTAGGTGTCTTTTTTTTTTTTATTTATAGCTGCTGACTTCTATTTTTTATAGCAGACCAAAGCTCTTCTTTAAATTGATCATCAATGTCAATTTGAGCAAAATGTATATTTTAACTCTGAGTATTATATAATAGATCCAAACAATTATATACTGTACATTTGTTATGGTCTGGGCTATAAATGATCATATAGTGTAACTTACTGATATTTTACTGTTAAAGCTAAACTCCAGGGATTTCTGGGATTTACATAGCACCAACCTGTCTGGCATTGGGAAACATCTAATTTCTCTCTTCTGCAGTTCAGAAACATGTATGGTTCTCTTCCCTACCTCCCCATGTGTGACTGGACAGTAAAAAAAGAAGCAGCAAACACAGTTTATTCCTTTTTTACTGTCCAGTCACAAATTTCTTCATTTACACATCCTTAAATATTTTTGGGAAATACAACAAGCTTTAATGCATTATTTGGATTTGGATCTGCTTCTTGCAGTCCTGTTTCTGCAGAGCTGAAGACTAAAGGAGGAAGAAGACAAAAGAGAAGAAAAAACCCCCTCTAAGTGCAAAGAGTTTAGGCAGTTTATTGACAAATAAATAACAAGGGACAGCTCACATTATGAATGGATAATAAAGGGTCAACATAAATGGAGAAAGTCGGGGTGTCAGCACTGGATGTCCATTGGGTGAACGTCCAGGGTCCGCTGCTGCATTGTGGAAGCCATGTGGGCATTGTCTGGGGAGTTGTCAGTGCCTGACAAAAGCCTGCGCATGCCCAGGACTGGCACAGTGCATACTCAGAAACGCTTTCCAACTCCTCCCTCTAGTGACATAATCACACATGCACTGCTATGCTCCAGCTCCATCTTGTTTTCTCCCCAGAAGACTTCCGGGTAGCTTCCACATTGTGGCAGCGGACCCTGGCGGTCCCCCTGATGAACATGCAGTGCTGACACCCCGGCTTTCTCTACTTAAGCCTCTTTTATCCATTCATAATGTGAGTTGCCCCTTGTTATTTATTTGTCAATAAACTGTCTGTACTTAGAGGCAATATTCTTTTCCCTCTTGTCAGTTTCCATAGAGCCTGCTTATGTTCTGTGAAAAGCTTGCCCTAGTGCTTGGACACAGTTTTTAAAGGATCCTCCATATAGACTCAATGGGCCAGAAAGCACTTGCAATGAAAACCTACGCCGGCGGCCTCCGGCGTAAGCCCGCGTAATTCAAAGGGGAGTGTGCCATTTAAATTAGGCGTGCTCCTGCGCCGGACCTACTGCGCATGCTCCGTTTTGAAATTCCCGCTGTGCTTTGCGCGAAGTGACGTCATTTTTTCAAACGGCGACTTGCGTAGCGTACTTCCGTATTCCTGGACGTCTTACGCAAGAAAAAAAAAATTCGAATTTCTACGCGGGAACGACGGCCATACTTTAACATGGGCTGTGTAAAGTTAGGGCAGCTAAAACGACGACTAACTTTGCGACGGGAAACTAGACTAGCAGCGACGTAGCGAACGCGAAAAACCGTCGTGGATCGCCGTAACTACTAACTTGCATACCCGACGCTGGTTTACGACGCGAACTCCCCCCAGCGGCGGCCGCGGTATTGCATCCTAAGATCCGACAGTGTAAAACAATTACACCTGTCGGTTCTTAGGGCAAACTATGCGTAACTGATTCTATGAATCAGTCGCATAGTTAGGAAGCCCCTAAAACAGAGATACGACGGCGTATCAGGAGATACGCTGTCGTATCTCATTTGTGAATCTGGCCCATTGTTTGAATTATGTTCATGGACATTTCATTTATTCATAGACATTTTTTATCACAGACATTTTCCGATGTAAGGTCTAAGGCTTGTGATGCCTATTACCCTTACTTTGAAGGAGAAAAAAAATGAAAAAATAACTAATCAGTTGTGCAAAAAGTTTGTTAGGAGGAGCCCAAGTAAATGAGGGACAACTGTGTTTGCTGCTTTTTTTCTTACTGTCCAATCACACATGGGGAGGTAGGGAAGAGAACCATACGTGTTTCTGAATAACAGAAGAAAGAAATTAGATGTTTTCCCAATGCCAGACAGGTTGGTGCTATGTAAATCCCAGAAATCACTGGAGTTTAGCTTTAACAGTAAAATATCAGTAAGTTACACTATATGATCATTTACAGCCCAGACCATAACAAATGTACAGTATATAATTGTTTGGATCTATTATATACTCCAACGTCCCAATACTTAGTGCAATCAGACTTGCAAATACATAAAATCATGTTCTACAATATAGTTACTGAAAATCAGTAATTATCTGTTGCCTTTTTTATTTTAACAAATTATAATGCTTATTTGGGATTAGTGTCTCAGTTGCTATTGATACAAGGATGAGAAAGACAGTCTAAGATCTGAGATCTTCAAGAATGGTCAGAAATGGTAGCTCCCAGATTTCAAGTCTAGTAGATTTCTTTCCTTCTGTGCCTGCAAACACTAATGATAAAAATCCAGCTCTCAAATTACAAATAATGTCTGTAATGGATTATCGTAGTAACTATACTAATATGCATGAAAAACAGACTTAAAATTAGCAGGCGTTTGTAATCAATAGAGATCTCGTTTCAAAAACATCACCTGGTTCCTATAAAGGAACCTGGTTCCTTTACATACAGTATTAAAGGATGCTTTTTGGAATTGGGTCCAAAGAACTTTGTTCTCTTCCTCTGGTTATTAGGATGGAGCTATTTTGTATTCAACGTCTACGCTGCTATCCCTGCGTAAGCAGTTAAGCAAATTAATCTGAGCCAAAGATTTTTCGAGCTCAAATTATTCAAACAATCATTTGGGATAACTTCTTTCTTAAAATTAATATGTCACGGGGCAGTGGAAAGGGTGAATATAATTAAAGTATGGATGTGTTTATTGTTTTGTGGGCTTGAAAAGTTCTAAATAATTATTTTCGTTTTATAAAAATGAGTGAAAACATACTGTACATTCTGAATACGATAACAAGAGACCAACCATGCTTTCTATCTAAAGAGCTGAAGATGACATTTCATCAGCCATAAATGTATCCCACAGGCCGAATTAGTCAAGTGACCATCAGTACTAATGACCGCCCGACAAAAACATTTTTTTCCATCTGTTCAGTGAGTGCACACCTGTGGTATTCTTCAGTATACTGATTTTTAACATGATAAACCAAGGATTAGTAACATCTCCCCATGTAAAATCCTGCCTAGTAATGTGTTCTGACAAAGCTATTTCACCAATGTAATGCACTCAGATCAGCAATCCTACAGAATAATGCTCACACATTTTATAATGCAGACAGTGCGAGAAATGTCACTGAATACAGCCGCCTCTGTCTAGACTGAAAAGGACATTGAGCCATTTACAATTAACTGTTAAACACTGGGAATACTGCACATAACAATGCTATAGACTGCAGAGAGACAGTGATTACAACTTTCCGTGGAAAAAAAGTGGCAAATGTGAATTCTAGATCTTACAGTTTGTGTGTGTAGTTAAAGAAGACATAAAGGAGAAGTTTAGTATAGAATATACTGTTCTTCTGACTCATTTTGGTGTTGTTAACAAGCTTGGCTCAACACATATTTTAGACTTTAGCTTAAAAGAGCATACAGAAATGAATAGCCACCTAGGAAAATCAAAATATGCACCACTAAAGAGGAGTTCCAACCAAAACATTTTCATTTAGTTTTTTTGCTTTTGGATAGAGTTGGTTAGTTTCAGGTTTTTATTTCTGTGGCCCATTTAGAGAGAGGTCTTCTCATAGAGACTGGAAGTAGAGTAAGCTTTCTCTAACATTTACTCAATAGGATTACCAATTTTTTTTTTTTTTTAGAAGAACGGATGATGGGTTAGAACCTCTGCTATTTTTTTTATTCTTTATAGTTGGATCAGAAGAGTGGAGCCCCACACCAAAAAGATGGAGACCAAAAAAAAAAAAAGATTTTATTCCAAATAAGTAATAAACTTGAAAGCCAACTCATTTTGGAGCCCACTTCGTCAGGGCTTACAGAACAGCTGTTGAGAACTCATACATCTTCCATGCATACATCTGAAAAATTTAATACAAAATTTACTTGGTTCACTTAAGCAGCTGGTATGTATAATAACAAAAAAATTGTGCTGCACTCCCTTACTATAAATGCACAAATTAAAACATAAATTGTAATGGCTCCCTTCAACAATAAATCTATTAAAAGCAAACAAATAATGGAACTATACATTTCTCCTGTGCAAAAACATGTGTTTGTTCAAAAATTAAATTATACCACTCCTCAGTGAACACAAACTTATAACTATAGAGCAATACATTAAAATATACTGTATAGCAATATATTGAATACAATGTGCACACAGAAAGTAATGTAGAACTATTTTAAACTTACCACAATGCAAACTCCAATCTCGTAATATTTCTCATCCAGGTGCAAAACAAAAATCTCTTTAGTGCAAGTATATAAATCCTCCAAAAACGTGCAAGTGTATAAACAGGCACCTCCGTCTGTACCATGTGTCCAATGGATATGCTCTCACCTTAACTGATGGATCTATATAGTATAGGAGGCCAGAGTCAGCCTAACTAGTATCAGAAGTAGAGCACACTTCCCCTCATTATCTCCCTGTTAAAGCTTTTAATGGCACATTTGCCTTCTTGATCAGCCTGTCAAGAGTTTTCCATGGACACCACAGAGCCTTTCATACAGAGTTGTTCCACCAACTGTAGGGCTCTTCCCTTCACCAACAAATATATATATATATATATATATATATATATATATATATATATATATATATACCATTACCTCCAGTATTTGACCCAAATTAATGTTAGGTCAAATAATGCTTTTCACTAAGACCGGGTTCACACTGCTGCGATGGACATGCACAGGAATCACAGCGCATTCCTGTGAAAATTACATGCAGTGTCTCTGGGGTACAATTTGAGCCATGGATTTGGATGACTCAAATCGCACCGCATTCGCACCAAACTCACACACCTATCCACATGATTCACATCCACATGATCTGGTTCTGCAAATAACACTTCATATTCCCATCGCACATGTTCCTGGTTGAAGCTTCAAAAATATTTGGGTGCTGCAGCACCGGCCAGCTGGAGAATGGTTCAAAAGTCGCAATACAGATATTTGCCAGCACACCATGGAACAACAGAATAACGTCCAAATGGATTTTTTATTGAATGATCATATCACAAAGTGATGCAACTTTCAGAGCCATGCAGGGCCCCTTAATCAGGCAGGTAATAAGTGTGCAGCAATAGTGTACAGTATTTAAAAGAACCATCAACCAATCAAAAGAGAGAGAGAAGCAGAGAACCACCCACCCCCTGAAAGGTATGATGTCATAGGTCCTGCCAAAAAGCATGTAAACATCAAAAGAAATACAAAGCATATATATATAAAGATAAGGGCCAGAATTTCTGGATTGCATCTAGATGTTATTACTGATCTCAATGCTCAGTCTCGCAAGATCCCTCTTTGCAAGGCATATGGCAGGCAAAGTAATCATGTGTCACATGTACATCTGTCAGTGACTCCCAATCAGCAGTGTGGCGATCTGAGGTTGCCCCTGAAACCAAACAGATCCAATCACACCACAGACCACCATCCGTGCATGCACAGGCCGGGGCCGTCAATGCCATGGATACGCATGTCGTCAGGTCATCCCGCCTCCTGGGTTATTTTATTCTATTTTTTTATTCTTCATATCTACTTTTTCATATTTAATTTTTTTTCATTTTGTAAAACAAAAAACATTTTCCAATAGTAAAACATTTTCCAATAATATTTATTAAAAAGTAAGTTGAAAACTCACATTTAAAAATGCATGTCTGATGCACTACAGACAACAAGCCTCACCAGACACTTACAAGATCACAAACTTACTGTCATGTGGCTTGACATCATCTACGTGTTACACCACTAAACACGTGACTTCAACATGGGATCCTTCATCATCGTTTGCACGTCTGTTTTGATGGAATAAATATGATATGATGAAGGAGGATGGAGATGGATTGAATTCCTGAGATAAATGGATCTGGAGAAACATCTAAAGTTACACCTACCCGGTTTAAAGGGAAAAAGGTAATTTGACCAAACATTAAATTTGGGTCAAATTCTGGAGGTGAGGGTATAAATATTTGTTAGTGAAGGGAAGAGCCCTACAGTTAGTGGAACAATCATGAGTGAAATATATGGATTGCACATTAATCAATCAATTTGCATGAATTAATTAGGATATAAATAACATCTTTGGCATGTTTATATATCAGTACTGATTCTGTAAGCCACACAGACTACAAAGGAGGACTATACAACACTTACACTTGTCATTTTGATGTAGGTTTTGTCACGCATGTTATGTTTTGAGCACATTTGATCACATATCACAAGACAGCGCAATAGTGGGATTACGATATACTCATAAATTGTTGCATTACAAACCTGGGGCCAGATTCTCAAAGGACTTACGATGGCGTATCTCCACGTACACCGTCGTAAGTCCGAATGAGCGCCGTCGTATCTATGCGCCTGATTCTTAGAATCAGTTACGCTAGAATTCGGCCAAGATACGAGCGACGTAAGTCTACTACGCCGTTGTATCTTGGGGTGCATATTTACGCTGGTCGCTAGGGGCGCTTCCATAGATTTACGCGTCGAATATGTAAATTAGCTAGATATGCCTATTCACAGACGTACTTGCGCCCGCTACGCTGTTTACGTAAGGCTTACGTCCGGCGTAAAGTTACCCCTGCTATATGAGGCACAGGTAATGCAAAGTATGAACGTCGGAAACAAGCGTATCTTTTTACATCGTTTACGTAAGTCGTACGTGAATGGGGCTGTGCGTAGGTTACGTTCATGTCACAGGCATTGAACCGGCGTATCTTAGGGTGTAAATTCGACGTGATACTGAGCATGCGCACGCATGTGCCATTCGCTAGGAGCGTCATTTACGTGGGGTCACGGTTTTATTTCCATACAACACACCCCCTACCAGCCTACTTTGAATTAGGTGGGCTTACGCCGGCCAATTTACGCTACGCCGCCGCAACTTACGGAGCAAGTGCTTTGTGAATACTGCACTTGCCTGTCTAAGTTGCGGAGGCGTAGCGTAAATAGGATACGCTACGCCCGCACAAAGATACGCCCTCCTACGTGAATCTGGCCCAGTATGTCTACAATGAACCATATTGTTCCCTATTAAAGCTATAGCTCCTGCTTTACCCAACAGGGTTTTGTGATTTGAAAGTGTATGTGTTAAGATATCATTTAACTTTTTAAAAATGAGCAACTATTTGCTATAAAATGAATCAACATATATGGTAAAAAAAACATTCTTTAAGAACAAAAGCAAAGGGTTACATTCAGTTTAAAATAACTTTTTTATTTTTAAACTGGGCAGGATTTACTGCAAAGTATAATTGATCTTTGGGTTATAAACTAGATCTGAGGTGTACTGTAAAGCCTGGGTGACTTGGATTGTAATGGAAATCTGTTCTGTACTAAAGACATTTCCGAATGGTAGTGAAGGTGCTTGGCATATGTGCAGGGTTGTGGATTGCTCAGATAAGATGCTGAATAAAAAAACAATGTTGATGTGTTAAGACACTGTTAACAAAACTGTGCTAAAGAAACAAACATTGATGGCAAAAAAAGACCAAGTATAATGCCGCATACAGACGGTAATTTTTTGCGATGGAAAAAAAATGAAAAAAAAAAAAAAAATTCAAAAACGATGTAGCATACACACCATCGTTTTGAAAAATGATGAACAAAGTGACGGCACTCTAAAGGGGAAGTTCTATTCGCCTTGAGGCTGCTTTTAGCTGGTTACTTGTTAGTAAAAGACGTTTCGTGCTTTTTTGTCTGTTATGCCGCGTACAGACGGTCGTTTTTTGTGATGAAAAAAAACGTCATTTAAAATGATCGTGTGTGGGCAAAACGTCGTTTTATGTCTTCAAAAAAACGACCAAAAAAAAATTCGAACATGCTCGAATTTTTTGTGTCGTTTTTCAAAACGTTGTTTTTTGTTTCACAGAAATTGACCGTGTGTACCAAAAAACGACGTTTCAAACAACGTTTTTAAACCCGCGCATGCCCAGAAGCTAGTTATGAAGTGAGCTTCAATGGAAAAAAGTGGTGAAACGTAACCCCGCTTTGCTAGAATATTGTGAAAAAACGATGGTGTGTAGGCAACATCGTTTTTGAAAATGATGTTTCAAAAACGTTGTTTTATTTCATGATTTAAAACGTCGTTTTGTTTCATCACAAAAAACGACCGTCTGTAAGCGGCATTACAGCGTGATGAATGTGCTTACTCCATTATGAATGGTAGTTTTACCTCCCGTCTCAAAACTTGCTTCTGGGCATGTGCGGGTTTAAAACGTCATTTTTGCCCACACACGATCATTTTTTATGACACAAAAAATGACATTTTAAAAAATGACATAAAAAATTCGAGCATGTTCGAATTTTTTTTTTGTCATTTTTCAGAAGACATAAAATTACATTTTGCCCACACACGATCATTTTAAATTACATTTTTAAAAATGTCATTTTATTTCATCACAAAAAATTACCGTCTGTACGCGGCATAACACTGAGTCTGCCCCTTTTTTAATTAATTAATTGATGTATTTTTACTGTTTTTATTTGAGTATACTGTAGATCTATGTTTTCCCCAAGCATGTTTAAATTCACTTACTGTTAGATGACTCATTACCTCTTCTAGAAGTCTTTTACAAGCATCAACTACAATAAATAGTACATTCTAAGGTTAGTTTTGAACTTTTCTCCTGTTATTTTGAGATTTGAACTAACCTTAGCTTAAAATAGCAGAACATGTGAATGTGATTTATATTTTATCAGATATACTTTATGAGGTGTAACATACAGATGTCCTGAATCCTGACACTGTGTAATGATGCATATTATGACATAGGTTTGCAGATATGAGGCTGATTGTCAGATGGTTGTTATCACCAGGTTGTGGATGTTGTGGAGATGCTCAGAGTTGTTGACTCTGAGGCCTTGTACACACGACCGAGAAAATCGTCGTAAATGAAACATAGTTTTCCTTGACGAGTTCCTTGTTAGGCTTGTCGAGAATCTTGACAAGCTTTCTTTGCGTACACACTGTCAAGACAAAATCTCTTATGCTTTCCTTCTGGTAAGCACACATCCTAATTAATTTTTCATCGGTGGTGGTTACGTTTTAGCTTCACTGCATCGTTTATTTTCACAATTTATATTCCATACAATTTGAGGACTTTTCTATGGACTTTTATTGTCTGGTCTTGTTAATATTGAATATTAATTTCAATTCTCACTTGATCAGCGCAACTTATCTTTTTTCCTTTTTTACTGTTGAATCCATCATCCAAAAATGGAAAGAGTATGGCACAGTTAAGTCAGTTCAGTGCTAGTCAGTGGAGAGTAGGATGCTTCCCGACGAGTCTGCTCTCCCAGGGCTATTCAGAACAGGCTGAGGTTAGCAATGTCCAGCCAGTAGTGCTCAGGACTACCGATCCTCCATCCCCTGCTGACCACCCTCCTCGGCCTCCCAAAGGCATCTCCTCCCAAGGTAAGGCCTGATCCATCTGGCCAGTCTGTCCTCCAACCCGGGGATCGAGTTGCGGCCGTCCTTTTCAGGATAAGCCGCGGCCGTGTTCCCGGGAAACAGACGACTCGCATCCCCCCATCTACACCTCCTTCCCATCCCTAATACCGCACCGCCATCCCCCGCCATCCCCCCGCTACCCCCCCTACTATCTTGGGACCCGGAAAACCCCGCTATTGGATCGTGGGTGCCGCATCCGCGTCCAGGAAAGTCCGTGGCTTCAGTTGCGGCCTAGCCGGACGCCCGTGGTTCACCAAACCATAGCCTTCCCGCCACTCACACACCCCCAAAAAGAACCCAGGCCCCAGAAGATTCTTCCCCTCGTCGCCCCTGCATATCCTCCCCCCTCCCCTCTTGCTGTCCCTGTACCACAGCTCCCAGGCTCGGGCCTACTCCAGGTCTGGGGCCATCTTGGTACACCCTTTCAAACAAAAACACCACTATCACTCACCCTCACCCCCCCCTCAATCCTGTTTCTGCCTGAAACTAGGTCCCACCGTTTAATCCAGGGGTACGTATCCCCCATGCCCCCCCCACAAAGTAATTGATCCAGGGTTTGCCGATCGCCAGCGAGGGATCAGGAAGGAATTTTTTCCCCGGTCGCTGCAGATTGGCACAGCACACCTGGGGTTTTTCGCCTTCCTCTGGACCAATTCAGGGAGGGAAGTCTGAACGAGTGGCACTTCACTTGCTCATTCTTCCTCCCAGTGCCTGTCAAATCCCCCTATCGTCATCTCCCCCCTGCGTCAATTCTGCAACCATAGGTTATTTAAATTACTCTGCAGAAACCAACAAGGAACTGAAACCATTTGCTTCTACACTTCCAGCGGTCACCAAAAAAGTGCTAAACAGTGAGCGACTGTTAAGAATCGATCGACAGAAAGCGGCACGCAGCTACACCAGCCCAAACACATATTATCCGCTTTGGTCAACACAAGATCGGCAGTAAAACACTGTCAAGAAATCTATGATTTCATCCTTCAACACGATCTAGACTGCCTCTTCATCACAGAAAGCTGGCTTACAGCAGACTGCAACACCATTCTGGGAGAACTGGTGCCAGCAAATTATCGCATCCAAATGCAGAACAGAGTGGGGCAAAGAGGGGAGGCCTGGTGGTGATCCACAAGACGCACCTCGCGATCACCAAACCAGTCCTCCAAAACTCACTTCCATTTATGGAAACCCTCACTCTACAGCTGCAAACAAATCCCCAAGACATGGTCCATATTCTACTCTGCTATAGACCACCAGGCCCAAAAACGCACCTCCTCACATCATTGACAGAATTCATCTCCTCACACACCCTAAGCATCAAACATGTTTTGATGCTTGGGGATTTCAACCTCTGGGCCAACTCCTCGCTGGACCCCGTAGCCGACGCCTGCATAGACCATCTGGAAGGGTTAGGTCTGCAACAACTAATATTAGGCCCCACTCATGTCTCAGGTCATACGCTAGATCTCATTTTCAAACAAGATTTGGAAATTGACGTCCTCGACAATGAGCTGCTACCATGGACCGATCACCATGCCATTAAATTCAAAATCACCAATAACCCCAGCCCAAAAAAAAAGAAAAAACGGTGACAACTCACTGGACTAGATCTCAAAAGAAGCTCCACTCAGAACTCTTCAAAACAACACTAGGGAAAAAAATAAAAACAACCCATCAAAAACAAACAGCCACAGAAACACTTGACGCCATCAACAAGGCGCTGATACAGTCAGCTGACTTGGTGGCACCAAAATGCAAAACTTGCATCCGGAAAAACAACTCCAGCTGGTTTAATGACCAGCTGACGTTGCTAAAGCAAGAACGCAGAAGAGCAGAAGCGGCTTGGAAAAGGAACTCTTCTGATAAAAACCACATCATTTACAAGATAATAACAAAGAAATACCACAAAGAAATCTTTTTGGCCAAAAAAAAATCACTTTTCCAACATCATCGCAAATGCCCTAAACCGCCCCCGCGAACTCTTCAAGCTGGTTTCGCAGACTATGAATCCAGCTTGTTTAGAGGCCCCCAACTCTGATTCACAAGAATTTTGCAATGAATTGTCGGATTATTTCATTAATAAAATTGAAAAAATCCGCAAAAGTATTCAGCAAAATGAAATCGTCACAAACCCTTCCCCAAATCCCAAACCAATTACCCACTTAAATCCACCGCAACCACCAAAATTCACTCTAAAACCCATCACCATCAATGCCACCAAAAACATCATTGGGACTCTGCGTAACAGCACAGCTCCCAATGACATCATTCCCACTAAACTGCTGAAAGAAAGTGCTGATATACTGGCACCAGCTATCACGCAGCTCATCAATCAATCTTTTAAGGAGGGCACGGTGCCCACCTTGCTGAAACAAGGTACAATAAAACCTATCCTAAAAAAAAACACCCTTGACCCTAAAGACCCAAACAACCGCAGGCCCATAACAGGTCTAAATGTTTTCTCCAAGGTAATGGAGAAAGAAGTTGTACAACAGCTACAACGGCATTTAGACACCCATAAATTACTTGACACGTTCCAATCAGGCTTCCGTCCGGGGCACGGAACAGAAACGGCATTGCTCAAAATATGGGATGACGTGCTAGAGGCCGCAGATGAAGGAGAATCTTGTCTCCTGATCCTGTTGGACCTAAGCGCGGCTTTCGACACTGTAGACCACGGACTACTACTAGCTAGGCTAGCCGAAGTGGCCAAAGTCACGGAAGGTGATTTACCCTGGTTCTCCTCCTTCTTGGAAAACCGATCACAAACAGTGAAACTGGGATCTTTCAGCTCTGAAAAACGTATGGTATCATGCGGAGTCCCTCAGGGGTCGCCCTTGTCACCCGTGTTCAATATCTATCTTCGCCCTCTCTTTGAAATCATCAGGAACCAGAAGCTACTTTACCACTCCTATGCAGACGACACACAACTGTATTTCCGCATCTGCAACAAAAAGGATCATTCTCTTGGACTAGAGAAATGCCTTACTCTAATAGATAGCTGGATGACATCCAGTTATCTTAAACTCAATGGTTCAAAAACAGAACTTCTTCTGTTTCACGCAAACCGGAAAAGTCACCCCGCGTCAACCTGGACTCCCCCACCTATTCTGGGAAAAACTATCATCCCTAGTACCAAAGTCAAAAGTCTCGGATTCATCTTTGACTCCTACATGACAATGGATGCACAAATAGGGTCTGTAGTCAGCGGATCGCACCATCTGCTGCGCCTACTACGCCGACTTACACCTTTTATCCCGAAAGAGGACATTGCAGTCGTGGTGGGAACAATCATCAATTCCAGACTAGACTACACAAATGCCCTCTATCTAGGACTCCCCAAATACCAAATCACTCGTCTGCAAGTCGTTCAAAACACGACCGCTCGATTAGTGACTGGCAAAAAAACATGGGAATCAATCTCACCTTCGCTGAGATCCCTTCATTGGCTGCCAGTAAAAGACAGAATCACTTTCAAAGCACTCTGCCTAACGCATAAGTGTATTCACGGAAACGCCACCCAATACCTATGCGAAAAAATAAAAGCCCTTAACCCAAATCGCATTCTGCGATCCACAAATCAAAACCTACTCCAAATACCCAAAGCCAAATACAAGTCCAAAGGAGATCGAAGATTTGCAGTCCAAGGACCTCGGCTGTGGAATGCGCTACCAACTACCATCCGACTGGAGTCGGACCACTTGGCCTTCAGGAGAGGGATTAAAACCCATCTCTTCTGAGGTCAAATAGGGTTCCTTTCCCATGGAATGGAAACAGCGCCCAGAGACAAGCAGTTACACCTGCTTTAACATGGCTTATCTTTAGATCAGCCATGTTAAAGTATGGTCGTCGTTCCCGCGTCAAATTTCGATTTTTTTTTTGCGTAAGACGTCCGGGAATACGAAACGCCGTAACGCACTTCGCCGTTCAAAAAAAACGTCGGGGCGCCATAATTTTGCGCAAAGCACGTCAGGAAATTTTAACACGGAGCATGCGCAGAACGTTCGGTGCGGGAACGCGCCTAATTTAAATGGTGCCCGCCCCATTTGCGCCGAGCGGATTTACGTTACACCGCCGCAAGTTTACAGGTAAGAGCTTTGTGAATCATGCACTTACGCTGTAAACTTGCGGCGGTGTAACGTAAATGGGATACGCTACGCCGCCGCTGCGCAACATATTTGTCTGTGAATCTGGCCCATAGGGCCAGATTCACAAAGCACTTATGCCGACGTATCTAAAGATGTGCGGCGTAATTGAAAAATGTGCCGCGCGTATCTTTGTGCCTGATCCTCAAAACGAAATACGCCTGAAAACCAGATTTTTCCGTTCTACGTAAAACGATTACACCGGCGCATCTTGAAGCGCAAAATACGCTAGACACACCATTGATTTTCTATGCTAATATGCAAATAAACACACACATTAATCATGGCACAATGAGAATGCACGCATGCACACCCACTGTGATCCCTAGCACAGACACATCACATCCTCATCGAATTGGATTAGACCCAAGTACCCCCCATGGTACTAGGGAGCAGCAACGCCACGCCACGGCTCCAATTATGTTACTGTGTATTCATACACCATTCACATGGACCTGGGATCACTTCTCCCTGGTCCTGGGGATCCCTAGGCCACCAAAACTGAGGGTGACACCCTTTTTTCATCAGGAATGTCACCCCCACATTCATACATCATTCACACACATAAACCAAATCATAATCACAGTATAATTAAAAAAATAATAAAAATCAAAAATCAAAAGTACAACCAAAATTAATGGCGGCGGCGTGAGCTACGCCTGGGCCGGCCATGGGCACGGCCACGGCCAACCAGGGGAGACTCATGGGGGGGAGCAGGGGAAGGAGGAGCCTCCCCTGGTGACTGTCCTCCTGCTGGCCTGCCCTCCAAGGCCACAGCTATCCTGGTCAGACGCACAGTGAGGGCAGCAGTATTGGCCTGGACAGCCTGGGTGTTTGCGTGGACAGCCTGGGTCAGGGCACTCACCTCCAGGGACAAGCCTGCTGTGGCGGTCTGCAGGTCACAAATGCATGTTATGACCGCCAAGGAGTTTGTGCCCACTTCATTGACCGAGTCCTTAATTGAGCCCAGGCTGTCCTCCATCTGGGCCAAAGTCAGGGTGACCTGACCCAGATGTTGGGTCTGCCGGGCCTGGTCCCTCCGCAGATTGGCCGGCAGAACCTCAGCCACCCCCCTGGTCTTCTGGGTAGCCTTCCTGCCTGCAGCTGAGGCTTGTGGCCTGGGAGGAGGGGAGAGAGAGACCCTTGTGGGGGAGCCCTGTTGGGGGAGGAGTGGGAGGGGCTACCCCTGATGGAGGCCTGACTGCTGCCAGCCACAGGGGTAGCCTCAGGGGGAACCACATCCGAAGTCAAAAGGATTTCCCTGGCATGGTCCATCCGATCATCCCCATCCTCCTCCCCCTCATCCTCCTCCCCCTCAACCTCCTCATGATGTGAGGTGTGGCCACTCCCTTCCCCTGAGGACTCCTGGCTTTCTTGGGGCTCTTCAGCAGCCTGTTGTCCGGGGGTTGGTGCGGACTGGCCTGATGGCCCTGCAATTTCCTGGCCATCTGTGGATGACACAAAACATTCACAGGTTGGAGGATCCACACACTTGGCACATATTCCCTTCCCCCACCCACACATGCTACTCACCAGATAGAAATAAAAAAAAAATACCTGTCCTCACGCCCTCCTCGGAGTCAAAGCCAGGCAGGCCCACAACTTGTTGTCTGTGGAAGCACCGGGCCACTGCCCACTCCTCCTCAGTCAGCCTGACGGAGCAGGGTGGTCCTCCGCCAGTGCCCGTGGCATGGGCATTTATCTTGGCCATCTTGTCACGGACCAGGCTCCTCAGGTCATTTATCTTCTTGGCTATCCCACTGGGGGTCATCGTCTCCCCCCCCGCATTGATCTGATCAGTTATCTTCTGGATGATCGCCCTCTTCCTGGCCGGGGTGGTGTCCCGGCTCTCAGGGCCATGTAAATATCGCCCAAATCGGGTGATAGCCCTGGCAAGTATTTGCTTTTCTCGCACCGAAAAATTAAGCTTTCGTCTCTTTGGTGCCATCTCACCCAACACTCAGCACCAAACACACACACAAAAATCTAACACAACAAACAAACACAAATACACACAGAACAAATACACACAAAAAGACACAGAACAAACACACACAAAAAGACACAGAACAAACACACACAAAAATCAAACCGCAAACACAAGACACCAAAATCAAACAACACAAGCAGACAGCTAATACAAATTCAAAAACAAACACAGAAAAAACAAACAGAAAAAACACTTAGAAAAAAAACACAGCTACTACAACCTCCTACTTCTATAAATCTTTTATCTAACAATACTACACTCACCAACAAACACCAACAGACAACAGAGCAAAAGCAACTTGCTTTAGGAAAGGGAACACAGGGATGTACTTTTGCAATGGAAGTGCGTTTGTGTGGGGCTATTTATACACATAGGTAGATTCACATAGAATGGCCTATTATTAGGACGGCCTAGCCTAGTCTTTTTAGGCTACACCACCTTAAATTATTTAGGTTAAAAGTGATTCTCAAACCACTTACCTTCAAATTTTAGGCGGCGTAGCCTAAAACGAGCGGGCGTAAGCGCGCCTAATTTAAATGACTGGGAGGGGGGCGTGTATTATTGAAATGAGGCTTGACCTCACGTTTTTCGACGTTTTTGCATACTGCGCATGTGCCGGGCGACTACATTTCCCAGGGTGCATTGCGGCTAAGTACGCCGTACTGCCCTATTGATTTCAACGCAGACGTAAATGACGTAACTCCCGATTCGCGGACGACTTATGTAAACGACGCTAAAAATTCGAACCTCGCGGCGGGAACGGCGGCCATACTTAACAATAGTTAGTCCACTAGAGCATAGCTCTAAATTTAGGCGGCCTATCCCTTACGGAAACTATATAACTCGACGGTGTAGGCCCGGCGTACGCTCGTAAATCGTCGGGAATCGGCGTATCCCCTCATTTACATATTCTAGGCCGGCCGCAATGGCAGCGCCATCTAGCGGGCAAAAGAAAAATTGCAGCCTAAGATAGAATGGCGCAAGCCAGCCTATCTTAGGTATGTTTAAGTGTATCTCTGTTTGAGTATACACTTAAACATAGGCTGGCTTAGATTCAGAGTTAGGTCGGCTTATCTGTAGATAAGCCGACCTAACTCTTTGTGAATCTACCTAATTGGGCGTATCTCACTAAGTCTGCTTGGCCTTTTTCCTATCTCACTGATTGCGCCAGCCCGAGTTCTGAGCATGCCCAGTGAGGTGCAGATTCGTGCGCGCATGCGCAGTACGGCCGGCCCTTCATTTGCATGGGGTCACGGCTCATTTCAATGGAGCACGCCCACTTCCTTCCCACTTGCAATAACCCCGCCTTACGCCTCTGTATTTACGTTACGCTGGCGCACATTTGGGCGCAAATGCTCTGTGGATACGGCACTTACGTCACAAAATTCAGCCACCTTAACTTAACTGACATACGTTAGGACAAACTAAATTTGCGCCGCTCTACGTGAATCTGGCCCATAGTTCCTTACTAATCCCACTATATGATTCAAATTATTTTGCACCGGGGAAAGTAAGCTTGTCTGGGAGTTGGATTAAAAAAACTGACGTAAAATTAAGGGATATACTGAAAGATGGCAAAATTTGTACTTATCAGGAACTTGGGGAACATAAAGAAATGTTTGAGTTGAATTGGCTGAGATACCTACAGTTGAAACATTTTGTGGACTCCCTTCCTCATCCGATCAGGCAAGAGGGAAACCTGCTCCCCCTAGAGCGTATGTGCCTAGCGTCGAGCGGACGAGGCGGGATCTCACAGATCTATAAAATACTGTTGGGACTAAAAAATAAGGGGCTACCTCCGTATATTAAAAAATGGGATGAGGAGTTGGCAACAGGGGATATTAAGAAAGATTATGGGAAAATATTGAAGATGGCGCACATCACATCAACTAACTGTGGGATGATAGAAATTAATTTTAAATGTATATCACGATGGTATATCACCCCGGATATTGCACATCGATTCCAAGGGGAGACTTCCAGATTCTGTTGGAGGGGTTGTATGGAACACGGAACCATGTCACACCTATGGTGGACATGCCGCAAAATCAATAGATATTGGCATAAAGTTGTATCAGTAATCAAGGAAATTACTGGAATTAAAATAGCAGTCGACCCGTGGGTGTGCTTGTTCCATGGGACAAACATGACTAGTAAACAATATGTGAGAACTTTGCTCCTCCATATCCTGAATGCAGCAAAGAGCCTGATCCCTAAACAGTGGAAAGATCCCGAGAGCCCAACAATGAGGAATTGTCTTGGTAAAATAAACGACATTTATTATATTGAACAGCTTAAGTTTATGGGTGAGGAAGGTGAAGGGGGATTTAAAGTGAAATGGCAGGACTGGGTCGATTATAAGTCATCACAGAGTTATCTAGTTCAGATGGTATAGGTTAGGAAGCGCATTTTAGCAAAAGTTGATAAGTTAAGAGACTGAGGTCCGGAGAGAAAGGGGAGGGTTTGGGTATGGGGGGGGGGGCGAGGTGGGGGGGGGGTTGGGTTAGTGGACTTGAGTAAAAAAAAAAAAACATTTCTCCTTATTGGTGAAACCATTTACTCAACTTACCAGCTCTTTGATAAAGTTCACCTGGTCAGAAGCTGCCCAAAATGCCTTTCAACAATTAAAACATTGCTTTACTACAGCCCCAAATCCTAATCCTAATTATCATTTTGTTTTGGAAGTCAATGCGTCACAATGCGCCTTGGGCGCAATTCTTTCTCAGTGATCTTCTCCTGATTCTCCACTTCATCCTGTTGCATTTCTCTCAAAAACCTTGAACACAGCTGAATGCAACTATCCTATTGGAGAAAAAGAATTGCTCGCAATTAAATGCGCCTTGGAGAACTGGCAACATTTATTAGAAGGCTCATTACATCCCATACTGATTTATACTGATCATCGTAATCTACAATACCTCAAATCTAGCAAAACCCTCTCTTCTAGACAGCTTCGATGGAGCCTTTTCTTTGAAAGATTTGACTTTTTGATTACTTACAGGCCTGGAGCAAAAAATGGAAAAGCAGATTCTCTTTCTAGGCTTTCAGAAACTGTTGAAGAACCTTCTGTTCCATCCCTTCTTATTCCTTCTCATAAGGTTATACTTGCTAATCTGAATCTAAAACAGTTACTTAAACAAAGTTTAGATATGCAAGAAACTACTATCCCTCAAGGGTTAACGCAAGATGAAGAAGGGTTCTTCTATAAGCATACTCAACTGTTTGTCCCTCCTTCTATGGTTATCCATATATTGAAAGTAATACATGGTGCTCCCCTAGCTGGTCATCCTGGAATAGAGAAAACTACAGATCTAATCCAACGTTATTTCTGGTGGCCTAATATGACTAGCACCATAAAAGATTACGTGCCAGATCCACATGGAAATAGATTGGCGCAGCGTATCAGAGATACGCTACGCCGCCGTACCTTACCTGGCGTTCTTTCGAATCCTCAAAGATTTTGCGCCGTAAGTTACGGCGGCGTAGTGTATTTCTGGTGGCAGAATTCAAATCGGCGATTAGGGGGCGTGTTTCATTTAAATAAAGCGTGTCCCCACGCCGAATGAACTGCGCATGCTCCGTTTCTAAATTTCCTGCCGTGCATTGCGCTAAATGACGTCGCAACGACGTAATTTTTTTTAACTACTTAGACGTGAATTACGTCCATCCCGATTCACGGACGACTTACGCAAAAAAAAAAGATCTAATTTTGACGCGGGAACGACGGCCATACTTAACATGGCAAGTCTAACTATACGCCGCAAAATAGCAGCTTTAACTATACGCCGGAAAAAGCCGACTAGAGACGACGTAAGAGAATGCGACGGCCGCGCGTATGTTCGTGGATCGTCGGAAATAGCTAATTTGCATACCCAATGCGGAAAACGACGTGAACGCCACCCAGCGGATGCTGAAGTATTGCATCTTAGATCTGAAGGCGTACGAGGACGGATCTAACCCAGATGCCGTCGTATCTTGGTTTGAGGATTCAAACTAAAGATACAACGCGGGTAATTTGAAAGTACGCCGGCGTATCAGTAGATACGCCGGCGTACTCTGTCTGTGGATCTGGCCCTACGTATCTACCTGCCTGTGAGGTCTGTATAAGATCCAAACATGAAAGAATACCACCTTATGGATTGCTTATGTCTCTACCTATTCCTACAAAACCCTGGGAAGCATTTGTTTTTATTTCATCGTAGAATTGCCTCCATCTAATGGATATAACACCATCATGGTAACAGTTGATATGCTGACTAAAATGGCTAATTTCTATTATAATAATTCAACTAGTTCCTCTATGAATTATTCCCCTTTCTATGCAAACTATGGGTTCCATCCCAATATACTACCAGAGTCTTCATTACTTACAAATGCTCCTTCAACGAATGATTATTGGTCTCCCCAGTGTTTCTCAACTCCAGTCCTTAAGGCGCCCCAACAGGTCATGTTTTCAGGTTTTCCATTATTTTGCACAGGGGATTTGATCCATTTCCCTGCCTTGGTAATTACCACAGCAGTTTCATCTGAGGGAAATCCTGAAAACATGACCTGTTGGGGCGCCTTGAGGACTGGAGTTGACAAACACTGGTCTACCCTATCATCTGGATTGCAAGTTTTGAAACAAAATCTCAAAATAGCACAAGATCGCCAAAAAGTCTATTATGATCTTAGGCATAGACCTGCGCCATCTTACAAAGTAGGCGATCAAGTGTTTTTTTTTACAAAAAACCTACGTTTGCAATTACGACTATTTGGAGGTTGAACAGTCTAAATAAATAAATAAACATTGCACAATAGAATACATGTCTTCTTAAATAGCTTTGATTCATTGAATCATCTTATGTGTGTACATATATATATATATATATATATATATATATATATATATATATATATATATATATATATATATATAATCAAAGGTATATATTATATTTCTGCATGTACGTTGCTGTCAAAATGGTCTAAAATCTATAGTATACCTAATCAGTTGTTTAATGCTTTCAAAAACACAGAACTGCACTTTTACTTTTCAGTTTTTACAATATTAAGATGCTGGCAGCATATAGATTTCTTTAAATAAAATTATTTCATAGAGAACATCCTGCCTCAACTCTTCCTGCTGTACTTAAGAATGCACATATATTCTGTTTTTCACAATTTTCTGTAACTGTTCAGTCTTGTTTGACCCCCTACTGTGTGACAGAAGCATAAAAACTACAACAGGCTTGGTATATGAAATCCTATATCATTCAAATTCATTTTTTGTTCCATTTTCTGGTATTGTTAGATTCTGCTCACTCCAAGATAATGTTAGAAGGAGGTATTTGTGGGGAAAAAAGAAAAAAGAAAATCTTTGTTGTGTGTTTGTATTTGCTTTTCCTGGGAATGTCCATCACAGCCATGTACTTCTCCTAGCACATTTTAAAAGAAAGCTGTATTTCATTTAGAATAAAAGCTATTCTCCACAGCTGGTGGCAGTCCATCATCTTGATCTGACAGCATGTGAGATCTAATTCCCTGTTCATCTCCTGAAGACCTAAAAGCTTGGCCTTATATGAGTTATTTTAACTTTAGAAATCCTTAGTAATGTAGTTTCCCATTGTTTATGCAATGCAAATTGTGGAACTGAAAGCTTTAATTTATGTAATTATATTGCTTTTGACAGGAAAGACACGAGCATGATCAAAATCAAGAACACATCTCTTGTGCTGGCCATGGCACCTCCTGCTGGTGGAGGAAATGCAGTAACACCTCGCCTTCTACACCATTTTAATGTTCTGTCAATCGATGCCTTTAGTGACAAGACCAAAAAGGGTATCTTTCAACCGATTGTTGACTGGCATTTTGACTGTGGCTTTGACACATCACTGAAACGATACTCTAGGGTAAGACACTTACAGTACTTACTTTTTTCCTGAGGGTAACGAATGAGCAATGTCTAATATTGAAAATACTTGTAACAATGTAGTGTTTAATATATTTATTTTGATGAAAGAATAAAGACCTTTTAGAAATTAATTGTACTAAATGTTTTATTTGATAAAATATTGTTTTTTTCATACAGGAAACATTATTGAAAATAGACAAGTCAATGTTGCATGTAAACAAATTCAGGTACATAGTCTGGTTTAAAATTATATAGCAAACCAGAAGAGTAAAAGTAAAAAAAAATTGTAATGCAAACATAAGTCCAATACAAATGATGACTATCAGTATGCTAAAATGTATTGATAGGTTCTAATGGTAACAGTAATAAGGTGAGTAAAGGACTGTTAAAAGACTGTAGAATAATAAAATAAGAAGAAAGGAGGATGATAAAAAGGATGGGGTGGAAGGCTACCAGTAAAAGAATATGGGGGACAGGACAGAAAAAAGAGGATATAGGAACAAACTGCAATAAGGCAAAGTGGGAGCTATGGTGGGTTCAAAGGAGACCACTGGTCGGGACACATGTTTTCATTAGAACAACCTTGACTGAAGATCCAGTCCAATAAAACTAACAATCTTTTGTGTGCCAAACAATCCCTGATTGATTGTCTATAAAATTATGTTGTGACTGAGCAGTGCTATGACATCTACAGCTATATGACGTGCAAATTCCCAGTATATATAGGAACATGTTCTATTTTCTGAACAAGACTATTGCTTTTATGGAGTCATCTTATGTATCCATGAATATGGATCCTAATAGATTATGTTGTAGATATGCTATCTGTTCCTCTTTTTACATTTTATCATATTTGGCTATAATCTAACCTATCTGACATAAAACAGGCCCAGAGGGTATCTAACTTCCAGTTATAAAAATCTGGCTTACTAGTTCTCTTTCACACTAATGTTAAAGGCCCTTTCACACTGATGCACTTTTGATGCATTCCCGTTGATTTACAAAGGAAGGGGTCTTTTTGGTATGTTTTTGAAAAAAATTCACCAAAGATGCAGGACTTTTCAAAGCACTTCGCACCGGTAGTGTCAACAGTTACATAGGATTTAACCACTTAAGCCCCGGACCTTTAGGCAGCTAAATGCCCAGGCCAGGTTTTGCGATTCGGCACTGCGTTGCTTTAACAGACAATTGCGCGGTCGTGCGACGTGGCTCCCAAACAAAATTGGCGTCCTTTTTTCCCCACAAATAGAGCTTTCTTTTGGCGGTATTTGATCACCTCTGCGGTTTTTATTTTTTGCGCTATAAACAAAAATAGAGCGACAATTTTGAAAAAAAAACAATATTTTTTACTTTTTGCTATAATAAATATCCCCCAAAAACATATATAAAACATTTTTTTTCCTCAGTTTAGGCCGATACGTATTCTTCTACCTATTTTTGGTAAAAAAAATCTCAATAAGCGTTTATCAATTGGTTTGCGCAAAATTTATAGCGTTTACAAAATAGGGGATAGTTTTATTGCATTTTTATAAAAAAAAATTTTTTACTACTATTGGCGGCGATCAGCGATTTTTTTCATGACTGCGACATTATGGCGGACACTTCGGACAATTTTGACACATTTTTGGGACCATTGTAATTTTCACAGCAAAAAATGCATTTAAATTGCATTGTTTATTGTGAAAATGACAGTTGCAGTTTGGGAGTTAACCACAGGGGGCGCTGTAGGAGTTAGGGTTCACCTAGTGTGTGTTTACAACTGTAGGGGGGTGTGACTGTAGGACTGACGTCATCGATCGAGTCTCCCTTATAAAAAGGATCACTCGATCGATACGCCGCCACAGTGAAGCACGGGGAAGCCGTGTTTACATACGGCTCTCCCCGTTCTTCAGCTCTGGGGAGCGATTGCGACGGAGCGGCTATAAAGGAATAGCCGCGCCGTCGTACAACATCTGCAAAAAAAACATATACTGTATACCAATTTTTCCAGGACAATCCTTTCAAACTGAAATCGAGAATGTATGGGACAACACCTGTGTTTTGCTCCCTAGACTATATTGAAAAAGAAAATGAACACAAATATTAGAAAAACTTTTTCTGTCTGCAGCTGACAAATTCAGTGAGGAAGCACATGTTTTCTCCTGGATGTGTTTGCAAATGTTTTGAATCCTCAAACTTAGTTGATGTTTATGAGAAAAAGGAACAATATCTAGCAAGTGGACATTGATGGTCAGACTTTCAGGCCAAGGAAGTATTTTTAAAAAAAATTATATTTAATAGCATATAAATACATAAACATTATTACAAAATGATTTAACAAAAAATGACCACTGTATATTCCTCAGAAGTCGCCAACGCATATTTCGCCGTGGGGCTTCTTCAGGACGAAGAAGAGGAATGCATGTTTAGCAGTAAAACAGAACTTTATATGACAAATGGTCCAGGAAAGTCTGACCATCAATGTCCACTTGCTAGATATTGTTCTTTTTTCTCATGCTACTACAGATGTGGCCCATGTGAGTGCTATCCATACGTTTCTCCTTTTCCTTTCTTTTTGTTCTATTTATTTTTCTCCCCCTTCTCCCCTTTTTTTCTTTTTTCATCTATTTTCCCTCCTTCCTCTTTTCACCTCTCCCCCTCTTCTTTTTGAATTAGTTGATGTTTAAATTGTGCAAATTGGTATGAATACAGGTTACATTTTGTTTCACCCAAATCTGTTTGCTCTTCTCTGCTATAGTTCTATTGCATGTGTTGCAATTACAATATATCCAATTTAGCCTGGAATTATGAATGATAAAAGGTCCATAGAGCTGCATTATAATATTAATCATTCAAATTTTATTCATAACTATCATCTTAAAGACCCCTATCATTTCTCAAATCAAACAACACATAGAAGGGCAAAGTGCCTAGTGGACCAATAGGATAAGTCTGGCCCTATAAATTATAATAATTACTGATAAAACATTTCTTAAATTAAAAAAAATACACTTAGTAGCCAGCACAACCTGTACAAATCTGCATTTTAACTAGTATACACTGTACCCACAACACACAATTCATGAAACATGGATCATGAACATTTGAGGTATATTAAATATTTCAGCTCTATTTGTAGTGGGGGTTTTTTTTGTTCAGAGAAAGCCTTATGTTGGAGCAGTGCTCTATTTTTTTAACTTATTTTGCAGTTGGTAAGTACATATAATGAAAAGGAGGCAAATGAAATCAAATATTTCAAGGCAGTTTGAAATGTATAATTCATTATTTTTAGATAATTGAGTTAAGTAAATCATAATAACCTCTACATTCTAATGAATGCATCACCACATCTTTTTTCTCCTTGAAGAGCTCTCAATGGGAAATGTGTTTTAATCATGGTATTCTAGCATTGGAGGTTAATACTCTTCTCAACAGTGTCCTTTTCTATCACTTGCCAGAGGACATTTAGTTATTGGCCATGTTTTTCATTTTAAATGTGTATTCAAAGAGTTAGTCAGAAATATGAGGTAACAATGGTGAGTCAGGATAAAAGGTATAACAATAATATTCTTCCATGTTCTAATACAGGTAAATATCAAACATTGCTAATGAATGGTATTTATATTTAAAGTCCTCAGATGGAGCTTGAGGCCCCATACACACGGGAGAATTTATCCGCGAATACGGTCCAGCGGACCGTTTCCGCGGATAAATCCTCTCGAGGATTTCCGCGGATTTCTATGTGATGGCGTGTACACACCATCGCATTGAAATCCGCGCCGGAATCCTCTGGCGTTGACGTGTCGCGCCGTCGCCGCGATTATGACGCGGCGACGTGCGCGACGCTGTCATATAAGGAATTCCACGCATGCGTCAAATCATTACGACGCATGCGGGGGATCCCTTAGGACGGATGGATCCGGTGAGTCTGTACAGACCAGCGGATCCATCCGTTGGGATGGATTCCAGCAGATGGATTTGTTCTGCATGTCAGCGAATATCCGATCTGCTGGAATCCATCCCAGGGGAGATATATCCGCGGATAAAGATCCGCTGGCGTGTACACACCATAGGATCTATCCGCTGAAACCCATTTGCTGGGATTTATCTGCGGATGGATTCTATGGTGTGTACGGGGCCTTAGGCTTCTTTTAGCATTTACCAAGCTACCAACATTTATCTGCTTTGCTGAAAAGAAAACCTTCTCACTCCCTGTCTGCTCTATCCATAGGTGTCCATATAGAAATTCAACTAGAGAGGGTCAGTCTAAAGGCAAACACTATGGGGCAGATCCACAAAGAAAGTACACCAGCGTATCTACTGATACACCGGCGTACTTTCAAATTTCCCACATTGTATCTTTGTTTTGAATCCTCAAAACAAGATATGACGGCATCTGGGTTAGATCTGACAGGCGTACGTCTTCATACGCCTTCGGATCGTAGATGCAATTCTTCGGCGCCCGCTGGGTGGCGTTCCTGTCGTAATCCGCGTCGAGTATGCAAATGAGCTATTTCCGACGATCCACAAACGTACGAGCGGCCGTCGCATTATTTTACGTCGTTTCCGTTCGGCTTTTATCGGCGTATAGTTAAAGCTGCTATTTGGTGGCGTACGCAATGTTAAGTATGGCCGTCGTTCCCGCGTCGAATTTGAAAATATTTTTTTTTTTGCGTAAGTCGTCCGTGAATGGGGCTGGACGTAATTTACGTCCACGTCAAAACCATGACGTCCTTGCGACATCATTTAGCGCAAATGAAACACGCCCCCTACTCGCCGATTTGAATTACGCGCCGTTACGCCGCGAGAGATACACTACGCCGCCGTAACTTACGGCGCAAATTCTTTCTGGATTCAAACCTTTGAAAAGTAAGTTACAGCGGCGTAGCGTATCTCACATACGCTGCACCCATGCAATTGTACGTGAATCTGCCCCCATTTGCTGTTCTGTCCTACTGTCTCTTAGAAAATATGTAATGTTTTATGACACCAGTGTCACAGGATCACCTTATTTTAAATGTTTTCTTGTAAAATAAAGATTTTAAATAAACAGTAAAATAAAATAAACATTTTCAATGTAGAAATTATTATTTTTTATGTCTAACATCATAAACATTATTATAATCATTTTATATCTATACTCTCTCCCTCTTTATAAAAAATTGAATGTAGGCACATGTGGTATGCAAGCTATAGATACCCGCAATACCTAGTACCACCCCCACACATAAGCATAAACACATAGGGCTGGATTCACAGACAGCGGCGCATATTTCTGCCGGCGTAGCGCATCTCATATGCAACACAGAGAGGCAAGCACAGTATTCACAAAGCACTTGCTCCCAACGTTGCGCCGGCGTAACGTAAAATCGTTGGCGTAAGCCGGCCTAATTCAAAGTAGGTGGAAGTGGGCGTGATCCATTTAAATGAACCGTGACCCCATGCAAATGATGGGCCGAACAAACGGTGCATGCGCCGTCCCGTGGACGCATCCCAGTGCGCATGCGCAGAATCACGTCGAAACTACTCCCTTAGATACGACGGATCACTGCCTACGACGTGAACGTAACCTACACCCAGCCCTATTCACGTACTACTACGTAAACGACGTAAAATACAAGGGCAGTTCCCAGATCCATACCTTTGCTTGAGTTGCGCCTCATAGATGGGGAATAACTATACACCGGACGTAAGCCTTACGCAAACCGCGTATATTATGCGCCGGGCGCAACTACGTTCGTGAATCGGCGTATCACACTCATTTGCATATTAGAATCGTAAATCAATGGGAGCGCCCCTTGCGGCCAGCGTAAATAAGATACGACGTCCTAGGAAACTTACGCCGGTCAGATGAAGCCTAATTTCAGGCGTATCTAGTTCTGTGGGCACGGCGCACAGATACAACGCCGCACATTTACACTTACGTGGTGTATCTCGAGATACGTCGGCATAAGTACTATGTGAATCCGGGCCATACAGTTTATAAAAAGTATACCAAGTTTGTATATATCTCATGCCAGGAATCATCAGTACACCAACATTCCTAAACTCACAATAGTCCAAACTAACTTATCCCAAGTAAACAAATGTGTCCTCAAGTTGAAACTGGTTATATTGTTATGAGTTTACTATAAATTATGGTATTTTAACAGTTTGCATATCACGCATATCATTTGGCACCTTAAAAGTCCCATATTCGTGAGTAATTGGTTTGGACTATTAAAAAGTATACCAAATCATAAAGAAAGGTTATTTAAACCAAAAGCATAGAGGCAGTTTGCTGACTGCATTTTGTGTACTTTGTCTGCATTGTTGTGCTTTTTTTTATTACCTCTGTATGCAGTCCACTATGGTTGTATGTTACTTTATCTATAGACAGCATTTTTGTTATTCATTCTGTAGCCTCTGCACTCTTACTTCATTGGTAATTTTTCTAAATTGACTCCCATAGGCATCAAGCCCCATAGGCATTAAGAAAAAACTACAGGAAAATACTGAGTGAAAAAAAATGTTGGTTTTCAGATGAGATTGTTTTTTCATATTGTTTGAACACTTATTAACATAATTTCAGATGCATTTCATGTTTGGACTTTATTAGGCAGATTCAGAGAGACTTACGGCGACGTATCAGTAGATACGCCGTCGTAAGTCCGAATGTGCGCCGTGGTATCTTTAAGCGTATTCTGGAAACAAGATACGCCTGAATTTGGCCAAGCTACGACCAATGTAAGTCTCCTACGCTGTCGTATCTTGGGTGCATATTTACGCTGGCCGCAGGGGGCGATTCTGTTGATTTACGCATCAAATATGTAAATGAGCTAGATATGCCGATTCACGAACGTACTTGCGCCCGTTGCTGTAATTGACGTAGTTTACGTAAGGCGTTTTTCCAGCGTAAAGTTAAACCACCAAAAAGCTGGTCTAATGCCGCGTACACACCATCACTTTATGTGATGAAAAAAAATGACGTTTTTAAAAACGTCACTTTAATTGACCGTGTGTGGGGGAAAACGTCGTTTTATGTCTTGTAAAAAACGACAGAAAAAAATTGAAGCATGCTTCAATTTTATGTGTCGTTTTTCAAAAGTGCACTTTTTACTTCACAGAAATTGACCGTGTGTAGCAAAAAACGTCGTTTTCTAAGACGTTTTTTCATCCACGCATGCCCAGAAGCAAGCTTCAATGGTAAAACGTGGTGGAACGTAACCTCACTTTGCAAGATCATTGTGAGAAAACGATGGTGTGTAGGCAACTTCGTCTTAGAAAATTGAAGTTTCAAAAACGTCATTTTTTACTTCACAGAAAGTGTCGTTTTTTTTCATCACATAAAGTGATGGTGTGTACGGGGCATTAGTCGTTTAGGGTATGGACGTCGGAAGTGCCGTCGGATTTTACATCGTTTACGTAAGTCGTACGTGAATGGGGCTGGGCGTAAATGAGGTTTCGTACGCATTGTGACGTCATATCGTAGGGAGTATTTGCGACGTGATTCTGAGCATGCTCGCGCATGCGCCGTTCATTCGGCCATGCATTCACATGGGGTCACGATTCATTTGAATACAACACGCCCACTTCCTTGCTACTTTGAATTACGCGGGCTTACGCCGGCCCATTTACTTTACGCCGGCGTACATATGGGAGCAAGTGCTTTGTGAATACAGTACTTGCCTCTCAATGTTACGTTATGAGATGCAATACGCCTAACTAAAGATGCGCCCATCTCTCTGAATCTGGCTATGTATGTATATTATTTACTAATGTTGGTTCTCAGATGAGATTGCTTTTTCACATATTTGCACATTTGCACTTTTTCCTTGTAAGGAGTGTGGTTCAATCAATTTAATATTGACTTGTTTTTCTTTTCACTCACTTTTTACATACAACAATCCGCTCCTTAGTATCATTAATACTAATTACTTACCACTTTGCGCTGGTCTGGGGTGTGGGGGGGCAGGAGAGGCTGGCTCAGGCTCTCAGTGGATCGCTAAGAGGCTGAGCCATGTGCTGATCCAGGCTTCGTGGCAGATACTGACCATATGGTCGGGATCTTTTCAGAGCCTGGATTGGCTCTGTGATGAACCACAGCAGTGCAGAATAAACTGTACTTCTGTGATCAATAGAAGAAGTATGGCCAAAATAACTTCTCTTTTAACACATTAAACCCCTGCACAGTGACTAAAATTATGGCTGATGTGTATAGCACCTACTGTGTTAGAATGAAATTCTGTTTTTAAATCACAGCACTACAAACTATATTCTTCTAAACTAAGTAAGAGGCCTCATACACACGACCGAGTTTCTCGGCAAAAACCATCAAGAAACTTGCTGGGAGATATTTTTTTGCCGAGGAAACCGGTCGTGTGTACATTTTCGTCGAGGAAACTGTCGAGAAACTTGACGAGCCAAAAAGAAAGCATGTTCTCTATTTCCTTGATGGGAATGGAGAAAATTGGCTTGTCGAGTTTCTCGACGGCTTCACAAGGAACTCGACGAGCAAAACGATGTGTTTCGCCCGTCGAGTTTCTCGGTCGTGTGTACAAAGCCTCACGCTCATCCAAGCCTTTCTTAGCCAGTCAGGCTGCATGCTTGATTAGGGTTCTGGTATGGATTTTTAGGGAGGCTTCATGCATGTTTTTGTTTTGTTTTGTCTGTGTGAACTTTCTCTTTAAATCCATACCAAACTCTAATGCCGTGTAAACACAATCATTTTTCGGGTTCTAAAAAATTATGTTTTTTTAATGTCATTAAAAACGATCGTGTGTGGGCTTCAGAGCATTTTTCGGGTTCTATAAATTGGGCAAAAAAAAATTCGAACATGATCTATTTTTTAACTACTTTTTTAGCTTTGTCGTTTTTCGGGTTGTAAAAAATGGTCGTGTGTGGGCTTTAACGTCGTGAAAAATCCACGCATGCTCAGAAGCAAGTTATGAGACGGGAGCGCTCGTTCTGGTAAAACTACCGTTGGAGTAAGCACATTCATCACGCTGTAACAGACAGAAAAGCGTGAATCGTCTTTTACTAACACAAAATCAGCTAAAGCAGCCCCAAGGGTGGCGCCATCCGAATAGAACTTCCCCTTTATAGTGCCGTCGTACATGTTGTACGTCACTACGCTTTGCTAGAGCATTTTTTTTCACAATTGTGTGTAGGCAAGGCTGTTTTAATGATCAAGTTGAAAAAAACGTTGTTTTTTCTAGAGCCTGAAAAACGTCATTTTTTAGAACTCGAAAAATTATCGTGTGTACGCGGCATAAGGGTTTGGTATGTATTGCAAAAAAAAAATAATAAAAATAAACATTTTAAATTGCTGGCAAATTACCATACGTTAATTTCCAGTCTCTTTTTTTAACAAACAACAGCATGCAAACCTCTCCAAAGGTTTCCAAAAATATACAGCAGATCCTTGGTGTATGCTGTTTAAAAACCAACAAACCAGAAGCTATCAAAGTCATTTGCTCACAGTCTTAAAACTCGTTTCCTTTGTTAATGTCATTGCCAAAAAAAAAAAACACGGCTCCCGGCTGCATGGAATTTTTTGGGGTTTTTTATTTTTTGCTTTGATACATGACAATTCTTTGTTATTAACCCCTGAAAATGGCCATTTTTTATTTGACATATTTGACTCTCAAACTTTTGTGAAGTTTGCAGAATCCCTGCCAAACTGAACCAAGCAGTTCAGCTTTTCACTAATCTGAAAAAGTCTGGAGGAATAGGCATCTGTCATATCTACAGTACTGTATGCTACAATACAGATGAGATGCCCAGAGTTAAGTTTTATACAATTTCCATAATTAATGCTACAATGGCACTACATTTATAAAAAGTGCTTCTACACTGCTCAAAAAAAATTAAAGGACCACTTTTTATTCAGAGTATAGCATCAAGTCAATTAAACTCCTGGGATATTGATCTGGCCAGTTAAGTAGAAGAACAGTTTCAGCTGCTTTGGTGTTAATGAAATTAACAACAGGTGCACTAGATGGGCAACGAGACGCCCTCCAAAACAGGAATGGTTTTACAGGTGGAGGCCTCTGACATTTTTTTTCCTACTCATCTTTTGTGATTGTTCTTCACTAGTTTTCAGTGTCACTATTGATAGCACAAGGCGATACCTGGACTCTATAAAGGTTGCACAGGCAGTCCATCTCCTCCAGGATGGCACATCAATATATGCTATTACTAGAGATGGCCTGCCGGTTCGCCCGGCGGTCGTTTTGGGGCAAACTTTGCATGTTCGCGGTCTGCCAAACCAGTGGTCATCTGGCGATGTTCGCGGCGTTCCATATTGTTACATGGGTAAGAACTTTGTCCTATGACACATCCATCAGGTGGTGCAGGACAGCCAATTGAGACATTTCAGCACATGGACATACCCCCTACCTTATAAATAGACCTGATCTGGCGGCCATCTTACATTCTGCTTTTTGTCAGTGTAGGGAGAGGGTGCTGTTTGGAGCAGGGACAGGCTGTATTGATTCAAATAGCTATCTAAAAGGTCCACAAACGTCCTTTTAAGGACTGGTATAGGTGTGCTACTTGCTATGCAGTATATAGGTGTCTAATACATTCATATACTTTTTGCCAGTGTAGGGAGAGGTTGGCGTTTCCAGCAGGGACAGGCTGTATTCAATCAAATAGCTATCTAAAAGGTCCACAAAAGTCCTTTAAAGGACTGGTATAGGTGTGCTACTTGCTGTGCAGTATATAGGTGTCTAATACATTCATTTATATATTTTTTGTCAGTGTAGGGAGAGGTTGGCGTTTCCAGCAGGGACAGAGTTTAGCGACACAAATCCCTACCTAACAGGTCCACAAAAACGGAAAATTGTATCATACTTACCAGTAATTTTCCTTTCCTGGTGCCTATCCATGGCAGCATACCTGTGACAAGCTCCGCCTTGGCTCCTCCCTCAGGACTAGTGAATATTATAAAAGAGTTGGTTAGCAGCGCCCCCACATTCTCCGTAATATAGAATACCGAGGGTGGGAGCGTATGCTGCCATGGATAGGCACCAGGAAAGGAAAATTACTGGTAAGTATGATACAATTTTCCGTTTTCCTGGTGCCTCCATGGCAGCATACCTGTGACAAATAACTAGCTGAGACGGGTGGGATGATGCTTAGGAGGTTTATTTCAAAGGAATTATTATTATTATTATCAATAATTAGAGGAAGCAACAGCTGATTTGATCGCCTGTCTGCCGAATTCTACCGATGAGAGAGCTCCTGGGTCTACTCGGTAATGCTTCAGAAAAGTATGTTGGGACGACCAGGTCGCTGCCCTACAAATAGTTTCGATTGCCACGTTCGCTCTTGCCGCCCAAGAGGCAGAGACCGCCCTAGTGGAGTGTGCCCTGACCATCAAAGGGGGGTCCAGACCCTTTGCCCTGTACGCCTTGTGGATAAGCTTAACAATCCATGAGGCAATTGTTCTTGCTGACGCCTCCTTGCCTTTGTTCTTCCCCCAGGGAATTATGAGCAATTTGGTAGAGTCTCTGAAAGGTGCCGTGACCCTGAGATAGCATTTTAGGGTGGAGGCAATGTCCAGTTCATGAAGAGAACCTGATTCCTGTTCTAGAAACGTTGGGAGAGCCCAGGGTTCCGACATGGCCAAAGATGACGTGACCTTGGGGATAAACCCTCGTACTGTTCTCAGTTCCACTCTGTCATGGTAGAATATGATATGGTTATCATCCGCCCCCAGAGCTTGGAGCTCTGAAACCCGTCTGCCAGAGGTTATGGCTATCAAGAAGGTAAGCTTCAAGGTTAAGTTCCAAAGTGATGCCGAGTCCGAAGGAGCAAAAGGTGGGCTGGCTAAGGCCTCTAGGATGACAGCGAGGTCCCAGGTGGGAAAAGCCTGTTTAGTTGGTGGACGGATCTTTCTGACTGCCTTAAAAAATTGGATTATTAATGGGTCCTCTGCCCACCTTCTGCTGGTTGCTGTTGAAATTGCTGCTACCTGTACTTTTAATGTACTCATAGCAAGGCCCACATCCAGGCCTGCCTGCAAAAATTCAAGCATTTGCGAGGATGATGGAGAATCTGGATCGCAGCTTCTGCTAATCATGAAGGCCTTGAACTTGTTCCACACCCTATCGTATATACTGTTTGTGGAAGGCTTTCTAGCCCTGAGAAGGGTTGCGATAACCTCGTTGGAACATCCTAGTGATTCAAACCTTTGCCTTTCAGCAGCCAGATGTGAAGGTTCAGCCTGCCTGGATCTGGATGGGTGTGACATCCCTGAGCGAGGAGGAAGGGTATCAGCGGAACCTTGACCGGCGGCTGAGTACTCAGGTACATTGCCGTAGGAAACCAAGGGCGTCTCGGCCAGTATGGTAGAACCGTTATTACTGTTGTGGACTCTATCATGATCCTCGCCAGGAGTTTTGGAATGAGGGGCCGTGGAGGGAATGCATAGGCCAGTTTGCATGCCCATGGGGCTGAGAGAGCATCTATTGCTTCCGCTTGGGGATGTGGGAGCCTCGAGATGAATCTTGGAAGCTTGGAATTGCATGCAGTTGCAAATAGGTCCAGTTCGGGGAGCCCCCACTGGCTCACTATCCAGTTGAAGATTCTTGGGTGTAGAGACCACTCGTTGGCATCTATGAACCTGCGAGATAGGAGGTCGGCTCTTGAGTTGAGATGACCTGGTAGGTAGATTGCCCTTAGGTCCTTTAGGTTTCTTTCCGCCCAGAGGATAATGGGCTCCACCTCCCTCAGCAGGGACCTGCTGTGCGTCCCTCCTTGACGGTGTATATAAGATACAGCGGCTTTGTTGTCCATCCGTAGAAGGACTGGTCTCCCTGTGATCTCGAATTCTAGGGCTAGTAATGCACGGTAGGCTGCCCGGATCTCCAGGATATTCGACACCAAGCCCGTCGCACTGAAGGACCATCTCCCCTGCACTGAGATCTGGTTGCAGTGTGCTCCCCAACCTGCTGAACTGGCATCGGTGGTAATTGTGATCCAGTTTACATGCCCTAGCGGACGTGATTTCATCAGCGTGTGTTTCTTCATCCACCAATGAAGACTTCTGAGCATCAGGGTCGTCAGATGTATAGGTTGAGATAGATATCGTTTGTTCCACTGCCTCAAGAATTCCAGTTGGAAATATCTCAAATGCCAATGGGCCCAAGGGACCATGGGGATACATGACGACATCCGGCCTATCAGGCTCAGACACTTCGAGGCGGTCAGATGGAGTCTCGCACTCACACTCTTCATCTGCTGAATAATAGACGCCACTTTCTGAGGTGGAAGGGACACTGTACCATTCTCTGTGTTGAACAGTGCACCCAGATAAATCATTTCCTGGGTTGGAGACAGATGACTCTTCTCCTGGTTTATCTTCCATCCAAAGTCTACTAGCGTCGTTAGAAGAACTTCCCTGTGTTCCATCAATTGGGCTGGATCGCTCGCTAGGAGAAGAAGGTCGTCCAAATAATGGTATACTCGAAGCCCCTGTTCCCTTAGAGGGGCTATCACGGCAATCAGTGTCTTTGTGAAGACTCTCGGTGATGTGCAGAGGCCAAACGGGAGACTGCGGAATTGAAGATGTACCTGGCCTACTGCAAACCTCAGATACTTCTGGAAAGAGGGGAGTATGGGTATATGCAGGTACGCATCCCGTAAGTCTATGGATAACATCCAGTCCCCTGGTTGGATTACACGGACGATTGTTTGTAGTGACTCCATCTTGAATCGTTCTAGGAAAATGTAACGATTTAGCCTCTTTAGGTCTATGACAGGTCTCCAACCTCCGTTTTTTTTGGGGACGAGAAACAGGGTGGAGTAAAAACCTGTAAATCTTTCCGATGGAGGTACTGGGATTACTGCCTGCTGTTCCTGTAAGGAGAGAAGAAAGTGCTGTAGAGCCTCCGCTTTTTGAGGGGACCTTGACATCCTTGTTGGAGAGAAGAAGTCTTTGGGGGGGTTTGTCTAGAAACGTCCAGAAGTGTCCGTATTTTACAGTGGAAATTACCCAGGGATCCCTGCACCTTTGCTCCCAGATTTTCGAGAAGTGTTGGAGTCTGGCCCCCACCGGAATCGCTTGGGATGGTTCGGCGTCAAAAGGACTTAGCAGAATCCTGCGGAGTAGGCACGGATCCCTGTCTACGGTTCTTGAGGAAGGTGGACTGTGTGCTTTTCCAATTTTGCCTAAAGCCTCTTCCTTGCCTGGACTGTCTGTAGTCCTTGTTCTTAGAATATTGGAATCTGGGTGTGAATGTTCTGAAGCGCTTGGATCGCCTGTCCTGGGGCAACAGACCCGACTTCCCGCCAGTAACGCGAGATATGGCTTTATCCAACTTCTCCCCAAATAGGGCTTTTCCATCAAATGGTATTTTGCACCAATTCTGTTTCGATGCAATATCTGCTGACCATGGTTTTAGCCACAAGGCCCGCTTGGCCATTACTGTGTGGAGCATTGCCCTTGCGGAGCATCGAACTGAATCGATGGCAGCTTCCCCAATGAAGTCTGCAGAGAGTTTTAGCTCATCTAAGGCCTTAATAATGTCTTCCTTTGGGACATCCTGCTGGATTGCCGACTCTATATTCTCTGTCCAAACGCGTAGCGCGTTGGAAACCGATGTTAAAGCAACCGCGGGCTTGCAGGCATTGCCCGCCATCTGGTAGGCTTTTTTGAGGTCGAGATCCATTCTTCTATCCAGTGGATCCTTGAATGACGTTGAATCTTCCATAGGCAGCGTAACGTTTTTCGCTAACCTTACCACAGCTGCATCGACCACTGGAGGGGCCTCGAGCATTACAGAGTCTTCTTCCGATAGAGGATATAGTTTTCCTAGGCGGTTAAGGGAGAATCTTTTTTCGGTCTTTCCCCATTCTTCCTCGATCACACCCTTAATCTCGTCCATGAGAGGGAAAAAGGAAATCTGGCGCTTGAGAAAGGGGAAGTATGCCTTAGACTTCTTGCCTTCTGTCTCAGTTTCCTCCCAACCAATTGCCTGTTTTACTGCCTGCACATAGGGCTGGACCATGGAAAAGGCAAAGCCGGAGACATCCAGGTCATCCGAGGAACCCTCTGAAGCGTCATCCTCCTCCTGATGTTTAGAGGATGAGGCAGGTGTCGGTCGAGGAATTCCGCTAGTGGACGGTCCGGGAATGGCCTCCCCCGCCGGCTGCTCCTGGAGAGGAACCACCGGTTGCGATGGCATTGAGGCCACTAATTCTGCAAAGGAATCCTTTATTGCTTTCTTAAGCAGGTCCGCCACTTGCATGCCCTCGGACTCTCTGTCCGCCGCATAGTCCCTCATGCAATCTTGACAGATCCGTTTATGTGGAAGAGGGGTAGCTCCACAGGCTTGACACTTTGGAGATCTGGGTCTCGGGGAGCGTGAGTGATGGCGCTTTTTGGCCAAAGACTTCTTGCCACTCTCATGGTCTCCTCGCCTGGAAGACCTTCCCCTGCTGTGGCTTGAGTCAGAGTCTTCATGACGCCTTGATGTCTTCTTAGACGTCTTCTGGCGTACAGGGCTGCAATACATAAGAGTATGCGCCTTAGTGCACTCTTTTTTTTTTTTTTTTTTAAAACTTACCTGGACGTAGGTCCTTACCTTAATTGTAGAGTAGGATCTTGTATGGACGGCGAATGGCTCATGTTAGGTGGATTAGCGGAGGAAGCAGCTAAGGAAAGAACAGGAAAAGGTTAAACGCCATAACCTAACCCGGCTAAACGGACACATTCCTAAGTGTTATTGTTTTTTTTTTTTTTTTTTTTTAGAAAAAAATTATTTTATGTCTTCTTTTTTTTTTTTTTTTTGTAATAAATGGCCCCCTTTTTTTTTTTTTTTTACCTGTAGAAACAGGTCTTTTGTCCTGGAGCTCTCAGTATTTTGGTTCTCCCTGGACAGCCTCAGGCATCTTAGTGAGGCAGCCAGGGAGTTATAAAGGGTTCAGGTGAACAGAGGAACGCCTCTGCCCTGAACTTTTGGAGAAAGGGCAAAAATTCTATGTTTTTCCCTATTCCAAGATGGCCGCCGGAGCCTCCGGGCGTACTGCGCATGCGCGAACCGGCGGCTCTAGGACCCGGAAGTCCCGGCCGTCGGCGCCAGCGTCGAATGCAGCAGAGGACGCCCCCAGCCATACAAAACGGCTGGGGGTGACGCACGCGACCCCTAAGGGGCCAGGAGACAATATGGAAAGTGAGGGATGACCGGGGCAGGCGAGGGAAACACCGGGGGAAAACGAGGGGGAAAACGAGGGGGACCGCAGGTGAGCCATGGGATTGCAGGGACAGGAAGGATGCCAGAAAGGAGTTTAGGAAAGGGGGAAAGAAATAAATAAAAAAATAAATGAAAAATAAATGAAAAGTAAAAGAATTAGCTGCTGCCTCCGTTACCATGGGAAGCCAGATGCCTGAGAGATACACTGCAGATAGAGCTCTTAGTTAAGAGACAAACTGCCTGTCCCAAAAGATCCTACAGAAGGGACTCCCAACCTTATTAGCGCGTTTAGCTGCCCAAGAGAAGGGACCGCATCCGGGAGAGGCTTGAACCCGGATGGACGCTGCCGAATGCAGAAGGTAGGACGATCGACCAGTATTCACTGCCATGAGGTATGAGGAAAAAAAGGAGAATGTGGGGGCGCTGCTAACCAACTCTTTTATAATATTCACTAGTCCTGAGGGAGGAGCCAAGGCGGAGCTTGTCACAGGTATGCTGCCATGGAGGCACCAGGAAAGTCCTTTCAAGCACTGGTATAGGTGTGCTACTTGCTCGGCAGTACATGATAGTGTGTAATACATTCATATTTTTTTTGTCAGTGTCGGGAGAGGATGGCGTTTCCAGCAGGGACAGACTTTACCGACACAAATCGCTACCTAACAGGTCCACAAAAGTCCTTTCAAGCACTGGTATAGGTGTACTTTTAAATCTCTTTATTGATTTTTCTCTTTCATATTCATATATACATTTCACATTTCACAACTTTGATTGTTCAACTTACTCAGAAGTTTCTTATAAAATTTATAAACATTTTGACACATTCACATAAAATACTCTAATGCCGCGTACACACCATCACTTTATGTGATGAAAAAAAACGACACTTTCTGTGAAGTAAAAAATGACGTTTTTGAAACTTCAATTTTCAAAGACGAAGTTGCCTACACACCATCGTTTTCTCACAATGATCTTGCAAAGCGAGGTTACGTTCCACCACGTTTTACCATTGAAGCTTGCTTCATAAGTAGCTTCTGGGCATGCGTGGATGAAAAAACATCTTAGAAAACTATGTTTTTTGCTACACACGGTCAATTTCTGTGAAGTAAAAAGTGCACTTTTGAAAAACGACACATAAAATTGAAGCATGCTTCAATTTTTTTTGGTCGTTTTTTACAAGACATAAAACGACGTTTTCCCCCACACACAGTCAATTAAAGTGACGTTTTTAAAAAGTCATTTTTTTTCATCACATAAAGTGATGGTGTGTACGCGGCATTATACTTTTAATTTTTTTACACAGTTAATACCTTCCTTATGCCTCTCGTCCATTGGTGTGTTTTTTCCTCTCACTTCCATACCCCCCTATCCTGAAGCCGTCGTAATATTTTCTATCCAGTTCTTCCATATTTTCTTATATTCCTCCCCATTTCCTCTATTGTCATATGTCTCCCTATATAATGACAAGTTGCTATTTACTAGGTTTTTCCACTGTGCTAATGAAGGGGCTTCCACCTTCTTCCAATTTAGAACTATTGCCTTTCTTGCATAGAAGAGCAGCAGGCCCACCTGTGTTCTTCTTTCAATAGAAGCCTTGTTTTTCTCCACTGGTCAAGCGAAACTGCCGCCACCTTATCAATTATTCTCAGGATCTCTCTCCAAAATGCCATTATCTTCGGGCATAACCAGAATATGTGGATAAAGTTTCCCAGGACACCTGCACGTCTCCACTAATTTTGAGAATTTGATGGAGATATTTTGAACATTTTATACGGTGTATAATAACTCCTGTGTGTTATTTTAAATTGGATTAATTTGTCTCGTAATGAGACTAAAATCTGGAATGGAAATTTATATATCTCTCCCCAATTTTCTACAGATAGATTTGGGATATCTCTCATCCAGCACTCCCACATTTTGTTCATATTTGACGGTTCTGTTTTTATTAGATAGGTATATAAAATTTAAATCATTCCTTTTTCCCTTTTTCTTCTCACTAATTGTTCCAAATCTGATTCTATTAGCTGTGGAATCTCTTCAGGGAACTGAGCCGATAGGGCGTGCACCAACTGCATATGTCTAAAGAAGTAACTCCTGGGGATGTTCCAATTCTGTCTCATACCTTCAAATAAGAGTATCTTTCCCTCATGTATTACTTGTGATATTTTTTTAACTTCATATTTGTCCATGACCTGGGGTCTTTTATAGAGACTAAATGTGGAAGCTCTGGATTTTTCCATAGTGGCATATTCGGAGATATCTCTGTTTTTTTTTTGTTCCTTTCTCTTGCCATGGTAATTTTCCATATTTGTATTGTTGTCCTCATTGATGGCGTTAGATCTTGCCTACATTTTGACCCGCGAAATGGTAGCGCCTGCAGTGCCTCCACAGACTGGACGACTGCAGCCTCCACCATTGTAGCGGGATCATATCCATCAGGGTTTAACCACCTCCCTATTGTCACTAGTTGTGCTGCTAAGTAATATTTATAAAAGTCTGGGAAGGCCAAGCCCCCCTGTACCACTGGGCGCATTAATGTACTTAGTTTTATTCTGGCTGATTTATTTTGCCATATAAATGAAGACAACATACCATGTAGCTGTACAAAAGGTGTGCTTCTTGCTCTGCAGTACATGATAGTGTGTAATACATTCATATATTTTTTGTCAGTGTAGGGAGAGGTTGGTGTTTCCAGCAGGGACAGACTTTAGCGACACAGATCGCTACCTAACTGGTCCACAAAAGTCCTTTCAAGCACTGGTATAGGTGTGCTACTTGCTCTTCACTATATAGGTGTAATATATACTTATAATATACTTTGGAATATAGAAAGCATATTATAGTGGATTTGTATTGTGCAGCATTGTGACTGGCGGTGTATTTGGTTACTCCTGGATTTTTGCCTCTTTCACTGCGTTATCTCTGCTACACACATAAAAAAAATCCTGAAAAAAAGTTTCATAACTGGTGCGATAAACCAGTGGCCCCCCAAAATTACAGATTTTGTTATATACCTTCTTCCACATATACTGCGCTTCTCTAGAGACTTTTGTTGTCACAGGGTCATTTGAAAAATGACAGGCAGAGGAAGAGGTAGGCCCTTCTGCAGGGGTGGTAGGGGTAGGGCAGGAGCACCAGGCTGGAGCCAAAGTGGGAAGTGGCACAATGTTCGTTTGATTATGTCAATGGACGCACCAGACTTGGTTGAGTGGCTCCCCACCAACACCACCACCACCACCATATACTCTCTGCTTGAGTCACAGGAATTATTTCAGGTGCGCAGCCATTCTTGGCATTGGATCAGGAAGAGGAGGTAGCAACAGCCAGCACTCAGCAGTCTGACGACAGTACTCAGATCAGCCCAAGGAGGTTGGTGCCCGCTGTTGCTGCCTACTCTAAGATCTCTATTGTTAGTGATGGAGAAGGTGACGTCAATGATGACGTGTCTACAGACGTCACGTGGGTGCCCACAAGAGAGGAAGAGGAGGGGAGTTCAGAGGGAGATATGGACCAGCAGATAGGGAGGAGAAGCAGGCCGAACTTACATTACGCAGGAGGGACAAACCAGACTCTCAATGTATCAGGAGCGAGCCATCAACCATGTACGGTCACATCTGGCGCTCCCAGGATGTGGGCCCATGGCTCCGCAGTGTGGGCTTTTTTTAACGTGTCTGCTGCAGACAATAGTGTTGCCATCTGCAGCCTTTGCAGTCAACGCATAAGTCGCGGTAAGCCAAACACTCACCTAGGGAGGACACCCTTAAGAAGGCACCTGGCCTCCTATCACAAGTCCAGTGTGAGCAATGCCATCAGAACCCACAAAGCCACACTCCAGGCTCTCACCGTCCAGCCTCTTCTCCTTCTCCTTCCCCTCTATGTTCACAATTGTCCTCCACTCCACCTTCCATCATGCCTTTCTCATGTTTTTCTGCAAAAAGGCAGGATTCCGTGGCCCAAATGTTCAATCGTAAAAAAACGATGATGCCGGATAACCCTCTTGCCAAAAGGTTGACCGCTGGCTTGTCGGAACTGATAGCCCGCCAACTACTGCCATATAAACTGGTGGAGTTTGAAAATTTGTGGCCATTGGAACACCACAATGGAAGATCCCAGGAAGGAAATTTTTTTCACAGAAGGGCATCCCAGAGCTATATGGCCATGTTCAGTGGCAAGTGAATGTATCTCTGGCAAGATACATCTGATCACAGTCACGTGGTCTAGCAAACACGGGCAGGGAAGGTATATAACTTTCACTGCCCACTGGGTGAACCTTCTGATGGCTGTCAAGCATGTAACCAGTAGCACCCATGTAGATTTGGTTCTACCGCCACGGATTACATGCAGGCCTGCCTCTTCTTCTCCTCCTCCACCTACTCCATCCTCCCTCTCCTCCTCGGCTGACTCCTCATTTTCCGATGCTATTGTCTCTTCCGCTGCGCCGCCCAAGATCCCCAGAACCTATTTGACATGCCAGGTGAGACGTTGCCATGCTGTGCTGCGTCTGTTGTGCTTGGAAGACAAGAGCCACACTGGTCCTGCACTCCATTCAGCTTTGCGTTCACAGGCAGATCAGTGGCTAACACCACTCAATTTGACAGTTGGTAAAGTGGTGTGCAAGAACGGTGCCAATCTGCTGAGCATGCTGAAACAGGGCAAAATTACACACGTGACATGCCTGAACTTGGTCGTGCAGCAATTTGTTGCCAAATACCCTGGGCTCCAAAATAGTTAATATGCAAATACAGTGATACCTATTATAAATAAGGTGCCAAATGTGATATTAAACAGCGCTCAAAAAAATAGGTGAAAATGTAAATCAACAAATATAATATTGGTACAGTGACATAGTGAAAAATAAATAAATAATCCACCCTCTAAGTGAGTCAATATATAAGTGTCCAAAAATCCGTGCAAAAATCGCATCAAAAAATACCAGGTTGGCAAATAAAGTCCATGAACTGTCTAAGTGAACAAAAAAATATATATAAATAGTTCATAAATGGAGAGCAAAGGAAAAGAAAAAATCCTTCCCGATCTTCAATAAGTGCTTTCACCACACCACAGTGACTGCGTGCTTCCACCACCCATCAGAAATGCAAACTGGTCTGACACTTTCGTGTTTAGGCACACAGGCTTGTTAACTGACCCCCTCAGTTTAGTTGATAGAACTCCTTCTTTTCATATAGAGTGGAGCATTCAGTTAAACAGATGGAGATCCGAAGCAAAAAGAAAACTCCAAGATAACAGCCATATGCAAATAAGAAAAAGAGAGCACAATAGTGTGATACTGTAACACAACTTTTAATAACACACTACAAATCTCCCAAAGAATGCACTCACAAAGGTAACTCTTGTTACAAGCAGTGTATAAATCCAAAAACTGACACGGTGTAAAACAAAAAATAAAGATATCCTCCAGGTGAACTAGTGGTCACAGCGGACCAACGAATAGCCCAAGTGTTACTCACAGCCCTTGTGCAGGTGTACTGAAGCTGCTGCTTAGGTAATTGAGCTGGTGGCAGATTAGACCATTCCACGTTCAAGCTTAGAAAGTTAAGATGTGCGGTTGTGACTTCAGTAATCACTCCCCGACATGTTTCATCGAAATGATTTCTTCATGGGAACCCCATGAAGAAATCATTTCGATGAAACATGTCGGGGTGGTGGTGGAAGCACGCAGTCACTGTGGTGTGGTGAAAGCACTTATTGAAGATCTGGAAGGATTTTTTCTTTTCCTTTGCTCTCCATTTATGAACTATTTATATATATTTTTTTGTTCACTTAGACAGTTCATGGACTTTATTTGCCAACCTGGTATTTTTTGATGCGATTTTTGCACGGATTTTTGGACACTTATATATTGACTCACTTAGAGGGTGGATTATTTATTTATTTTTCACTATGTCACTGTACCAATATTATATTTGTTGATTTACATTTTCACCTATTTTTTTGAGCGCTGTTTAATATCACATTTGGCACCTTATTTATAATAGGTATCACTGTATTTGCATATTAACTATTTTGGATTCTATAATTTTTAAAGCAGCAGCTCTTGCATATTTATTAATTTATTCATTTATTTTATAAATATCACTAGTGTTCACATTTATTCTCCAGCTACGCGCAGTGAGGGTGGCTCACATTAGACGGCCCTTATCTCCACCCCTTTTTTCTAAATACCCTGGGCTCCAGGACGTCTTGCGGCAGGCCAGGAAAATCTCGGCCCATTTCAGAAGATATTACACGGCCATGACTCGCCTTGCTGACATTCAGCGGCGACACAACCTGCCTGTCAGACGTCTTATTTGTGACTGTCCGGCGCGATGGAACTCAACATTGTATATGCTTGATAGGCTGCTCCAGCAGAAACGTGCATCTAACGACTACCTGTACGAACTCTGCGGCAGGACAGGTTCTGGGGAGCTTGTTTTTTTTCACCCCGCCAGTGGCTGCTCATGCGCGCACGACCACGCAATTGTCAGTTAAAGAGACGTAGTGCTGAATCGCAAAAAAGTGGCCTGGTCATTGACCAGCAAAATGGTTCGGGGGGCTGAAGTGGTTAATGTACCTCCAGCCACAGAATATAAAGTTGTTTGATGTCAGGTGAATGCCTATGGGGTAATTTTTGGAGCCTGTAATGGCCGACACTTACTTCTGTATCTGGTTTTTCGCTTAATACTTCTGGTAAGTCAGTGTCCATGTTGTGGGACTATTTGTGCACAGATAGTAAGTATTTTGGCTGCAAATATGACCTGTAGGTTTTTAACATTCGCCTGCTATTAAAGTCAATGGGGCCCACCGCGAACTTGCGGTTCGCGGACATTTGAGAAAGTTTGCGGTTAGCGGTCTTGCAGGCAGGAGTACAAGCAAGAGACACATGCAGCACCGGGGTGCTGGGCTCACAGGGAGACAGGATAGTAGGGGTATCTTCCAGAAGTAGGATTCTGAGCTTGCATGTACACAGGGGAAATGGTATGTACAAGGAAAACAGAAGTGAACAGGGAATGCAGACTCACAGGGTGCAGTTGAGGTGCACAAGGAGTCTAGGACAGGTAGAATTGCTGTTGGTATGGATGGGGGCAAATCCAGCCTGCCTGCATGTACAGCATAGGTGAGGTTCCTTAGAAGGGCTAATGGGCTAAGTCTAATGAACTGCCTTGTCCTCTCCAGAGCTCCTAAATATAGAGCTGGATTGCACTGCAGGTTGTGGTCCTCTGACTGAGCAGGCAGCTACTGGGAACTAAAGGCTGATAAGCAGGTTGAAGTCCTTTGCAGTACTGGGGTGCAGGGATCACAGGACAGTAAGTAGTACAGCCCAAGCTGGAAGGTGTGCAAGTGAAAGTAATTGGGGCCAAGCTCAACAACACTGGGAGCACTGGAAGGTGCATCACTTGGAATCCTCTTGCAGAATCAGGAACACTAATAAGCACTGTGGTCATTTAAAATCTTTCCTCAAATAAAACATTGTCTGCTGAAAAGCAACTGCATCCATTCAGATGCAGTTAATGCCTGAGTATTTATACAGCCGGGGCCAGGTACTGTCAAAATGCAATAGTCTGGTGTAGGTGGGGTTATCTTCACCCTGAACTCAGGGGTACCTTACACGGAGAGCATGCTCATCAATGTCCAGGACCAAGCAGAGACTGTGCAGTAGAAAAACATGCAGAGTTCCTAAACTGCAACTTGAGGTATGTTGCATTAGGAGGGTAGCACTGAGCCTGCACCCACTCCACCTATCCAGTGTACCTCTGTTACCTCACTCCTAGTAACAGAATGGGGTCCTGCTGAACAGAGTCAGATAAGGTTGCTATCGGATACCGACCTCTAAAGAGTGAGCCAGACAATGACCCCCCTCACTACCAGGGGACCGGTCACCTTACAAGGTACCACACCTTTGGATAACTTCAGAACAGTCTCAGAATAGGTAATGTATGGCGCAGCAGTCCTGATACCATGAGCCATGAGCGGAACAGAACCAGTCAAGGACCCTGGACCTCAGACTTTCCCCCATTTGTTAGCACAGGTGTGCTGACTGGGACCAAAAATCCCAAGAAGTGAGCACACATGACTTAACCCTTCCCCTGGCTCGGGCCAGCCGATAGGTTACTGAACCAATATTGGCACAACCTGCTTCTACACAGCTGGAGGTTCTTCCATCTGCACTGTATAGCATCAGTGTGTGGCCAGCTTTATTCCTAAACTGCCCCTTTATAAAAAGAGGCTAAATAAAACATTATTGCTTGTGACTTGTGAATGCCTATCAGTTTTCAATCACCTTTTTGCTTTAAACATTGTTTTTAACTTGTCTTTGCCAAACACTTGCAGTGACCATTTTAAACACGTGTCTGTGTATAAATCCATTTTACAGCAGATTAAAATATATAGTATAAGCAAAGCTTGGAAGTTAAACATCATATTCAAAAAGTACTTAAAAAAACATATATTACATTTATATTATTTTGGATATCCTCAGAAACATTTTTCATAAGCTTTAATGTAAAAAAACAATACTAAGTAGAATAAGCAACACAATATAACTGTAAATGTTTTAATAATTACAATATTTCATGTAATCCTACCAATTTGTAATTATTATGTTTCTCCTTTAGAAATAGTAGACCATATTGACAATCTGATGACAGACAGGACAGAAGTGACTTAGGACAGACAGTTGAGCTTGCGGCAATACTGGGCCTCAGGCATGCCTCCTAGCTCTGGGTCCAGAACATAAAATATATATCTATATGTTCAAGACTTTGCTGTAAAATGTTGGAACTTGCCCTGTAACTTCCCCAGCTGCAATTCAGACTTTACTGGGCATTTTGCTTTCACATAAAAGGTCAAGTTAGTGTAAATAGCCAGTGAAGCACCTGTGTTGCTTGAGGACCCTCTTTATTCTTTACAGACTACTGTGCAGTTGAAATCCTTCATATATGAAATTAACTGCATATTTAAACAATAGTATTGTCTACATTTTGTCATAGAGGCAATTGTCATTGTAATTTATATAAAGATAGACAGGGTGATAACCTGAATTGCTGCTTACGCAGAGCCCATATTCTGCATGCTGACACGGCTACAATGTACCAGGCAGTGGCATAACTAGAACCTGCAGTGCCCCGGTGCAAGAAACCACGAAGGACCCACCTGATCCCAATGCCAGAGCCTGTTCGCAAGTGTGTGCTTGTGACCCTGGTAGTTCTGCCACTGATGTCAGTAGTTTCCTATTTTTATTTTATTTTTCTACCATTTGTTTTATATATATATATTTTTTTAAATATTATGTTTTTTTTTAAATATTTTTTAAAATTTTTTTTTAGGAGCCCGGTTGGGGGGTTTTGGTGAGATATAAGGGGTCTAAACAGACCTCTGATTTTGCACTATTGAGACAAAAAAAAGAGATTGAGGACACACCTCTCCATCTCTGTAGCTTCAGCTGCACAGAATGAATGATCAGAAATAGCTCTGTACAGAGTTTCCCATTCATTCACAAACTGAAGCATACTAAACGCTGTTTACTATGTTTCAGTTATAAAATGGACAGTCAGTCAATGATCAGTACGGATCACTGACTCTCCATTCAGAAAAGGCTTAACCCTGACAGATCCCCTGCAGAAGCTGGTGGGAGGGGGGGGGAACCCAGCAGAGCTATGGGGAAGAGATGGAGCAGGAGAGAGCACAGGGGGCCAGGAAAAGACACATGGGAGCTGAACATCACACAGAGGGCAGCAGGAAGAAGAAAGAAGCTGCATAGGAGGAGAGGCGGGGATTATGAACAAGCCATAAAAAAATCAGTTTGATCATACAGAAATAGAGGATCATGATTAAAAGTAATGTGCATACATACACATGCATGAAAACACACATGTACTCTGGTGATGGGCCGCACACCTCTTGGTTTGGTTTGCACCAGAACTCCTGAACATGTAAAAAGTTTGGACCTGAGCTGCAAACTCTATTAAAGTCTATGGGGCCCGAACTTGAAAAATCAAAAATCACCATTTTGAAGGCTTATGTGCACGTTATTGGCCAGGCAACAGGTATGGGGGCCTGGGTACTGCCCTGGGGGACATGTATCAATGCAATTTTTTTTTTAAAAGACTGTTTTTACAGGTGTGGCGTCCCCCGAAATCGATACCAGACCCTTATCCGAGCATGCTGCTTGGCAGGTCAGGAAAGGTGGGGGACGAGTGAGCACCCCCCCTCCTAAACCATACCAGGCCACATGTCCTCGACATTGGGGGGTGCTTTTGGGAGAGGGGGGCTCTGCCCCACCCCAAAGCACCTTGTCCCTATGCTTCCTGATAACCCTGGGCTATGGTTGTGAGAGTCACAGGCAAAGGGCTTAGGGGCTTTTTGGAATCTGAAAGCCCTCTTTAACAAGGGAACCCCCAGATCCTCCCCCCCACGTGAATGAGTATGGGGTACCCATTCACTAAAAAAGTGTCAAAAAGAAATAAAAACACACACACAGTTTTTGACAATTCCTTTACTAACCAGTTCCCAATCTTTGGACGTACTATGTACGGCAACTGGTTTCAAAGTGAAAGTGATGTGGCAGATCCATAGCTGTCAACCACTTTCACAGATCTAGCCACGCAGTACACGCACTTTCGCCAGTGTTTCCGCCCTCCTCCCGTGGTTCTCGGGCTATCCAGTGCTTACTGACACCCAAGAACACATCCGTGCGGAGAGAGAGATTGCTGTGAGGCTGAGGCAAATCCATGCCTCGATCCCACATGCAAATAATGATGTCACTTCCGGTTTCATATACACACTTTCCTGCCAGTACAGCCAGGAGACACATCTAATCAAGTAGATCTGTGCTTGGTTATATGTTGTGAAGGGCAGGGGAGACATTGCAGTCTATTAGACCCATAATGTCTCAAAAAGTGTACCTGTCACCCACCCAATGCTATCACATATTTATTGACCCCTTGTGATAGCAATCATGTAAAAATAACTAAAGATAATACTAAAATATGCTAAAACGTAAAAAAAATCCCCAAAACCCCAGTTGCCCCGCACACCTGTGCAAACGCAAGCCAAGGGTGTGTATGCAGGGCAGCCATCAGGAATTATTGGGCCTTTTACACAGCTTCAGGCATGGGCCCCCTGGAGCAGAGAACCAAGGGGGGGGTGCTGCCGCCTGAAGTTGAGAGGCGAAGGGGGGCCCTTTACAAAAAAAGAAGAAATAAAGAAAAATATATGTAAGAAAAGGGGGGTAGCCATCCGGGGCCCTGGGGACCTCTAGGCCCTTTAATAAAAAATAAATATATATATATATATATATATATATATATATATATATATATATATATATATATATATATATATATATACAAAATTATTATTTATTTTTTTATAATAATAAATTACAAAAAAGGGGGGTTGCCATCCGGGACCTTTGGGCCATTTAATAATAATAATAATAAAAAAAGAAACCTCTGGGCCCTTTAATAAAAATAAAATAAAATAAATATATAAAAAAATAAAAATAAACATTTATAAAAAAAAAGGGGGGGGGGTTGCCATCCAGGGCCCTGGGGACCTCTGGGCCCCTTAATAAAAAAATAAAAAATAAATATATATATATATATATATATATATATATATATATATATATAAACAAAAATAAAAAATAAACATTTATAAAAAATAAAAAAAGGGGGTTTGCCATATATATATATATATATATATATATATATATATATATATATATATATATATATATATACTGTATGTATATATATATATATATATATATATATATATATATATATATATATATATATATATATATATATATATATATATATATAAAAGAAATAAAATATAAATAAATATAATATTTTTTTTATAAAAAAAGGGGGGTTGCCATCCGGGGCCCTGGGGACCTCTGGGCCCTTTAATAATTATATATATATATATATATATATATATATATATATAAAAAATATATATATAAATAAAAATATTTTTTTTTTATAAAAAAAGGGGGGTTGCCATCCGGGGCCCTTTAATATATATATGTATATATATATATATATATATATATATATATATATATATATATATATATATAGATAGATAGATAGATAGGAAAAGAAAAAAAAAGAAATAAAATAATATAAATGTTTTTTATAAAAAAAAAGGGGGTTGTCATCCGGGGCCCTGGGGATCTCCAGGCCCCCCATACCCCTAAAAAAAAATTGACCCTTAAAAAAAAATTGTCCCTTTAATAATTTTTTTTTTTATAAAAAATAAATAAAAAAAAGGGGAGTTGCCACCTGGGGCCCTGTAGGCCTCCGGGCCCCTGGGGACCTCCGGACCCCTAAAAAAAAGGGGGTTGCCATCCGGGCCCCTTACAGGTGTACTGCCTGTATCCCCCTGATGGCGGCCCTGTGTGTATGTGTATGTAAACTACGGTCACACCACACATGTGACATATTGCCACAAATGACAGAGAGAGAACAAAAATTGTAGCACAAGAGCTCCTAGTTAATTTATGAGCTATAACGCCTTTTGTATCAAATCATATTTTTATTTCTTTTATATACTGTACAAACAACAAAAATAACATACAACTCAGCCCGTGTTGAGAGGAAAGATATAAAAAAAAAAAAAACCCTCGGTCCCCATGCTCTCACTCCCCCTACCCCCATCGCTCCGTCAAGCCATCCTCTCCTTTCTCGTCATACCTCCAAAATATCAAACCACCTTCTCCATATTTCCCTAAACAGCCTCTATGTAGAAAAGTATACTTTTGCTTAATTAAAGTTTCCCTTATTTGTATTTTCCATTCTGCTACATGTGGTGATAAAGGCTTTTAAAGCGTTGCTGATGGTGATTTTTAGGTAAAAAAAAAAATTGGCAATATCTTGGGTGCAAGTAATTTTAAAACATGGAATGTTAGGTATCTATTTACTCAATGCAACCCCTGTCTTTTATATTTTACATGTATGCAACTAAGAAAAAAATGCTCTAGAGCTGAGGGTAGAGCCCTCCTGCCCCAAAGCAACCCCCCATGTTAAGGGCATGTGGCCTGGTATGGTTCAGAAGGGGGTCCGCATCTACAAACTATGGTATATATACTGGATTTTTATTTTTTTACTACCAATAGCGGTGATCAGTGACTACAATTGTGTGGTGGGAAATCTCACACTAACTGACTCTAAGTGGGGACTAACTAACTGACACTGACATCATCAGTAAGACTAATACAGTGATCAATGTTAATACTATACACTGTCACTGTACAAATGACACTGGCTGGGAAGGGGTTAACATCTTGTCTAATCAAGGGCATTAGGTGTGGGCCTAACAAGTGTTAATTTGTGTAATGTGTGCTGCTTTTTACTAAAGATCTCTTTAGGCTCGATTCACATGTATGCTTTTGAGCATTTCTGCAGTGCTTTTTGCTGTGCTTGCCGCGTTTTTGACACACGATTTTACCCAGCCAGCATCCAATTCGCAATAGCAGGAGACTTTGACCAGCTCTCTATGGAGCTGGTTCACATATCTCCGCAGCAGGTCGGGTGCGTCGTTTGGTCCATTTCAGGTTCGAATTTAGCCCAAAAGTCGGGCTGTAATCGAACCTGAAATGGTGAACCAGCATGCACTGGACCCCTGCTGTGAGCCGCATGCGGCTCATATGTGAACCAAACCTAAGAGAAACTGATCATAAATTTGAAAAAAGAAAAGATTTAGGGATTCAATTTCTCTGTGATCTGTTTAGCATTGTAAGAAGCAAATATAGGCAAACATGTGACCCTTCATTGCCTTTAATGAAAGATATGGAAAAGGCATAAAGGAAACCCCGTAAGTCTGCAAGACAGCAAGAGGGAATGCACAAGATGTCATTCCCAACATTACAACAGGCCTTTCATTTGGACTATGAGCTCACTTCTTGTATACTGTACACTGGCCAACTTCTTTAATTGAATTGATCAGTATGCTCATCCCTATCAAATATAATATTGATAGATTCACAGTTGGGATTAAAAAGACAAGGTTCCTTGAATGTCATAAAAAATATCTTTGACACCCACTTCCAAAACCTCAGTTGATCCAGAGAAATAAAAAAATAAAAAAACAATTTAAAGCATGTTAAGCTATTCAAATCAAAACATGTTATTCTGTGAAGCAAACTCATCCTTGCTGAAACTTCCCAGTGTTAATGAAGGTCAACCCATACATTTACATTAGCTTGGCAAACTCATTGACCATAATGTTGGAATTGACCCAAAGGTCCACATTGAATATTCAAACAGTAAATATTATTTTTTATGAGTGCTTATAGAGTATGAAATGTAATAGTTTGTCAATTACATTTACACACACAAATAAAAGGAAGAAAGTACAATAAACAATGATTTATGTAAACGTATTATTGCTTATTAATTAAGTGCCAACATCTAATTGTCATTTAACTAGTTTTTTTTATAGCATTGTTTTTAACAATATTGTTAATTTCTTGGCTGCCGTGTTTATTATTTGAAAGGCATCCAGAACGACTGTATGCTGCATAGCATTGTAAATGTGTGATGAATCCAGCTTTAAAAAAAATATGCAGTTTGAAATCTAAGTGTCACATATAATGTTCCTTTCAAAGAGGCATTTAGAGTATTGTTTATTAGCTGACAAGCAAACCAGAAGTCTAATTTTCACAATGTGACTTTTACCATGCAAAGGCTATGCCTAGCTCCTAGCTGGTGCTTTTATCTAAATACATTGCTCAATCTGGCAAATTTCACAGTCATTTAAACAAAATAGATTTTGCTGGCAAAGACAATTATTTTAAGGGAACTAAAAACATCAACAGGCTCATTTAGTAACACTTTTTATACACAGTATAGTACAGTAACTCATAGTTGCCACAATCAGCCTTCACTTTCCCCATGTATAAATACAAAATCTGACTGACTACCATGGGTTACTGCTTTTCTCAGTTTCTTATTTAATAACACAGCATAGAAGACCTGGGTATTTGGCATGTATTTTCAGCAATGGCATGCACAGTTGGAAGAAAGGCTTATAGTCTAGGTATAGGAATTGTTCCCACAAGATGTATGTCAAGTGTAGGAGGGTTTTACGATCAGACTATTATGATTTAAAGCAGAAGTCCACTTATAATGTCCGGGCCCCCTCACGTTATAAAAATCAATAACTCTTAGTATGTGAAAATGGAACCTGTAAAGAAAAAAGTTTGATTTTTATACTTACCTTATACAGTAAGTATATATTGGCATTATACATCTTCCAAGAACATCCTGGGGATTACAGAGTAGCCAAAATCTTGTGAGAAGGTGCTCTTGCAATGGACTGGTGTGTCTTTTGATAAGTTTTGGGCTGCTCTGCATTTCCCAAAAACCTTCCTTGAACATAAGTTCACACCCATGTGGAAGAAAGGGATAATTTAAATATAAATTTACATTTTTCCTGTACAGGTACTTTTGTGGTGACTATTACAGAATAAGAGTATAAGAATGCAACACAACATACAGAGCACATGTATCTGGTGTGAACAGTCCCTATGGGTGACATTCATATGCCCTAAAATAACCTACTGTATGTGTCATAGTGCACAAGAGACCTTAGTTTAACCGGTTCCCGACCGGCTCATGTAGATAAACTGTGGCACAATGGCACCGTGATCACATGCACGAGAGCCAGCATGCGATCCTTCTGTCAGGGCAGAGGAGACATATCATTTGTTGCTACTAAGTAGGAACAATGATATGTCTCCCCTACCAGTCAGTCCTATCCCCATACAGTTAGAAAACATCTTGGGAACACACATTTAACCCCATGATCAACTCCTTCCCTGCCAGTGACATTTACACAGTAACAGTGCATATTTATAGCACTGACGCTGTATAAATGTCAATGTTGCCAAAAATGTGTCAAAAGTGTCTGATCTGTTCGTCACAAATATGTAGAAGAATACATATTGGCCTAAACTGATGAAGAAATTATTTTTTTTACAAAAATTCGGGGGGATATTTACTATAGCAAAAAGTAAAAAATATTTAAATTTTTTTCAAAATTGACGCTCTTTTTTTTTATTTATAGCACAAAAAATAAAAACCACAGAGGTGATCAAATACCACCAAAAGAAAGCTCTATTTGTAGGAAATAAAGGGCGCAAATTTTGTCTGGGTACAGCATCATTCATGACCGAGCAATTGTCAGTTAAAGCGGCACAGTGCCAAATTGTAAATTTGCTCTGGTCAGGAAGGGGGTAAAACTTTCCAGGCTGAAGTGGTTAACCACCTCAATACTAGGCACTTTCACCCCCTTCCTGCCCAGGCCAATTTTCAGCTTTTAGTGCTGTCGCATTTTTGAATGATAATTTCTCAGTCATGCAAAACTGTACTCATATAACACTTTTATCCTTTTTTTTCACACAAATAAAGCTTTCATTTTGTGGTATTTAATTACCACTGTTTTTTTTATTTTTTGCTCTGCAAATGAAAAAAGACCGAAAATTTAGAAAAGATTGTTTTTCTTAGTTTCTGTTTTTAATTTTTCTTCATGAATTTTGACCAAAATTTATACTGCTACATTATTTGGTAAAAAATAACCCAAATCAATGTATATTATTTGGCCTGTGTGAAATTTATAGAGTCTACAAGCTATGATACCAATCAATGAAAAAATGTATCACACCGGATGTACTTGAGGCCCAAACATGCCAAGACAGTATATTCCCCAAATAACCCCCTTTTGGAAAGTTAGTTGGAAAATTAAGAAATTAAATAAAAAAATGTTCACAAATATTTCATATTAACAATTTATTTCTCATACACGACATAGGCATACTTGCAACTTCACCCCAAAACACATTCTGCTACTTTTCCTGAGTATGGCAATACCACATGTGTGAGGCTTTTTCACAGCCTAGCCACAGAGAGAGGCGTATCATCCAAGGAATACCTTCAGGCATTATTCACTTCAAGACCAGGCCTTCTTCAGACACTTTTTGTTTACAAGTAAAAATCTGTATTTTTGCTCGAAAATTACTTAGAACCTCCAAACATTATATATTTTTTGTAGCAGAGGCCCTAGAGAATAAGATGGTGGGTTCTGCAAAATTGTATGTCCCACGATACAATTTTTTAACGCAATTTTACACAAATACATTTACAAAATAAGTTTTAATTAATTTTAACGCACACAGAGAGAATATAATACCCGCATTTTTGGTTCAATATCAAATATAGTGTTGTGCCTGGTAAATAGATACCAAACATGTCAGGCTTTAAAATTGTGCACGCTTGTGAAATGGCGCCAAACTTTGGAGAGAGAGAGCACCATCTTTTCTGTATCCCTGGTTTTATGCTATGGAAGCATCTCTTTTCCTTTTATGATCGGTACCATCGAATGTTAATGTGGAGTTTTCTGTATCCGGAAACTACTAGTAAACAGGTCATCTGTTTGGAGTTACATGCTGGGCTTGGTCCATTGGGACCTTCACATCTGGTAAGCAGATTCAGATTATCGGTGGTGGATTCACATAAGGCTCCCAGGGACCACGAACAGTCACTTTCTGGATTCTGCATGGGTGTTTAAATCTGACACGTCTATGGACCTTTTTCACTTCTTTTGCAAATATGAACTCTTTTTTGTTCTCTTTTTTCATTTTTCACTTTTTCAATATTGATTTAGTTTATTTATTGGAACCTCTCCAGTAATGGTCAGAGAGGTCACTGGTTTATACACAAGTGTTGTTAACCCATTGGGTCTCCAGTGTGATGGAGCCCATTTTATGATCACATATTAATGTTTACATATTTATTTATCTATTCATTTATGCATGTATCACTGTGGAATTTATCTTATTTAGGTAATTAACACATATTCTTGGGTTTTATGCCCTACCCAGTCTTTCTTTGAGAGGAATACTGGCTTTTGGTTTAGCGCAGTTATATTTTTTCCCCAATGATTTATAAGCCTTTATTGTTTACCAGCTTAGGCCTCGTACACACGACCGAACATGTCTGCTGAAACTGGTCCGCGGACCAGTTTCCACAGGCATGTTCGGTCGTGTGTAGGGCCGACCGGACTATTTTCCGGCTTAGCGGACAGGTTTCCAGCGGACAAAAGTTGCATGCTAAGAAACTTGTCCGCTGGAAGCCTGTCCGTCGGACATGTCCGATGGTCAGTACGACGCGTGATGAATGTGCTTACTCCATTATGAATGGTAGTTTTACCAGAATGAGCGCTCCCATCTCATAACTTGCTTATGAGCATGCGCGGGTTTAAAATGTCGTTTTAGCCAACACGCGATCATTTTTTACAACCCGAAAAACAACATTTTTTAAAACGACGTTAAAAAAATTTGGGTTGTTTTTCAGAAACTGAAAAACGATGTGCAGCCCACACACAATCATTTTAAATGACGTTTTTAAAAACTGCCGAAAAATGATCGTGTGTACGCGGCAGGACAGATGTTGATGTTGCAATGGAACACTATTGCACTATTGCAAATGATCTTGTGCACTGGTACAGTGGCAAAGATGTTAATGGTACACTGTGACAGATGTTTTGTTCACTAGTACAGATGTTCATGGGGGCAGTTGGAAAGATGTTCATGGGACAGGGACAACGGTGCTTGGTGTACTGTGTGGGGATGGCTGCAGTCTGTGATCTTTGACAGCTCTATGTGTAAAATCATCCCTTAAACAGAGAGCTGTCAGCACAGGCTGCAGAATCCCTGGCCCAACCCTTCCACCGCACCAATCTTTCACTGAGTTCAGCGGGGAGAACTGACACAGAGACATGTGTCTCTGTTTACACTGTGAAGGCTGTGATTGGACAAAGCCATCACGTAACCGGTGAGTACCAATCACAGTGCCCATATCCTGATCTGTGATTGACTGTATCCGAAGATCACAGCCATCACTGAATCGCGCCGCTGTGCGACCTCACAGCCGTGCTCGGCACCCATTCTAGGTTACGTTCCAGTATATCGATTCAGAATGCCTATGGTCCACCCTGCCGTTTAAGTACAGTGAGTGGATGGAAAGTGGTTAAAAATGTAACTATAACCTATTAGACACTAGGGCAGCAATTACACGTGGATGTGTAAAGGCATGGCTCAAAGCCAAAGGTAGATATACTAAATGGCAAATAAGGTGTTCACTTTGCAAAGGATTTTTCTTAAAATAATGAGGTGGAACCCAGCTGGCTCCCATCACTCTATTATGTACAGGCAAAAAAAACGAAAATACTTTATTTTCCTTTTTGGGTATTTTTTTTTCAAAGTAAATTTCCATCTTATTCATGCAACTAATGGAACCTTCCTTTGCAAAGTAAAAACTCTAATTGCCATCAATAAATCAATGATAAACCCCTGTGTGTCAAATGGCTAGATAAATGAATGATGGAAATGTGTTGAAGTAACTAGAAAGAGCAAAATATTGGGCCAGGTGAGAGGATAAATATTATGGCTATAGGATTACTGGAAGGGTGGAAAGCTCTGTGGAGGGGCTGAAGGGGTTGAAGGAGGTAATGGGGAGAGGAGGTGGAAGGAAAGCAAAGGAAAAAGCCCACAGGGGGTATCAGGTTACAGGGAGGCGTGCATGGAAAGATATACCAATTTTCCACTAATTGGTATGGTAACGAGAGGGTAGGATAAATTCAATGGGGATGCAGAACATGATTTTTTTTTATTATTATTATTATTATTATTATTATTATTATTATTACATCCAGTGCAGACTGCTAGACTATATTCACTGCCAATGCTTAAAACATTAATTATGATTTACAAAGATGATCAACCTATACCATCCAAACACATGGTAAGTCTGAATGTGTTGGAAAGTGGCCATGTTGCCCATTAGTCATAGTCCACAGGCTAAGTTTATAACTCCAGACATACCAAAATTTTATTTTTTATTAACAAAACAACATGGATTCTTTTAGATAAGTACTTTTTATTGTCTATTTTGTAAGAAGCATTTTGTTTTGTAGCTCTGTGTATATTCAGAAAATAAGCAGAATGGGCTTGTTACAACATCTCTTTGAGATATTGTGAACTATAGCTATTCGTATTATATATTCAGGCATGAATGGGTTTGGCTTTGTGTAGTACAATACAGCAACGGTGACAGAGGAAATCAAATGCCTCCATGTTTTAGCATCCAGCAGAATACAATTACCTTGAGGTTACCTCAGCTGAAAATAAATGCAAGTAACTAAAATGTTCATACAAAACCTGGTGTTTAAAGAAAATCACTGTGTAGGTAGTTGGTTATATCTCTTTATCATTTGTTTCATATTATGCTTTTTGCATCCAGGTCATCAAATATCAGAAGAAAGCCAGTCAAATTGGTACTTTGCAGGGACTATAACAGGCATACGATCAAAGGGCAAACATTAAAAGCTGCTGGAGACTTCCTTTTGAAATTTCTCTCACTCTCCTTGGCGAGTCAAGGACACCACACATTAAGGAGGCAGTGTGTTCATATTTAGCCTATAGAAATTATATTTTTAAAGCTCAGTGTTTAAGAAAATATAAAAAGGTACACTTAACCTCCTAAATGTAAAACTGATTTAGTGGAAGTTGAAATACTTGATTCTATGACATCAACTGTGTTGTTTTATTTTGTTTAACCAACTCAGATCCTGTGCTTTTTTTTTTTTGCCCATCTGTGAAATGGAATATTTTCAACCATTTTTATATTGACAGATATGCATCTTATTTCGAAGGCAAAGCTATTCATTGTTTTGTTCTTTTAATTTATTTGCCAGATATTTGTGTGGGCCACAATGGATCTCTACAGACGAGTTTTGGCTTCCTTTCTGCCCATGCCATCAAAATCACACTATATATTCAGTTTAAGGGATTTCTCTCGTGTCATACAGGTAACAAAAGGCAACAATTATCTGATCTAAAATAACTGCATTTGTTATTTATTGTATTTACTGTGAGGATTGTATCTATCCCAATATCCTGGGCATTTGGTACAGAAAAAAAACTCACCAGAAAAACCTCAATATCACCAGACATTAAAGCTGTTAAAAATCATATTTATTGGGGAGGCGTGGCCAGATGTCAACAGAGCAGGGCGTGCTGCACCTGAACTTGGCTCATATCTTATCCTTTTTAATTATCCTGCCAAAGCATCTTTCCCACCAGCAGACCTTGCCCTGCCTGCAGCCAACCTGGTGTGCATGTTGTTACCTCTCACCTGGTAAGCCAAAACAGGATTGGTCTTTGGTGGCCTCTTCTCCCTCCTCTTCTTTGGCCATCTTAGCCAGGAGGTCAGCTCACGCTGCAGTGTCAGCGAGCACATGGACATCTCCTGCAGCCATGGAGCAAGCCTGACCTTCTGCAGCTGATCTCCTAGCAGTAAATCAGTACTGTCATTCCCCATCCACTGTCTTATTAGGCAATGGGAAAATATGACTCCCAGCAGGCTGAGGCTGAATCCCACATTTCTCAGGTGGAAGACCTGTGGAGTTTCTTACCAGACTTCTGGGTCTCCATGATCGCCAGCCTACATTTGTGGTCAAGTTGGGCCCCCCTACTACACTGATGCCTGGCTCCCCTCTGAGACCCTTCCTTATCAAGCTCCTTAACTACAGAGATCGGGATATGCTGTTGGCAGCTGCATGAAATTTCCCAGGGTTGGTATATGTAAACATCAAGGTCTCCATGTACATTGATTTTTCCCTGAGATGCAACAACCCCTGCGCTCCTTCACTGAGGTTTGCAAGCGCCTTTGAGATTGCGGGTACAAATATAGTCTACTGCACCCAAGCAAGCCTGAATGGCAGCACAGCTTGCTACTTCGATACACCGGCTGCTGTGGACACCTAGCTGGAAAAATGCTAAAGCTTCTGTTTTCATGATGGTCCTGAAAATGTCACTACACATCACTTCTCTTTTTCTCCTTTTTTTGTTATTATAGTCTTGACCATTCTTTGTATTCCTGACATTGGACTGCTCCTTATTGTTCTATATATGGTCCCCACATCCTTATATGACTGACTTTCATTATCCTTTCTCCCAGTGAATGTATCCTCAGCATTCCAATATGATTCTGGAACACCGCTAAAATAACTATAGGATCAGATCCAACTGCCACAAATTTGTTTGACATTGTGTTTCCTTTTTTGTTTTAACCTTTTAAGACCACGCTATTTTTTGGTTCACTGAAGGGAGAATTTTTTATGCTCCTGTAGTCATCTTGTCCGCTTACACTTGGCTATGTGCATCAGCAATATGACTATTGTTTTCTGGTATTCACCCATGTGGACTTTTGAAAAAAAAAAAAACACTTAGAGTTCGCTACCTAGTTGTTTATTCTGTGTGTTTTTTTTGTGGTGCACAGGTAGGGAATTGATTATTTTTTTGAGGGGTGTGGGGATTTATGCATCTCACAAATGTTTTGATTGCCTAAAGTTTTTAAGTTATTAACACTGAAATGGCTTGAGCATGTTTTGCTGTCCATTACTTATTCTGGCACCTTGGTTGTTATACCCTCCATAATGATGTAAAATTAATGCTTTTCCATTCTCTCCTGGAATATCAGGGGACTAAACTCCAAATACTAGCGCTATTTCAGTATTTAAAATTACACAGCCCCGATATAGTCCTATTGCAGGAAACCCACCTAATGGGCAGCAGTATTGTTGTCTGTCATCAGGACTTTACCTATATTGTGCTAAATCAACACCATGTGTTATCTGAGATTAAGCTTAAACTAAATGCATGGAACAACCTACCCCACTCACTTCTTGGTTGCTTGGTCTGGGGTTCCCAAATACTCAGGTATAAACTTACCACTCTCACTAGACCACTTAATGGGGGGCTGGCTATGCAATATTGTTTTAAGTACTATCTTGCATCCAACCCTGTTAGTCACAGCTTACGTGTGGTTGCAACCTGACTTGACCAATTCTTCTGTTTTCCTGGAGGCAGCGATCTTACAGTCTCTAGAAGCCCTTCAGTTTTCATTATTTAGAGGTCCAAAATCTCCTCATAACCTCACCCCCTCTATGCTTATCACCCTGCAAGCCTGGAAAACTGGTCTTCATTTGGAGTCTCTCATACTCCCTTGTGATTTAATCCCTTCCTTCCACATTTAAAAATTATTCCCAATCCCCAGGCCTGGGCCAAATATAAAATTAAAACATCTGCTTCCCTTTTACATTCTTAGTACTAAACTTAATTTGCCCTGGTATTATCACTACTGTTATCTTCAGATTTACTATGCCTTCACTTTGTCAGTTTTCCTGTTCTTATTCAGAGTTAGACACTATCCTTCGTGAACCGGTCTCCGAGAAACCCCAAATCTGAGCTGTATTGATATCTTCTTGTGGCGGCCAGTCCTGAGTTATCTACCCTACGACAGAAATGGAGATCAAATATCCCTGTGCGGGATGATGAAGATTGGTTGGAGATTTTCCATTTTATCTTCTCTTATTTAGTGTCCACCAGAGATAAGTTAACCAAATTTAAGCTCCTGCATTGGGCCTACTATACCCCGTATAGGCTCGATAAGATGAGTTCCTCAATTTCTCCAGCCTGTTGGTGCTGCTCGAACCAGTCTGGTGAAGTTTTCAAATTATTTGGTCTTGCCCTGCTATAGTTATGTATTGGTATGTTGTGCTGCAAATGATATTTACTACAACGCAGATCACAATACCTCTTGAACCTCAGTATTGTATACTGGGTCTAGTTGAATAATTTGCTAACACGGTAGCTAGGTGAACTCTTCTGAGTCATTTGTTATTTTTTTTTTTTCCAAAATATTTTATTGAGTTTATAGAGTATACAAGGAGTAAAGAAGAGCAGAGACATATTATCCAATCCACTGGCAATTAACAACATTACAATGGTGGACATTGCTATCTTATATAAACAGGTAATTAAGAGCATATTAGAAGAAAAATGTAGGAATGTCAGCTGTTTTACAGCTGTTCTATAACCAGAGGTCGATTTTCCTTAAAAAGGTGTAGATAGAGATAGGTAGAGATAGAGAGAAAGAGAGAGAAGGAGAAACAGAGAAAGGGTATAAGAGGGAGAGGGAGATAAGGGGGAGAGGGAGAGGAGGTCCTCGAGTGTAGTTGTATCAGTGCAGTTGAGTCAATAACACAGTTTACAGGGTATATACATATCTAGCTGCTTAACCCTTGGGTGGGGGGTTTAGACGTTAAGTCAGGGTTCAGGAAGACAAAAGAGCCAGAAGACAAGGCATTTTGTTCTGGGGTAGATAGGTAGTTCTTAATGAAGGCCGACCATCTTTGTTCAAACTTGACTTTGGAGTGTGAGGGGGTAGAGAACATGTCCAAGCTTTCCTTGTGTAATAGTGCTTTCAACTCCTTTATCACGGTTGAGATGGAGGGTGGGGATGAGGCAATCCAATGTTGGAGGATAGTCCTGCGGGCTGTGAGCAGGGCTAGAAGTATCCAGTGTCTGGTGCTTTGGGGCAGCCGGGTGTAGGTGGAAGAATATGGTTCCGTGTGAGGAGGGCATCCGAAGATCAAGAGTGTTGGTTCCAGCATAAGGCAGAATTGCGTTACTGAGGTTACAAAGCGAATGACCGAGGACCAGAAGATGGCAATTGGTGGACATTGCCAAAATCTATGGAGTAAGGTCGGTTTGTTTGTCAAGCACCATGGACAAGCCGGGCCTATTTCAGGCGACTTTGACGTGGAAAAAGGGTAGTATGCCCTGTGCATGATCTTGAATTGGGTCTCTCTCCAAGATTCGCATTGTGTGACAGACCTAGTGAGGTTGTGGCCATGTATAATATCGTCTATTTCCAGCACAGCTGGCAGTTCTTTGATCCAGGAGGACATGGACGTGTTTTGTAGAGGGATTGAGAGTTTAGCGAGCAGGGGAGTGTAGATAGCCGAAATTGAGTAATTTTTGCTTTTAAGAAGGACATCAATGAATGAAGTTTGGAGACGGACAGTCTTTTTTGGGCAGACCTTGGTGACATAGTCTACATATTGCATGTATGGGAAGTAGTGGCTTTGGGGAAGGTGGAACTCGAGCGATAGTTGAGAGAATGATTTAATAGTACCTGTTACATCTTGAAATAGGGAGTGGATCCCCACCAACCCCTTGTCTTTCCATTTAGCGAAGGGTTCGTACTGAAGACTGGGTGTAAACATAGGATTACCACATATTGGAAGGTGATTAGAAAATAGAGGGGATAAGCCCAGTTTCTTTCTGGTTTCCCGCCAGGCTACCAAGGTGTCTTTAAAAAGTAAATTGTGTTTGATCTTCGCTGGTAGTTTCTGGAGTGAGCAATGAAGCACAGCTGCCAGATCATAAGGCTTAACCAGTGAGGATTCCAGATTGAAATTAGAGTATTTTGACGAACCCAGTATCCAGTCCAACCCAACTCTCAGTAGGCAAGCCAGGTTATATATCCTTATATTGGGTAGGCCCAGGCCCCCCTCGCCCTTAGGGAGAAAAAGTTTGGTCATAGCTATCCGCGGCCTTGCCTTGTTCCAAATAAATTTAGTTATTGCTTTATTAATTAGTTGTACATCTTTATGCTTCAACAATAGGGGTAGCGTTTGTAAAGGGTAAAGTAATCGAGCAAAGCTGACCATTTTAAATAGTGCGCATCTCCCAAAGAGCGAGAGAGGCAAGTCCCCCCAGGTTTCAAGTTCACCCACCACTCTGTCAATCAAAGGAGGGTAGTTCAATGTGTAGAGAGAGGATGGTATTCTACCAATCTTCAAGCCGAGGTATGTAATATGAGTGTCAGCTGTTCTAAGAGAGGAGGGAGGTAAAGTGTGTTGGAGGGGAGCAATACCTAGCGAGAGGATCTCGCTCTTTGAAAAATTTATTTTGAGTCCCGAGCATTTGCGAAAATCTTCAAAAATATGTTGTATGGCTGGGATGTCCGTGGAGGGGGATGAGGAAAATATTAATATGTCGTCTGCAAATAGAGCCACTCTCAAGTCCACCTGTCCTATGGGCAGGCCATGTAAAAGAGGGGACGAAGAGAGGAGGCGTGAGAGGGGCTCTATGGCGAGGTTAAAAAGTAGGGGTGATAGAGGGCAGCCCTGTCTCGTCCCCCTATGCAGGCGAAAAGGCGAGGATTGTATACCTGCCGCAGTTACTGTGGCAGAGGGGGCTGAATACATGCTCTGTATGAAGGAATAGGACGATCCATTTAAACCAATGCGTTGCATGACCAGAGAAAGCCATTTGAAACTAACGTTGTCAAAAGCTTTCTCGGCGTCGAGGGTGACTATCACCGTATTATTAGATGGATGTGTCTTTGCATATTCGAGGGCCATCATGACTTTACGAATGTTGGCTGCCGCAGATCTTCCTTTTGTAAATCCCGATTGGGCGCTGTGTATAAGGGATGGCATTATATCTCCTAATCTGGTGGCTACTATCTTAGACATTAATTTGGAGTCAACATTTAGTAGGGATATGGGGCGAAAGGAACCTGGGTCAAGTGGGTCTTTTCCTTTTTTTGCAATGAGTTTAATATTGGCCAGGTGGCCTGTGGGAAGATAGGGGCCTCCTGTCCAAATGTGGTTATAAACCGAATGGAGAGTAGGTATGAGGTCTTGGCCTAACAATTTGTAAAATTCGGATGTGTACCCGTCCGGGCCGGGTGCTTTTCCATTGGAAAGACCCCCTATAGCTCGCTTTATTTCTTCAGAAGTAATGGGCTCGTTTAATTTTTCTAGATGACTTGGGTCTATCAGTGGGAGTTTGGTGTCTTTTAACAAGGTTTGTGCTAGATTCATATCTATTTGTTCTGCACTGTATAGTGTGCTGTAGAAATCTTTTAGTGTTCTGTTGATATCCTCGGGTGTAGTGGATAGGGAGCCGTCGGGGTTCCTTAACTTGCCGATGTGTGTTGGTGTGTATGGGCTTTTAGTGAGTCTGGCAAGAAGCTTTCCGGCTTTGTTCCCAAATTTATGGAAAAGTAGTTGTGTCGCCGATTGTTTTGTCCGTTCTACCTTTTCTGCCCAGCTATCAAATTGTTCTTTGGCTGCTAACCATGTCTTAAGATTGTCATCTGTGCGACAGTCATTCAGGGACTGTTGCGCCTGACGTAGGCGGGTGCTAGCTTCTATGTATTGCTTTTGTGCATTTTTTTTGTGTCCTGCTGCGTAAGATATGATCCTACCCCTTAGATATGATTTTCCTGCCTCCCAAAATAAGTTTGGGTTGTCTAAATGTTGGATATTGTCCTGTGAGTATTCCTCCCATGCCGAGCTAAGCATTGCCTTGAGGTCGTCACTGTGAGCCAAATAAGCTGGAAATCTCCACTGTATGACAGGCGAGGCCATTCTACAAAAGTTGAGTGAGATCGAAATCGGAGAATGGTCCGAGATCGCTAGATCATGTATGGCCGTATCGTTTATGCGTGGTAGGAGCGTTTGCGTGCACAAGAAATAATCTAACCTGGCAAAGGATTTATGTACCGGCGAAAAAAATGTAAAACCCGTGTCTATAGGGTGTTGCATTTTCCATGTGTCGGTCAAATTTAATGCCTGGGCCATGCGACAAAAAGGGGTGGGGCGAAGTGAGCGCGATGGTCGAGGTCTGGGTCTAGGTTGAGATCTGTCCTCTTGTTCATTTAGCGTAGAGTTGAAGTCCCCCCCTACTAGGTGGGGAATAGAGTCATGTGGGTGTAGCTGAGGAGTCAGCTTTGTGAAATAGTCCTGGTCTGGAGAGTTGGGAGCATAAATGTTAGAGATCCGTAAGTCACCCGAAGCGAGTTTAAGATGTATTGAAGTACGTCTCCCGTCAGATTCGTTGGTAACAGAAATTAATTCATATACCAAGTCTTTGTGTATTAAGATGAGTGTGCCTGCCTTACGTTTGACCGATGCCGATCCTATCACTTCCCCTACCCATAATTTTTTCATTCGGAAGAAATCTTTGCTCTCTAGGTGGGTCTCTTGGAGTAGAGCAATATCAACTTTTAGTCTTTTAAGATGTCTGAGAATTTTCATGCGTTTTATTGGTGACCTAAGCCCCTTGACATTCCAGGATATTATTTGTAGATGGGTCATGTAGGATATGTAGGAGGGTTAAGGGTGTGTGAATTTGTATAGCTCTTACCCTGTCTCTGTAGGCTGGCTTTAGATGGGCATGCTACAACGTACCATCGGTTCTTGAGCTTGCATTGGTAGGACCATCCTCTCATGGGGAAAAGAAAAGTGTCAAGAGAGACAGAAAGGAAAAGATAGAAGAAATTAATATCAAAATAACCACAAATCATATTATTGACTTCGCTTTTTTCCGTATGTAATCCCCACACCGGTGAACCGCCACACCGCTAGTAGAAAGGGCAATTATCCCAACAAAGCCTCATTGGGAAGGACTGGTATATTTACCATTATTCGACCCTAGGTCAAATAAAACTTGGCGGCGGTTGCGGGTGACCCTGCGGTGGGAGTACATAGTGCCTGCTCGTTAGAGGAATGCTACGCAAAGTTATAACAACCCAACGTTTGTCACATTAGCAGCCATATTGGCCGGGCCTCTTTGTAAACAGGGCAAGTAATCGATGTAAGATAGGCTATGTTATTAAGCTAGTAGAACGATAAAACAATAAAACCATAAAATCAACAAAACCAGCAATGGTATTAACATTACCCCCTGTGAAGGTGTATAATCACCACACCACTTCGGATAGACTGAGGCTCCCTTGGGGTACACCTATGGGTGGCGGTGCACACTGATGCAGCCCTATATCTCTAACGGCTGCGGCTCCTGGGGAGTGTGCACAGTATCAAGGGGGGTTGAAAGGTGTCACTGGGATCAAAGCCGGGGTAGATAAACATCAACCAGATTCCTGATGGTCGGATGACTGTGTTTGCTTGAGGCGTTTCGGAGGTTCTTTGCGCGGGCTCCTCTGGTCTCTAGGGCCTTGCTTCACTCGATCTGCGTATGTAGCTGTGGGCTCACATTCGGTAGATAAGGATTGAAGAAATGCTCTGGCCTTCTCTGCGGACTGGAATGTGTGTTGTTTTCCATCAGGTGCTTGTAGGCGCAGAACAGCTGGGTAGGCTAGCGTGAAGCGGACTCCGTTCTTATAGAGTTCAGCGCAAACAGGCTGAAAGTCCTTACGTTTGCGTGACACTTCCGCCGAATAGTCAGCAAATAATACAAATTTTTGGCCCTCAAACTCTAGCAAACGGGATTTACGGAAGGCCTGCAGCATGTCCGTGCGGTCAGCGTAGTTTAAGTACCTTGCAATAACAGGCCTGGGGCGGGCGTGATCTTCAGACTGGGCGCCGATGCGATGCGCTCTTTCCACAGTACACCTGTGGTTGAGGCCTAAAATCTGCGGTATGGCCGCCGAGCAGATGTCCATTAAAGAACTCTGTTTGTGAGATTCTGGAAGGCCGATTATTCGCAAATTATTCCTCCTGGAACGATTTTCAAGGTCCTCCATGCGATCATGGAGGTGCTGCTGGTCTTGTGTGAATCGTTCCAGGACGGTCTCCATGGAGTGTTGGTCTTCTTCTATTGAGGACACCCTGTGTTCCACCATTTCCAGCCTCCCAGAGTGTTCTCCCATCTCCTTCCGGAGCTGCTGTATGCCCTCTGCGACCGCTCTATCAACTGCCGCTGTGATGGTAGGTGAGAGCAGCGCCGCCACCGCTTTAGCAATGCGCTCGTGCGTGCTGGCTTGGTCAGGTATAGCGGGGAGTGAAGTGTCCATCCCCTCAGGGTGTGATCCGCTGCCCGGCAGATTGCTGTGTGAACTTGGCTGCTGAATACCTTGCAGTGAAGAAGCGCCGCGTGCGTTCTCTGCAGCGGCCATGTTGCCCAGGGCCGTGCTTTCCGCGGCTGGTTCTATTATGCCCGAGCCCCGTGTTGCTCGGGCTTGTGTGAGGTATCGTTCCATCCACTGATGCCCGTGGAATGAGCAGGGATGCAGGTCACCGCAATCCGAGGCTGTGTCGGGGTTTTGTATGCTGATTATCCGAGCGGTGGGTGCGGAGCCTCCGGAGCTTGCTTCCCCTACATACGGCGCCGGAACCGGAACATTTGTTATTTTAATGCCCGTAAGGCAATTACAATGTGTTGGAAATAAACATTTCCACCCACAGTGCAATTAGGAATGCATTTAATAAATTCCCACCTGCTGGTTAGATAACCCCTTCACTACAATGGTGGATGATATTTCTACTTAAAGATATATGTAGGTGTTGAAAAAATAAGGAAATTACAGTGCTATACCTAGTGAAAATAAAATAAACAATTAAAGCAGCAGCTCAAATGTAGGATAAATACACACAAATCAATGTAAAATATAAGGAGCTGCGCAAAATAAAAATAAGTGAACTAAGTGCACAAAAATATTGACAATCTGCGCAACACTAAACATGTGAAAACAAAATTAATTGTAAGCCAAAAAAATGAAAAATAAACTCAGGAGATCATAAGAAAATTATCCGAATGTCCCAAAAGTAGAAGAGAACACCACTGAATGTTGCGTGTGAATTAACAATAAACTTTGATGAAAACCCTGCCAACAGCGTGCACCGCCACCACATAAAATGTGCGCTTACCAGAGGCAAGCTGAAAACAAGCCTATATAGTGATACACTGTCAGGATCTGTATCCAGCCACTGCTCACAGAAGGTGGACAGGAGGTAGATCAGGTAGGCTCGATGAGACAGGCTTGCACGGGTCAACCATCAGTTATTGCCCCAAAAAAATAAAAACTCTCCATAGTATAGTAATGACTAGCAAGAAGATTTATATAAAAGAAAAGTTCCACTTATGAGAATGAAGGTAAAAACAACCATAATATAGCCAGCCGGCTTGTAGACACCCGTCCACTCATAAGAAGCTCTGCGATGACTTCAGCACGCCAACCTCCCGATGTACGTTTTGTGACAGAATGATGTTGTTCCCCAAGAAGACTTTATTCTGTGACGAAATGTACATCGGGAGGTTGGCGGGCATTATAAGAGATTTATCCCCTGGGTTTCTGGTTGTATGATGGTATATGTTTTTTTTTTGTTTTTTTTATGGAATTGTTTGTCTTTCTGACCTTTGTACATTGGGCCAGAATGCCCTTCCTCTGCATGGGCAACCATCGTACTGTTTTTTGTATGATTACTTGCTAAAACCAATAGAAAGGAATTTACAAAAAAAATTATAATATTTATTGAAATTACCTAAAATAAATGAAATACAGTATACAGAGATAATAATTACTTCTGCAGATCCATTACATGTCCCTTTTGCATCCCACATGTTTAACCCTTGATATGCAGAGTCTTCACAAAAATATACAGTCTTTTCACAAATCAAATGATTCTATTTGTAGATTGGAATCTACTTAAGGAGATGCTCAGAGATGTTGATCTATTAGCAAGTTGTAGTACCAAAACCACCATCACTAGATGTCACTCTTATGTGAGGGGATGGGGGGGGGGGGGGTCAATTCCAGGGTCTCTCAATGGTAAATATTCCAGATCACTCTGGAGTATTAAGATTATATCAGCTTCTTCCCTGGCATCCCATGAGAGATCAGATGTTCATTAACCATTTACTTGTTGGCTAGGCCTTCTGTTGTGGGATGCAAGGATTCCACACATATTTACCGTATTCACTAAGTTAAGTAGATTTTCCTTTGCAAAGTGAAACTGCTATGTGAGCAGCATCCTATGGAGCCCTGTGGTAGCCACACTCCTGATTCCTGGATCTGTGTGCCAATCCATACTGTACATCCCAAGACTCCCCCTCCTCAGTTTGATTGGCCTCATGTCTTAATTTCCTGAGACATGACACACGTAATGTAGATTTGTAATCCTGACCCTGTTTCTCATGTGACAAAGCTGTGATGCATACAGTGTGTGCTCCCAACTGGAAATTCAGCAATGCTGCTCTGATGAACACAGAACAAATTACTTTAATGCCTTCTATATCACAGTATGTGTGGATATAATTTGGAAACAAAATTAGTATGGTTGAAGTTTCCTTAATAATCCTGATTTTTGTGAATAAAGATGAAGGTTTAATTCTACTTTAGAAAAAAAAGAAACTGAATATATACAAAATGTTGAGAGAAGTGAAGAGAGTGAACAAGACTGCCAGCTCCATATGCAAACGTATATATGTTTAGCTCAAAGCAAGTAACCACACTACATATATTCTGCCTGAGTGGTATGTAGGCATGAGCTGAATGTGCCTGGATTGGTTTATGAGAGGTTCATCGAACTGTGCTGAAGTTATGAGTGTTAATTCAAACCCTATTGAAGTCAATGGGAGCTACATCTTAAAAAAAACTTCAAGGATAATAGGCAAGGGAGTGCCACACAAATGACATATGGAGCCTGACACTGCCCTGGAGGACAAGTATCAAGGTTGCCCTCTTCCAGAGCACACTGATCAGTGCTAGCAGCCATTGGCTGTGAGCGCTAATCGGATGCTGGCTTTCCAGCTGTCCCTTTGACAAAAGCTGATCCTTAGACTGGCTTCTGACGGAAAGGTAGCTGTACACACTGACTGAATGTGAGCCGTTTTCTGTTGACCTGGCAGATACCAGCTATAATTCGGCTCATGTGTACCCAGCCTAACACCCAGCCTAAGCAGAGAGCTGTCACATTTAGTAGTGGTAGTATTACAGCTGCTAAATGTATCACTTTTTTGCAATAGTAAAGGGTTTGGCTTAGCAGGCATGAGAAGGAACATTTCATTTAATTCACAAATCCTTACCAGAAGATCATCTTTAGTGGTATGCCAGCTGAGTCAAACTGCCAGTGCAAAATCTAGGTAGATATCTAGAATGTGAAGAGTTAAAGATATAATTTGAGGCTTCATGTGTATTAAGATACCAAGTAGGCAACAGAAACCCCAAGCTATTTTTATACTTGTTTTTTTACGGTTTTCATCAATAATTTGATAATATCCCAAATTTGCTTAATTTTATTTATCTTCCTAGGGAATTATACTCTTTAAACCAACTCAAGTAGACCAGACCTCTTCAGGAGCAGATAAATTAATGAGACTTTGGATTCACGAGGTCTATAGAGTGTTCTGTGACAGGCTTGTCAACAGTCAAGACCGAAAAATGTTTTTCCAGATAGTAAAGGTAAAGATCGAAAATTTGCTTTCTCTAATCATTGAAAGAATTATGTTTTGTTTTGTTTTTTTGCTTTTTAAACTGACATACTTTAATAATATAAAATAATTCACACCAGTCCCATTTATAACTAGTTTTTACAGTAAGATTTCCCATGGCACTTACCAGCTAGTCTTAAAAAATGAACAAAAACACAAAATAGTGCTGTCTTGCAACTTACAAAAAAAAAAAAAGATGTTTTAGTTGCAAAAATTTGAAAATATGTATAAAAGCAGCACTATAGACAGACAAAAGGTAAGCGGTACTTCAATACATAAAAATGTAAAAAAATAAACAAATAGAAAATGTCATTGCTAGTCCCATCAATATAACTGTATTCTTCATAAAAATCTCCTTTCACCATGCAAGAAAAAGTGTATTATTCATAATTAGAAAAAGGTGAAGTTGCGCTAAAACAAAATAAGGATAAATATGACTTATCAGGTCATATAATGGTGAACACTACAAAGTCCAAATAGGAAAAAATTCTTCTCAAACAGAATATGTATAAATAGTGTTAAAGTTCTGTGAATAATTAAATTCCATATGAAAATCCCATCAGTGAAAAGGATCTGGATCACTGCTCCCTGAAAATGCTGACCCTTACCGAATAATAAGATCCAAATGGATCAAGCCGAGCAGGTAGCCAAACACCTGGGCTGCACAGGAGATCAGGGTCTTGATATAGTCTTCCCAGCAGTCCGTCAGTAGAGCATCCAGAAAACAAAATAAACTAAAATAGTGTAATACTGTATGGCAGCGGTCATCAACCCTGTCCTGCAGGGCCCACTAACAGGCCAGGTTTTATGTATTACCTTGGGGAGATGCAGTCTAGAATACTGCAATCACTGAGGAGCAAATGATATCAGCTGTGATGTATTTCAGTTATCTTGCAAACCTGGCCTGTTAGTGGGCCCTGCAGGACAAGGTTGATGACCACTGCTGTATGGTATACACACACAGATCATCCCCCTGTGACTGGCAAACGAACAGTGTGACATGCAAAACCACCACCAAAGTACACACTGACCCTTACCAGAGCCCTGGATCTAAATAGATCAGAAACCGCAAGGGGGATGTAGGCAGCAGATGAAAAGGATCTTCTCACAAGACAGTCCTCGGACTCACCAGGCAAACAACGGTCATGGAGAAGAAAGCTCACAATGGTGTGATAACGTTTTGGAACATTTATTGAAAAAAACGTAGCACACTTACAGATATGACGATAAAAACAGCATAAAAGAATCCGGCCGGTAATAGAACGTGTTGTCCTCAATCGCGGTGACATCAGTACGTCTCCTCCCGACATTTCGTCTAATCAGACTTGCTCACGGGTTGTGAGGAGGCGTCCTGCGTCACCGCTTAAGTACATGTAAAGAGGCGGAGCCGGCGGAGCCAGCATTGGACACACGTCTCAGGTGACCATCCGTCCGCCATCTTAACTCAGGGAAAAAAGAAGGGCAAAAATACAAAAACAACCTGGAAATGCCCAGAGACTGGAGGTCACAAAGAGGAAATTTACATACGCCAATCTAATGACCTCCTGTGCATCCTAGAGCCTCAAAAAAGCGCAGAATCCAGGTACAAACGAAAAAATTATTATAAAACAAGTGTTTTAAAACGTGGCCTGAAGCAGCAAATAAAACTCTATACAGAATAACTGCATAATTAACTGATAAATGTTGCAGTTCCAAATATTTGCTAAACCGATTATGCGCTAGCAAAACTAGGTGAAGACCAACTGTGGACTGCGGTGTGCATAATTACAACACCACAAAATCGCAAAAAACGAATGTCATTACAACATGCCACAGCAACTAACATTGTCAAATTAATTAAATAAAGACACTGGGGCTGATTTACCAAGCCTTTACTCCATGACTCATGGAGTAAAAGCAGGAGTAGCAGCCGTTTTGCCATTTACTAAAGAAATACGCTGCTAGTGCAGTGTATTTCCCTAGTTACTAATGTGCTCCGTGCGCCCAGGAGAGGGTGCATTGTGCACCAGTACAGACCTGGCGCACGGCACATTAAACTGTAAATTGCGGGGGTTTGGGCGGGAGTTTATTAGGGGGGGAGGTGGGGGGATGCAGGGGAAGTGAAGTGACATGTGTTTTAAAGTGTTTGGCGGGCCGAATTGAAAGGGAAAGTGTTTTTTGAAAACAGATCCCCGTACGCTTGCACAGTGCGCCTGAACCTCGGGAGGTTCATTTGCATACTGGGCATGCGCAGAGAGAAAAGTCAGGGATTCCCGTGCGCCTTGTCAGTACGCCGTGAAAATCTTGGTAAATACCAAGCGGCGTACCCGTGAATGCGCTGCGTGACGCGGCGCACGGGAATCTCCGAGCTGTTTTCAGCCCTGAAGGGGAACTCCGCGCCAAATTTCAAACTTGAAATCGGCGCGGGTCCCCCTTCAGGGCTACATTAGGCTCTTAGGCTTGGTCCGGAACGTGAGGGGTTAAACCCGCGCCGATTCGGCGCGGGGGTCCCCCCCAGATCCAAACCAAGCCCTCATCCCAAGCATGCAGTCTGGCCCGGACAGGAATGGGGGCGGGGACGAGCGAGCGGCCCCCCCCCCCCTCCTGAGCCGTACCAGACCGCATGCCCTCAACATGGGGGAGTGTGTGCTGTGGGGGAGGGGGGCACTGCCCCCCCACCCCACAGCACTCTTGCCCCCATGTCGATAGGGACAAGAGCCTCTTCCCGACAACCCTTGCCATTGGTTGTCGGGGTATGCGGGCGGGGCTAATCGGAATCTGCGAGCTCCCTTTAATAAGGGGGCCCCCAGATGCCGGACCCCCACCCTATGTGAATGAGTATGGGGTACATCGTACCTCTACCCATTCACATGGGGGAAATGTAAAGTAAAATAAAACACCACACACAATAAAATATTTTATTAATCAGCTCCGGAGCCCCCCCTTTCTTCTTTAGCTCTCTTAGAAGGGGGGGTTTCTTCTCTCCCGATCTTCTGCCGGGACCCTGGGCTTCGGTGATTTCTGCCGGGGGAGGGCGCCATCCCTCGGTCCTCTCCGGAGCCTTCCGCCGGATGCCCCCACCCCATTTAAGCTCTTTTTCATTAGGGAGGGGCATCCGGACTTCGGGGTCTTCTGCCGGGGGATGGCGCCTATCCCCCGGTCTTTCCGGTGCCTTCCGCCAGGGTTCCGGTCTTCCTGGTCTTCTGCCGGGGGTGCGCCAACTCCCCGGTCTTTTCTCTGCTCCCTCTTCTGCCTGGCTCCCCCGCGGAGCCAGGGCTTTCTTCCGTCTTCTTTCTTCTCTCTTCCTTCTTCTGCCTGTCTCCTCCGGGAGCACAGGGCTTGTCTGCGCTGTCCTCTCCCTTCTCTTCCATTGGATGTTGACACGACGAGGTTCCGCGCTGACATGCCGTGTCAGCGGCGGGCATGGACTTATATAGGGCAATGCCACCATGTGACCTCAACCCATGTGACATCACATTCCCTGGGCATGATGGGAATGTGATGTCACATGGGTTGAGGTCACATGGTGGCATTGCCCTATATAAGTCCATGCCCACTGCTCAGACGGCATTCCAGCGCCGGACCTCGTCGTGTCAACATCGAATGGAAGAGAAGGGAGAAGACAGCGGAGACAACCCCTGTGCTCCGCGGAGGAGACAGGCAGAAGCGGAAGGCATCGCAGAAGCCCGGAGAGTGGCGCCCTCCGGCGGAAGACACCGTACAAGCCCGGGACCCTCCCCCAAAGGCAGGAGCCTCCCTGGTGAAGGGGGTCCCGGTGAATTACGTCGCTGAAGACGGGGGTGGGGTGCCAGTGCACCCCCCCCCGCAGAAACCGTCGTGGAAGCCCGGGACCCTCCCCCAAAGGCAGGAGCCTCCCTGGTGAAGGGGGTCCCGGTGAATTACGTCGCTGAAGACGGGGGTGGGGTGCCAGTGCACCCCCCCCCCGCAGAAACCGTCGTAGTAGCCCGGGACCCTCCCCCAAAGGCAGGAGCCTCACTGGTGAAGGGGGTTCCGGCAGAAGATGGCGAAGCCCGGGGCCTAATGGGGTGGTGGTGGGGGGCCCCGGCAGAAGACCCCCGGCTGACTAATAAATTAATTTATTCATGTGTGGTGTATTATTTTTTTCCATTTTTTTCCCCAGGTGAATGGGTAGGGGTACAATGTACCCCCATACTCATTCACATAGGGTGGGGGGCCGGAATCTGGGGACCCCTTTATTAAAGGGGTCTCTCAGATTCTGATAAGCCCTCCGCCCGCATACCCCGACAACCAACGGCCAGGGTTGTCGGGAAGAGGCTCTTGTCCCTATCGACATGGGGACAAGAGTGCTTTGGGTTGGGGGGGCAGTGCCCCCCTCCCCCACAGCACACACTCCCCCATGTTGAGGGCATGTGGTCTGGTATGGCTCAGGAGGGAGGGGGGCGCTCGCTCGTCCCCACCCCCATTCCTGTCTGACCAGACTGCGTGCCTGGGATAATGGCTTGGTTTGGATCTTGGGGGGGACCCCACGCTATATTTTTTGCGCGGGTTTAACCCCTTATGTTCCAGACCAAGCCTAAGAGCCTGGTATGCACCTGGAGGGAACCCACCTTATTTTTTTTTCGGGGGTCTGGAGTTCCCCTTCATGAACAGCGATCTGTCATTTTCACATGTCAGTCCCCCCCCCCCCTACAGTTAGAACACACCCAGGGAACATATTTAACCCCTCCCTCGCACCTAGTGTTAACCCCTTCCCTGCCAGTGGCATTTTTTGAGTAAGCAATGCATTTTTTACAGCACTGATCGCTAGAAAAATGCCAATGGTTCCAAAAAAGTGTTCGATGTGTCCGCCATAATGTCGCAGTACCGATAAAAATCGCTGATCGCCCCAATAACTAGTTAAAACAACAAAAAATAAAAATTTGTAGACGCTATAACTTTTGCAAAAACCAAACACTAAACGCTATTTGCGATTTTTTGGAACCAAAAAGATGTAGAATACGTATCGGCCTAAACTGAGGGGTTTTTTAGTTTTTTCAATATATATTTTTGGGGATATTTATTATAGCAAAAAGTAAAAATAATTTTTACATATGTGGGCGGGACTTACGCAAGTCCCGCCCACATATATAAACATCGTTCAAACCACACATGTGAGGTATTGACGCGTGCGTTAGAGCGAGAGCAATACTTTTACCACTAGACCTTCTTTGTAACTATAAACTGGTAACCTGGAAAAAAAAGAAAAAGGTCGCCTATGGGGATATTCACGGAATTCATTTTGGCCCCATTGCAGGAGTGTTTCCAATAGTAAAGCGTGACATGTAAGGTATCTATTTACTCAGTGTAACATCATCTTTCACATTATCCCCAAAAATTGGGCTCACTTTTGTGTTTTGTTAATTTTTAACCACTTGAGCCCGGACCATATTTCTGGTCAATGACCGGGCAAGTTTTTGTGATTCGGCACGGCGTCGCTTTAACTGACAATTGCGCAGTCGTGCGACGTGGCTCCCAAACAAAATTGGCAACCTTTTTTTTCACACAAATAGATTATTAAATGTGCGTGTTTACTTCTGTTTTTAACACCTCCCCTTCAGGCTGGAAAGCATCAGATCAGGGGAAACAAAAAAAAAAAAGCTCTCATTCCATTGCAGCTTGGTTCCTACATGTGTGATGAACTGAGCATGCTCAAACACTTAGAAAAAAAATATCCTTTCTTTTTAAAAGGTGAAAAACACTCATTGGATGCTCATAGTGCATGGTTTGGATTAATTGCAGGTGTGCCCAATTACAAACTCACCCAAACTAGAGACTGCAATTTGTTCATGTGATTCCAATTGCTTCATTACTAGCACTGTTATAAAAAGCTTGGATCGATCAGTCCTCAGCTGCCCTCAGAAGGGGCAGGCTGGCAGAAATGCTGTTGCTAAACACAAATGTGGTTTGTTGCATGGGTTTTGTTTTATTTTGCCAATGGTTTTGGTTTATTTTTAAATGATGTTCACTTTGATGTATTTGTCTATGTGGCCTTATTTTATGAAAAATGTGTAAAGCTATGGTTAATTAGAATTTTGAAATGTATTTTTGTTTGTGTTTGTTTGTTTGTCTTTTTTTGCTTTCCTTGTTTTGTTGACCAATAAAAATTACTTTAAAATTGTTAAGTTTGTCTTTTGTTACTTTTTCATGCTACATATGTTGACAGCTGCAGCTGAACTAGGTTAGGGCCTAACAAATTATGTGTGATTTTTGTCTAAGCTTCTTTCCTGGTGTGTAATCATGAAATGTTTGCCATGTTTATTCTCCCTGACTTTAAAGACAAAAACTGGTAAGTATTTTATTTATTCTGCAGTGGTCCTCAGCCCTCAAGTACCCCCGACAGGACATGTTTTGGGGATTTCTCTTATCAAGAATTGCTGTCCAGACTATTTTAAAGCACATGTGCAAGATGAAGGAAAACCTGCAAACATGGCCTGTGGGGGGGGTTTGCTATTGGTGGACAGGCTTGACGTGCTGATTTACAGCACTGTGCTTAAATCTAGCGCAAGGCAATCCTATTCAAATTGTGGGTGTTTGAGGGAAGCCAAGTGAGTGTTAGAACCCCTGCTTTGTGTTTTTTTATTTTTGTGTTGAGCTTTGTGTCCCTTTTCTTAAAATTGGCTTCACTTCCTGTCACACAGCTGAACAGGAAGTGAGGTTAAAACCCTACCAGTGTCATTTCTTGGGGACACCGGTCAATCTAACTAGTGTCCCCATTAAGCAAATTGCACTCCAGCACTGCTGTGTACACCCCAAATCATGGGTCTTCAAACTACGGCCCTCCAGTTGTTCAGGAACTACAATTCCCATCATGCCTAGTCATGTCTGTGAATGTCAGTGCATTACAAGGCCTCATGGGATGTGTAGTTCTACAACAGCTGGAGGGCCGTAGTTTGAGGATCCCTGCCCCAAATGATTATTTAGTTTGGGGTTTAGTAAAGGCAAAGCCACTCTGCAGTACAAGCATAGTTGCTGAAAATCAGAGAGGAAGCACTGATGGTTTTAACATCCAATCCTGTAGAAGCAAAGTTGTTTTGTTTTCTTCCTTGCTTTGCACTTGTAGGAGTGGATTTGCCTTTAGTAAATGGACCCCAAAGTCCAAGATCCCTAATAATTTGGGGTGTACACAGCAAAATGCTAGAGTGCAATTTACATAATGGGAAACTATTTAGATTGATCTCTGTGTCCCCAAGAAAATATATTAGTAAGGTTTTACCCTCACTTCCTGTTTGGCTATGTGACAGGAAGTGAATGAATTAGAAAGGGTGAAGACACCTCACAAATGTTGTCACTATCAGGGGTGCAGACATCCCCAAAAAAATGAGCAGATAATACTTATTTGCAAATTAATAATTTTTTAGTTAACATTGGGTGGGGTGCTCTAACACACACATTCCTACATATTAGCAACGCTCTATCCTGGCCTATTGGCATGGTTATATTTTCTTAGGGCTCTCAATAAAACTCTATGAAATTTGTGCTTAAACTAGAACCAGGGGCGGACTGACAACTCATGGGGCCCCTGGGCAATAGAAGATTATGGGGCCCCTCTGGCTTACAGATGACCACCACGCCAGGAGGTAGTGCAGAGGCGGGCAGCTAAAATCTTGGGATATTCACATTAAAAGCATGTCATTTTCGGACATATCAGGGACAGATCTAAAAAAAACACAGATTTTTACATACTGTCCCTGGTTTTACTGAGCCTGGCAACCCGGATGGGGCCCCCTAGTGGCATGGGGCCCTCGGGCAGTGCCCGAGTGACTCAATGGTCAGTCCGCCCCTGACAAGAACTATAATCAACAAGTTTTATTTTCTTTCATTTTGGATAGAGTGAGGGAGGGTTATAGGCCCTGTCAGTTTATTTTGTATTATCTGTGTCCAATTGGGGAGATTTGCCTTCACTTCCTGCCCCATAGCCAAACAGGAAGTGAGAGAAAAACTATGCAAATTAACCACTTCCCGCCCAGCCTATGGCCGATTTACGTCCGGGAAGTGGTTACACAATCCTGACAGGACGTCCTGCAGGATTTCATGCCGCACGCGCCTGTGGGGGCACGCAGCGCGGCGATCGGTGATGCGGGGTGTCAGTCTGACACCCTGCATCTCCGATCTCGGTAAAGAGTCTCTCACGGAGACGGAGACTCTTTACCACGTGATCAGCCGTGTCCAATCACGGCTGATCACGATGTAAACAGGAAGAGCCATCGATGGCTCTTCCTCACTCGCGTCTTACAGACGCGAGTATAGGAGAGCCGATCGGCGGCTCTCCTGACAGGGGGCGTTCGCGCTGATTGTTTATCAGCGCAGCCCCCCCTCGGATCACCACACTGGACCACCAGGGATGCCCACCCTGGACCACCAGGGTGTGCAAAAACAAAAAAAATATAGAACAAAAAAACAAAAAGCATTAAAAAATAAGAAAAAAGATGCCAATCAGTGCCCACAAATGGGCACTGACTGGGAAAATCAGTGCCACCCCACAGTGCCCATCCATGCACAGTGCCCACCTGTGCCACCCATAAGTATCCATCAGTGCCACCCATAAGTGCCGCCCATAAGTATCCATCAGTGCCACCCATAAGTGCCGCCCATCTGTGCCGCCCATGAGTGCCCATCAGTGCCGCCTATGAGTGCCCATCAGTGCCGCATAGCAGCGCCGCCAATCAATGCCACCTCATCTGTGCCGTCAGTACTACCTCATCGATGTCCATCAGTGCCATCTCATCGGGGCCCATCAGTGCCGCCATATCAGTGCCCGTAATTGAAAGAGAAAAACTTATTTACAAAAAAATTAACCTAAAAAAAGAAAAAGGTTTTTTTGTTTCAAAATTTGCAGTCTTTTTTTAGTTGTTGCGCAAAAAAAAAAACGCAGAGGTGATCAAATAACAACAAAAGAAAGCTCTATTTGTGGGGAAAAAAGGACGCCAATTTTGTTTGGGTACAGTGTTGTATGACCGCGCAATTGCCATTCAAAGTGCGACAGTGTTGAAAGCTGAAAATTGGCTTGGCGGGAAGGTGCGTAAGTGCCTGGTATGGAAGTGGTTAAGGGAATCCAGTGCCCCCCCAGAACTAGTGTGTGGGTCCCCTGAAAATTACTGGGCGGGGTTATACAAAAACAGGGTGTGACCTTGACAGGAAGGGGTGGGTCATTTTTCTATTAGGAGGTGCAGATATGTAGTCAGGCCTAGGGCAGAACCAAACCTAAATATACTACTGCATATTAGGGCTTATTTAGACCGGAACCGATTTACAGCGTGTTTTTATATTGTGGGAGGAAACCCACGCAGGCACAGGGAGAACATGCAAACTCCATGCAGATGCTGTCACGGGCGGGATTCGAACCAACGACTCTTTTGCTGCTAGGTCAAAGTGCTATACACTACACCACTGTGGTGAACGAACATGATTGCAGCTGAAAGCATGAGATCTTTTTTTTTTTTTTTCAATACCATGCTTTCCAGCCTTATTGACCCCGCCTCTCTCCATAAAGAGGACCTGTCACACACTAGTCCTATTACAAGGGATGTTTACATTCCTTGTAATAGGAAGAAAACTGATCATTTTTTTTTTATTTTTTTATTTCAGTGTAAAACATTATAAAACTAAATAAAAATAAATAAGAAAACCCCAAAAAAAATGTTTAAAGCGCCCCGTCGCGACGAGCTCGCGCACAGAAGCAAACGCATACGCGAGTAGCGCCCGCATATGAAAACAGTATTCAAACCACACAAGTGAGGTATCGCCGCGATCGTTAGAGTGAGAGCAATAATTCTAGCCCTAGACCTACTCTGCAACTCAAAAAATGCAACCTGTAGAATTTTTTAAACGTCGCCTATCGAGTTTTTTAAAGGGTAAAAGTTTGACGCCATGCCACGAGCGGGCGCAATTTTTAAGCGTGACATGTTGGGTATCATTTTACTCGGCGTAACATTATCTTTCACAATATAGAAAAAAATTGGGCAAAATGTATTGTTGTCTTATTTTTTAATTCAAAAAAGTGATTTTTATCCAAAAAAAGTGCGCTTGTAAGACCGCTGCGCAAATACGGTGTGACAAAAAGTATTGCAATGACTGCCATTTTATTCCCTAGGATGTCTGCTAAAAAAAAATATATAATGTTTGGGGGTTCTGATTAATTTTCTAGCCAAAAAATTGTGATTTTCACATGAAGGAGAGAAGTGCCAGAATTAACCCGGTGGGCAAGTGGTTAAAGTACTCATGGCTATAAAGAATAGAGTCATTGCTCATTAAAAAAAAAAAAAAAAAAAGGGGGTCCCTCCAAATTAAATTACCAGGCCCTTCAGGTCTGGAATGGATATTAAGGGGAACCCCGCCGTAAAAACCAAAAAAAAAAAAGACGTGCGGTTCCCGGCAAATATCCATTCCAGACCCTTCAGGTCTGGTGTGGATTTTAAGGGGAACTCCACCCCAAATTGAAAAAAAAAATGGCGTGGAGTCCCCCTAAAAATCCACACCAGACCCTTATCCGAGCACGTTGACCTGGCCGGCCGCAGAAAAGAGGGGGGGACAGAGTGCGGCCCCCCCCCTCTCCTGAACCGCACCAGGCCACATGCCCTCAACATGGGGAGGATGTCCCCATGTTGATGGGGACAAGGGTCTCATCCCCACAACCCTTGCCCGGTGGTTGTGGGGGTATGCGGGCGGGAGGTTTATCAGAATCTGGAAGACCCCTTTAACAAAGGGGACCCCCAGATCCTGACCCCCCCCCTGTGTGAAATGGTAATGGGGTACATTGTACCTCTACCATTTCACCCCAAAAAAAATGTCAAAGTGATAAAAATGACAGTAGCCGGTTTTTGACAAATCTTTTAATAAAATCTTCTTTTCTTCTTTCCTTCGGGGTTCTTCCGCTGCTTCTTTCTTCTCGTCCACATCTTGCCCGACGTCTTCTTCTATCTTCTCCGTCCGTCCTTCCGCCTTCTGGTCCCGCATCTTGCCCGTTGTCTTCTCCGTCCGCCTCCTCGTCCGCATCTTGGGTCTTCTGCGGTCTTCTTCTCGGTCCGCCGCCTTCTCGTCCCCTGCGTTTGAATTGTAATTGGCCGCCGTTTTCCCGCTCCTGGGACCCGCCCCCCTCTGACGCCACAAGTAAACTCCTTAGAAGGTCATGTGCGTCAGAGGGGGGCGGGGTCGCAGAGCGTCACACAGCGGGGGAATTCAATTTCAATCGCGCCGCCCGGAGAAGAAGTTCCCGCCGTGTCACACTCATGTGACCCCGCCCCCCTCTGACGCACATGACCTTCTAAGGAGTTTACTTGTGGCGTCAGAGGGGGGCGGGTCCCAGGAGCGGGAAAACGGCGGCCAATTACAATTCAAACGCAGGGGACGAGAAGGCGGCGGACCGAGAAGAAGACCGCAGAAGACCCAAGATGCGGACGAGGAGGCGGACGGAGAAGACAACGGGCAAGATGCGGGACCAGAAGGCGGAAGGACGGACGGAGAAGATAGAAGAAGACGTCGGGCAAGATGTGGACGAGAAGAAAGAAGCAGCGGAAGAACCCCGAAGGAAAGAAGAAAAGAAGATTTTATTAAAAGATTTGTCAAAAACCGGCTACTGTCATTTTTATCACTTTGACATTTTTTTTGGGGTGAAATGGTAGAGGTACAATGTACCCCATTACCATTTCACACAGGGGGGGGTCAGGATCTGGGGGTCCCCTTTGTTAAAGGGGTCTTCCAGATTCTGATAAACCTCCCGCCCGCATACCCCCACAACCACCGGGCAAGGGTTGTGGGGATGAGACCCTTGTCCCCATCAACATGGGGACATCCTCCCCATGTTGAGGGCATGTGGCCTGGTGCGGTTCAGGAGAGGGGGGGGGCCGCACTCTGTCCCCCCCTCTTTTCTGCGGCCGGCCAGGTCAACGTGCTCGGATAAGGGTCTGGTGTGGATTTTTAGGGGGACTCCACGCCATTTTTTTTTTCAATTTGGGGTGGAGTTCCCCTTAAAATCCACACCAGACCTGAAGGGTCTGGAATGGATATTTGCCGGGAACCGCACGTCTTTTTTTTTTTTGGTTTTTACGGCGGGGTTCCCCTTAATATCCATTCCAGACCTGAAGGGCCTGGTAATTTAATTTGGGGGAACCCCTACACATTTTTTTGTTTGTTTTATGAATGAATCCCTTTAGAATTGTCAGAGCCGACAATTCATTATAGCCGCGTGTGAATTTTTAAATGACTTTTTTCCTTCAGAATGTCACTTTGTGCAGGGGGAGTTCTAAGTGCGGGAAAAATGCGCTATTTCACATGCTGACATTACACCCCCCCTAGGTACGAAATTTAAAGGAATATTTCACTTTTATTGTTTCACTTTAAGAATTATTAATTTCACTGCTCCCGAAAAAACGGCCGTTTTAAAAAATAAAAAAAGCATTGATACATGTTCCCTGGGGCAGGACTGAGGTCCCCAAACACTTTTTAGGACTAAACTTGCAGATTAGCCTTTAAAATGAACACTTTTGATTTCTCCCATAGACTTCTATAGGGAGTTCGGCGCGGCTTTACATATTAGTTTCAATGCGCCGGCTGCTACGCTGGTTCATGCGCCTGATTAAGCCTCCACCCGGAGTACTAATTAATGCATGAACCAGCGCAGCGCACATAGCTTAGTAAATCAGGCCCAATGTGTCTCACACGTTGGTATAGTGTATGTTACATATTAAATTAAAAATAAAAAAATAAAAATTAAAAGTGAATATAATTAAATATATACACAAAACATCTGTATACAAAAATCACATTGGCGTATGTAAATTTCCTCTTTGTGACCTCCAGTCTCTGGGCATTTCCAGGTTGTTTTTGTATTTTTGCCCTTCTTTTTTCCCTGAGTTGGTGGACGGATGGTCACCTGAGACGTGTGTCCAATGCTGGCTCCGCCGGCTACCCCTCTTTACATGTACTTAAGCGGTGACGCAGGACGCCTCCTCACAACCCGTGAGTAAGTCTGATTAGACGAAACGTCAGGAGGAGACGTACTGACGTCACCGCGATTGAGGACAACACGTTCTATTACCGGCCGGATTCTTTTATGCTGTTTTTATCGTCATATCTGTAAGTGTGCTACGTTTTTTTCAATAAATGTTCCAAAACGTTATCACACCATTGTGAGCTTTCTTCTCCATGACCGTTGTTTGCCTGGTGAGTCCGAGGACTGTCTTGTGAGAAGATCCTTTTCATCTGCTGCCTACATCCCCCTTGCGGTTTCTGATCTATTTAGATCCAGGGCTCTGGTAAGGGTCAGTGTGTACTTTGGTGGTGGTTTTGCATGTCACACTGTTCGTTTGCCAGTCACAGGGGGATGATCTGTGTGTGTATACCATACAGTATTACACTATTTTAGTTTATTTTGTTTTCTGGATGCTCTACTGACGGACTGCTGGGAAGACTATATCAAGACCCTGATCTCCTGTGCAGCCCAGGTGTTTGGCTACCTGCTCGGCTTGATCCATTTGGATCTTATTATTCGGTAAGGGTCAGCATTTTCAGGGAGCAGTGATCCAGATCCTTTTCACTGATGGGATTTTCATATGGAATTTAATTATTCACAGAACTTTAACACTATTTATACATATTCTGTTTGAGAAGAATTTTTTCCTATTTGGACTTTGTAGTGTTCACCATTATATGACCTGATAAGTCATATTTATCCTTATTTTGTTTTAGCGCAACTTCACCTTTTTCTATGCCATTTTTGTTTGTATAAACATTTTGAGTTTGCAGCTGATTTTGAATGTATTAGATAAGCGCAATGTTTTTCCATTTTTTCATATTATTCATAATTGTCTGCATATAGTGCTCCACCAACAAGTGTGTAAGAAATGCACACTCACCAAGCGTCAAAGTGAAACACACCTTTTCATATAAATCCAGCCTTATTGTATCCAGCAGTTCCTATGGTGGTAACACAAGGATTCACCAAATCCAGCTCTCCAGGGGCTTCTCTCCCATATACTTTCCAAATATGGACCCAAAAGAAGCAATATACCAGATCATAGTGCAGTATCTTTAATAAAGGGTAAATAAAGTAAAAACAGAAAAATATGCAGTTACATAGATGGTGCTAGAATCAGCACCAACATAAGCAGCCGTATAGTGTGCCTCCAGCCAGCATGTGTCCTAGCAGCCAGGAATGGTACGTGAGATGAAACTGAAAGTGTTGTCAACTATGTCAAGCATGTGGAATCGCTATTCTCACATCATTAGGAAGCTCCAGGAGCTTTCATGTGTAAGGGAATTTAATGGGAGTGGTTTTATAATTATCAACTACTGCACCTGCAGGACTCTGTGGCAGGGTCTGCATCCCTTTAGATTTCCCTTTGGGAGTACCTCACCAAAAACTGAATTTTTGTTGCAGGGGATGCCAAAAATCTGACTTGCATTTTAGTGTAAACTTCTGGGAAAATCAGTAAGCCAATATCACAAGCAGGAAATTAAATTTCACGTACAGAATGCTTTCAGGTAGCCAAATTGCATTGCATTTTACAGAAAATTACAGTGCTGCAGATTGAAAAGGATTTTTAAATACGATTCTAATACAATATGACTTGATTCGTAATTGTATAGATTATATATTTTTTTATTTGCAATTTTTTTACCATGAAAGTGGAGTTACCCGTTAAATTAATCATTTAGTTCCACTTGAAAATAAACACTACATGAAATAAATTAATGCCCACTCCCAGCTTTGCTATCACTTTAAAACTTGGCCCATACTAACTATTTCCTTTATTATTGCTGTATAAACCGTATGTAGAATCAGCTAAATGAAGTAAACAGTACTGTGTTTTAGCGATGGTACAGGGACTTCTCGTCTGTTGCCAGAAGATAGCTTAAGGCATTTCTCAAGACTGATTTTCTGATGGTGACAACAGAGAGCCATGGCTGTGTAATGCATATTGAAACAGACATCTGTAGGCTCCATTGGAAACCCATATGACAGTGGGACAATGTAAAAACACAATTGGAAGAAGGGAACAGGATAATGTCACCCTGTAATAGGGACTGCCTGAAAAAGGACTTCCTTGGCAGGAATTTAAAACTGACATGAGATTTTCGTAATTGGGTTTACACATACTTTTTTTTTTTTTTTTCAAAATGTATTTTATTAGTTTACAGTATCAAGATTACAGTATTATCATACATTTGTTGATGAATCAAATAACATTGGTTGTTATGGGTAAAAAAGGCATGTAACCAACAATGAATATCTTGAGTATCCAACTTAAAATCCAAAAGGAGATTAAGTATTATGCAGGATACAAAGATCAACTGTAGTTAAACTTAGAGTGGAATATTTCTAAATATTGTAACAAGTCTTACTGTCTTGTGCTAAAAGTAATCAAGGTAGATTCCATATGCGTGAATAGTGATGCAGGCATTTGTATGACAATTTGATCCAAAGGAATATGATGTTGCCAACTTGTTGCTCGGTCTTGAACAACTGATTAGCAACAGGTAGTTAAATGGGGGCTTAGTAGATGATGTAAGACAGTCATAGAGGTGAAAAGATAGGGGGAATTCAGAAGGGAGGGAGGGAGGGCGGGGAGGAGCAAATAGGGTTGGAGGGGGCTAAGGGGATAGGTGGGTTAGTATTTTTGTCCTCAGTCTCCGTCTCCAGTAGTTAAGTAGTTACGGTATGATATCTTAGTAAGGTGATGGAGAGTAGGTGTATTAGACACCTATTGCTGTAAAGCCGCGGATGGAAAAAATCAACATGGGACCTCCAGAACTCGTCCCCTGGGTAGGGGTGGGAGCCCCTTACCCCCTGGTAAAAAAGAAGAGAAAGGGGGGGTTGGGAGAGATATGCAATGAAATCAGTAAGTGTTTATCTTGGGTGGGCAGATCATGGTAAGGGGCTTTTTTGGAGACCTGACAATTCATTACTGCAGCGATCAGTTTTAAATGACTTATCTTCCTTTAGAAATGTAATTTTGCTGTGGGACTGTTCTAAACACGGGAAAAATGTGCCACTTTACAGGCATACTATAGACACCCCCAGGCACAATATTTAAAGGAATATTTAATTTTTATTGTTTCAATTTAAGCATTATTAAAATCACTGCTCCCGATCACTTTTTTGCATTGATACATGTCTCCTGGGGCAGGACCCGAGTCCCCAAACACTTTTTATGACAATAACTTGCATATAAGCCTTTAAAATTAGCACTTTTGTTTTTTCATGTTAATGTCCGATAGACTTTTAAACAGTGTTCTGAGGCTTTCGAATTTGCCGCGAACACCTCATAATGTTAGACTCAAATGTTGGCCCAATGTAGTCATGTTAGACTCAAACATCGGGTTCATCCCTAGTTGTTAGGAAAATCCCTAGGTATTTAATCACGTCGTGTCTGACTTTGAAATTGTAGAGGTGTTGGAAGAGTTTGAAGTCCTTCAATAGATTTGGGATTCATATGTGTGGTTCGCTTAGGGATAGTAAAATGTCATCCGCAAAAGCTGCTAATTTATATGTCCGGTCTGCTATGGGTATACCATTGATGTTGTCATTGTTCCTGAGGCAACGTAGGAGTGGCTCTAGGGTCAACAAAAAATAGAATAGGGGAGAGGAGGCAGCCTTGTGTTGTCCCATTGGTTATGGAGAAGGTGTTCAAAAGATGACCATTAATCCTGACCCTGGCAGTTGGTGTCATATATAGGGACATTATTGAGTTAAACATTCGATTTTGAAGTCCTAAATGTCTTAATACTGTTCCCATGTAGTCCCAGGCCAATCTGTTGAATGCCTTCTGTGCGTCCAATGATAGGAAGAACCCTTTGTTGGTGGTCATCCAATGGTGTAAATTTATAGCTTTTGTAGTGATATCTCTTGCTTCTCGTCCTAGAATAAAACCAACTTGGTCCTTTTGTGACAATGAGTGTCTATTTTAGATTCCATGTGAAGTCCCCTCTCTGGAGAGGGATTCTCTAAGCAGTATATATCACAAGGAACAATTTTTCAAAAGAGGCCTATGGATTATTACAAGAAGTCATAATCATAAGTAATCCAACTATGTAATCTAGTGGAAGGAGTGTTATGAGCCGTGGGGGATTGAGAAAGGGTTGGGTGGGGGGGAGGGCATATGAAAGTGGAGAGGATATGGTAAGGGGGAAACTGCTTTGTGGACTAGTCTGTAGTCAAAGAGATTAGACATCTCACAGCATGTGCATGCTAAACTTGTGTGTCAATGTTCAAGTTGTCAATGACTATTATGCATTGCAAAGGTTACCATTTGTTTCCTTCAGTGAAGGTGTTCAGGCGTCATGGTGAGTTCTTGGGTAGAATTATAATAATGGAGGGAGGCCTGTTATCTAGGCGTGGATAAACACTGGGGCCAAGACAAGTGGCAACAGCCTTCTCCTGTTCATCTCAGTTTGAGGGAGGGTGTGAGAATGTGACCCACTAGGGACAGATAGATTTTTCCCCCAATCAAACATACTGGGGAGACAGTGAAATGTGGATCAGGGGCATTCTTATCATTTGTGAAGGTTACGCTTAATGAAAATTGTGGAAACGGGTATCTGAAAATATGCTATCAAAGATATATTGGTTTTGAGGATTTCAGGTGAAAAAGGAAAAAAGATGATAGGTCATTCTGGACCTCCATGACAAGGTCTTCTGTGAACTGGAGAAGCTGTGGGACTGTTATTCCTGGTGTTCCTGGATCCTGAGGATGCAGTGGGTCTAGGTGAGTTGGATCTGCGTTGCTGAATGTGGAATTCATTGCGGACTGGGATGGCATCCATGGAGGTAGACCTCCTGAGGTGAGGAGTGCAGAAGGTTTTATACCAGTCAGGTATTTTAATGTGGGGTATGTTTAGTGTCTCACAGAAGGCAGGTAAGTCCTCTGGTACCCACAAGTTGTTCATGCGGCCTTGTCCTGAGGCAGATAGACAGAAAGGAAATTTCCAGCAGTACTGGATTCCGCGTAGTAGGTCAAGGAGGGGGACGCACGTCTCTTCTATTATGGAGAGTGACAGGCGAGAGGTCTTGAATTTTTTTATATATGTGCCTTGGTATAGTAGGTTGCGGCGATCCCTGGCCCTTCGCAGCATTTTTTCCTTAAATTTTACCAGGCAACATACTATGGCTCTGGGAGGGTTAGTGTCTCTTTCCCTGGGTCTGAGAGCTCTGTGCAGATGCTCATAGTCAATGCGAGATTCTGGGGGGTCTGCCTAAAAGATCTTTGAATAGGTAGTCTGGGCCAGTTGGTTATGGACAATTCTTTCAGGAAGGCCTCTTACCCGTATGTTGTGATGCCGACCATGATTGTCCAGATCTTCCATGTATCTGTGAAGGTCTCTGAGCTGGACATTGTGTGACTGGGAGGATGCCTGGAGTTGATGAATGGCAGTTTGATTATGCAATGTTGTCCTTTCTATGTCATCCATACGCATTGCCATGGACTGGATGTTTCAACTGAGGTCTGTGAAGGCCATTTCCAATGTGGCTTTTATATCTTCTGCCACTAATCGCAGGTCTCGTATGCTCAGGGGCTGATCTGCAGCCATGCCTTGAATAGAGGAGTGAGCCTGGTGTCTGCCCAAGGGGCTGAGGCTGGAAGAAATGGCTCCGCTAGACTGAGAGAGGCACCCCTGGAGACTGGAGCACAGGGAGTATGTGGCCATTGGCGTTTGGCACCAAACCACGCCCCTACAAGTACTTTCTATTAACTTGTTTAAGTTTTTACATTCACATTTTAAACTATTGGCTGGCTTGTACTCAAACTAGCCCCACCTTGTTCAATTCAATGTCCAGGGAAAAGAAAAACAGACACACTGGGGTTGAATTAGTAAAGACAAATAGACTGTTCACTTTGCAAGCAAAGTTGCACAGTGCAAATACATTTTTCCTAGATCTTACTGATTAAGCAGAGCTCAGGAAAGAAGAACCATGGGAAAGATCATAGCGTATCACCAATATTTATTAAAAGCTATAAGAAAATGTAACTGATATCCTCTCTTGCATTGGCAGATCACACCAGGTTCCAGATAGGCACAATGTGTGTGTGTGTGTGTGTGTGTGTGTGTGTGTGTGTGTGTGTGTGTGTGTGTGTGTGTGTGTGTATATATGAGATATTTTAGTTTATTATTTTTTTTTATTTGTATTTATTATTATTATTTTAAATAGTTCTCTAGAAGTGAGGCTAGCTATACTTGGACATAAATTGGTTTTAAGGGCATTCTCTGTATTAAGGTAACAAAAAAAATCAAAAGTAGCCCCCCCAGTCCTCCCTTAAACACTTACTTTCTCAAGTTCTTTCCCGATCCAGCACTGTGCCCATGTGTAGCAGCTCATCTCCACATTTCCTGTTTTCACAGGAGGCTCTGAGCGCAGTGGGAGCCATAGGCTGCTTCTGTCGGTCAGCTCCTCTTAGGATGGAGCGGGGAAGGGGGGAAGGTGGTTAGGGGCAAGACAAACTCTGTGTGTCCATGGATGCATGCAACCTGGCCTTGGAGCGCTCACATACGAGTGCCTCCATAGCAGCTGGCTTGCTGTGGGAGCACTCAGAGATGAGGAGGAGTGGAAAACGCCAGTAAAGGACCCCAGAAGAGGTGGTAAGGAGCCTCTCTGTGCAATAACTTACACAGAACAGGTAAGTAAAAAAATGTATTTCAATAAATATTTTTTTTAGGGTTTACAACTGCCTTAAACCTTATCCATGCCATCCTCAGGGCTTTGGTTCTAATGAAGAGTCAAAACCTGTTACTATCAGGCTAACATCATGAAAGGTGGCTCAATTTTTGGGGGCAGGATCATACATTCAAGGCATTCAGGCTACATTGATAGGCCTATGGGAAGATATCAGCATAAGTGGTCCAAATGCTATAGGTGCTCCAAACATGGTGAACATAGTCCTTAAACCTAACGTGACTTAAATAAAGCTGAATGTCTCTTATGAGAATTGAGGATAATAACCTGCTCATGACCATGCTGTAGCCGAATGATGTCTACAGCACAGTCACACTTTGCCGGGAGGTCATCATATGAAGTCCTCCTTGTGCTTGAGCTGCTTGTGCGCCCCCCTGTGGCGTGCATTGGCAGTGATCTGTCCTTTCAGACGCAGCTGATCACAAATTGGGATAAAGAGCCAATCATGGTGGCTCTTTAACATGTTATCAGCTGTGTCCAATCACAGCTGATCACAATGTAAACAGGATTTGACGGTTATTGGCTGACAGCGCGTGAGGAGAGCTGATGACTGACAAATCCACACAGGGGACATCTACATTGATAATCAGGGCACTGATCATCAGTGTCCTGATTATCGGTTCAGCCCCAACAGTGCCGACCAGTGCTACCAATCAGTGCCCATCAGTGATGCCTGTCGGTGCCTACAAGTGCCATCTATCAGTGCCCATCAGTGCCGACTATCTGTGCTGCCTATCAGTGTAAATCAGTGCTGTTTATCAGTGCCCCATATTAGTACAGTCTTATCAGTGCACCCTATCACTGCCTATCAGTGAAGCCTTATCAGCGCACATCAGTGAAGAAGAAAAATTACTTACTTACAAAATGTTATGACAGAAACGAAGAAAAAACTTTTTTTTATTAATGTTCAGTCTTTTTACATTTACATTTGTTTATCAAAATATAAAAACCACAGTGGCGATTAAATACCACCAAAGAAAGCTATATCTGTCTCAAAATAAAATAATAAAATAAAAAAAGTTGTTTGGGTACAGTGTTGCATGACTGTGCAATTGTCATTCGAAGTGCGACAGCACTGAAAGCTGAAAATTGGCCCTGGCAAGAAGAGGGTGAACGTGCCCTGTAGGCAAGTGGTTAGACAAATCTGTAACATGGCTTACTTATCTGAAAATTTTCTAAAAGTATGTTCTAGCAAAATCTTTTATTGTCCTTTACTTCTCATATACTGAATTAAATGAACCACAGGTTTCCTTAATTTGCAAATCATTGTCATCCTTTGCATTGGCTTGTTAAATACGGCAGGTTTTTTCCCTCTGCAAACTGGCCTGTTTTAAGCCAATGTGTCCCAGAAAAAGTGTCTGTTCACTTTGCTTCTTAGAATATATCTACTTCAATCACACACATTTTAATGGCCTTATCATCTGTGTGTAGGAGTTAGGTATTTTACTGTCTAAATGACAGGATGAAAAGGTTGAAGCACACAATAGATGCAGAATAAATGTATTTATTATTGCTCTTGGCATGTGACCTTTAAGCTGAAATGAAAGCACCCCACTGGTTTACTATTTTGTGAGCCTTAAAAAAAAAAAAACTGTGACTCTGTGGTATTACAGAATATCATTTTTTGGTTACTATGTTTTATTATATTAGTAATATAGAGTGAATGATGTAGTGGGGGGTAGGGTAACTCACACAGCTAAAATACACCTGAGTCTTACCTGCACATGACATCTCTGGAGGCACCAACTACCCCTTTATATTCTATTTATATAGTATGATGTATAGGTTTATAAGCATATGCACATAACAGTACCATCTCAAATATATAGATATATTGTACTGGCCAAAAAAGTGTCTTAGATGGCACGCATGTATACCCTCTCCTTGCGTGGCAGGCACTGGAACCTTTAAGCAGCTGTTCTTATTATTACTACTATTTGTTTTAATTACCAATGGACCACTTCTTTTAGACTTTGTTGCCCTTGGGGTGGAAGGGCTGAGATTTTAGACCTAATATGCTGAAAAAAGCTATGTGTACACATCCACAGTCGTGCTGTTTTCTGAGGTCTGTACTGTATTTACACTCTAAATGGACATGTGCAGGGGGAGAGGGGTGCCTATGCTGATGTGGGGTGTCTATTCTGTGGGGGTCTGTACTAAGGGGGTATTCTATACTAAGGGGGGTGTCTATACTGATGGGGGGGATCTGTACTAAGGGGGGTGTCTATACTGATGGGGGTCTGAACTAAGGGGGTGTCTATACTGGTGGGGGTCTGTACTAAGGGGGTGTCTATACTGATGAAGGGTCTGAACTAAGGGGGGTGTCTATACTGATGGGGGTCTGTACTAAGGGGGGTGTCTATACTGATGAGGGTCTGTACTAAGGGGGGTGTCTATACTGATGGGGGTCTGAACTAAGGGGGTGTCTATACTGATGGGGGTCTGTACTAAGGGGGGTGTCTATACTAACGGGGGTCTGTACTAAGGGGGGTGTTTATAATGATGGGGGTCTGTACTAAGGGGATTGCCTATACTGATGGGGGTCTGTACTAAGGGGAGTGTCTATACTGATGGGGGTCTGAACTAAGGGGGTGTCTATACTGATGGGGGTCTGTACTAAAGGGGGTGTCTGCACTAAGAGGGGGGATTCTACACTGATGGGGGTGTCTGTACTGATGAGGGGGTCTGTACTGAGGGAGGGGGTCAGTGCTTAGTGAGGGGGGTCTCTACTGAGGGGGGCCTATACTAATGGAGGGTGGTCTGTACTGAGGGAGGGGGTCTGTACTTAGTGATGGGGATCTATACTGCAGGAGGGGGGTCTCTAGTTAGTTGTGGGGGTCTGTACTGAGGGGGGACTATAGTTGGTGGACAGGGGGATGATACCAATTTTTTCTGCACCAGGTGACACCAACCCTGGTGATGCCACTGAGCTAAACCCCTGACTACAGTATTGTTTTTTCCCCCAAACTGTTTTGCAAGCTAGTATGCAGTTTGGCTTTGTGAGTGCTATTCATTGTACACTAAGGGGTTTAATTAATAAAGGTAACTAGACTGTCCACTTTACAAGTGCAGTTGTGCCATATCTTAGTAAACGAGGGGAAGCGCTGCTGACTCCCATCATTCAATAATTTGCAAGCAAAAATGCTGTTTGGGGTTGTCCACCCATCCAGCCTGATTGTAAGATAGAGATAAGATCAACTGCACGACGAACCTGATCCGGACCCTGCCTACCAGGGATAAACCCCAATTTGTCTTTATGAATATAGGTGTTTATGAAGGATGCCAGTCTATTAGCTAATTTTTTTGTAAGCAGCTTGAGGTTTGAGTCCATCAGCTCCCTGTGAGCTGTTGCCAATTTTGGGATCTTTACAGATGCGATAAATCATTGCGGATACTTCAAATTAACCAATGGGGCTGGTTGGTAAAGCTGGGAATAAAATTTATGGAAATCTGCTAAAGCCTTTTGCGAATCCTGGATATATTCTTCCGATGAACAACAAATTTTAGGAAGAACAAGGAGTCGCAGTTGAGGACTATGTTTTACTGCCAACATAGAGCCCACTCTGACTTTCTGCATATAGAATTTTGCCGACGACCAGTGGAGGCTCTTCTCGGCTCGGGTAGTATGTAATAAATTGAGGGATATACGAGTAGATTTAATATGACCGAGAATGACTCCATCTGACTGGCGTTTATGTGCAGCACAGAACGACTGGAGCTCTTTGTCTTGTCGCTCTATGTCCACTCTACATTTGTGTTTCATCTGAGACTCAATTTGGATAAGCTTACCCCGGAGTGTTGCTTTGTGTACAGCCCACACGGAAATTGAAGAGACAGAATCAGAAATGTTCAGCTGGAAATATTCCAAAATACCTCTCTCTATCTCAGTGCATCGGACTGGGTCACTCAAAATGGATTCATTAAGGCGCCAGTTGAAAGGTCGAGCACCAGAAGAAGGGCTTTAAATAGAGATCGCTACAATAGCATGATGAGACCATGCGGTTTCCCTGATACCAGCCTGATAGATGGATGGAACAAGGGAGGATCGGACAAATACATGATCTATTCTGGCATAAAGATTATGCTCATGGGAATAGTGGGTATAATCTCTGGTAGAAGGGTTCTTCTCTCGCCAGATATCTACTAAACCCAGGGAGTGTAGTAACCCGGCTAGTCGCAGACTTGCCCTAGTCAGTCGGCGTAACTGGGCACCCAGTGGCTTAGATTTAGCAATATTAACGTCCAGGGCCAAATTAGAGTCACCACCACATACCCTTAAAGTGCTTAGACAGAGTGCAAAACATGCTAGAGAAAAGGGCAACTTGACTTTTATTAGGTGCATAATAGGACAAAAAAGTATACAATAGGGGGCCTATATAACCTTTAAGCAATAGGTAGCAGCTGTCAGGGTCCTTGATTTTTTGAACCAGAGTGAAGGGAGCATTCTTTGAAAAGAGAATAGCCACTCCCCTCATTTTGTTGTCCGCATTAGCAGTAAAAAATTGGGGAAAGTGTTTGTGAAGAAAAGATGGCTTAAAAGGAGCTGGAAAATTAGTCTCCTGTATAAATATGATGCCTGCCTGTTGGGAGTGGTAATGTTGGGGAGTTAAGGCCCTGAGCGTTATGAGAGAGAAATCTCATGATTGAGGAGGCCATGGTATCTAAGCAACTGGAGGCATGGGACAGTTAGGCTGCTGCTTACCTCCCATCCGGATGAGAAGGGGGACTCCGTCTAAAGCATATAGCTTGTGATTCCAAAAGGCAGAAGATGGGCAGGTCATTGCTCTGGGTTTCCAAAAAAGGAGAAGAAAAAGAGAGAAAAGAGAATAAAGGTTAGATACACAATTAAGGAGTCAAAAATATTCAACATTGAGCATCAACATCTATTGAAAAGTCCTCAAGGAATACCACTGTCTGCATGAAAGCAAACCAAACCCAAGTCAGGGCACACAAATCAACCTGTACCGTGAGTCAGTGGGGCACACCCAACCAGGGTTTGCCTTGACCAGCTTGAACCTGAGTAGCAAATAGGAGGCAAAATGTATGAGTGAAGAACAACTGCAAAGAAGAACTGCATAACACTGCACATTTTAGCAGCTTATGAAAATCTATAACACCAACACAGAATAATCGTCCCCACCTTCAGACAAATGGCTGCAGGGAGAGAAACAAAGAACCACAAAAATAATTTCCCCCTTCCCCCTCCCCTCCTGCCAGATGTATAGGAAGTTCTACAATCCACTTGCAGAAAGATCAGTAGAGATCTCTGGAAAATAAAGAACATTTTCTGTCAGCAGCCTGACTTCATGGGGGTCGAGCAATTTTCACCACTTAGTTCAAAATATAAAAAATGCTTTCTGAGCCCTAACTTACTGTATCATCATGTGATCCTCCAGGAACTTCATATGCCATTATGCACTGCCTTACTGCATCACAGAATAGGGTGTATTTTATCACTCTGGACCAAACCTCCCTCATTACTATACCATGTGGGAACAATCTTCTGGAAAGAGAGGGCAGATGCATGGTGTGTGTTAAAGCAGAGCTATACTCACCTCGGGTTCAGCGATATGGGGTCCCCAAGCTCCCAGCCTGCCTGCTGACATCTTTGGGCAGATGGCTTCTGAGTCTCAATCCCAGGCTGCTGTCATTGGCCAGGCCAGAATATTACATTCCTGCACATGCACAGGAGTTCAGTCAGATACAGCTGTGCATTCATGACTCACTGTACAAGGGAGGACAGGCAGGTGCTGTAAGTAATTTTAATGCAGAAGAGACGAAGCATGTCTTTTCTGCATTAAAATTCTTACCTGTTTGCCGACTTAAATTGTGGCCCACAATTAATCTTCAAAAGTTCCACAATAATGAGGTCAGCTGCTGAACTACTTCTTTAGTTCACCAACAGTTATCCCATCCCAAATATCAAACACCAGGACAGGTAGCTGGAAGTAATGAAATAATTTTCTATAGAATAACCTGGGGGCTGAGATCCTGGGAGACAGAGAAAGATTTTTTTTTCTGCAACAGAGGTACTTTAATGGTATTTTGGTACATAAGGAAGCTGGAATTTAGAAAAATAAAAAGGTGAACTTAGCCTTTAAAAAATTTCCAGCATACATTCTCTTAACTCCTAACGTAACTCAACTTAGCCGGTTATGTGAGAAGTGGGGTCCTATTGCTTTTGAGGAACAATAGCAGATGGTCTTCACTGATATTATGGTGCTAATTTTGTGACATGTGAGCCCCATTCTTTGCAGTATTTTACGGAGCCAAGACTTCATGGCAGCGCACTCCAGAGGCTCACAGCAAATGACTGAATTATGACAGGCATAATTGAATCAGGAAGAAGATGACATCCTGGAAGAGGGAAATAGTGTTTTTCTTTTTTTTTTTTTTTTTCAAAATAATTTATTGAAGAATCCAACATACAATTGAAAAATATGCACACGACGGGAGATCCCTCCACGTCACCGAAAAAAGACATAGCATTTTTTTATAACCTGTAAAGACATATAACAAAGGATCCAAAAAGAACATGAGACATATGAAGTCGGTACATCAAAAAGGAACTGGATGGATCCCTAAATTAGCTGGGTATAGCTAGAGAAAAAAAATAAAAGAATCAAAGGTTCAAGGAAAATTAAAGAAATAGATAGAAGAAGTTAAAAGGGGAGGAAAGAAGGGGGGTGAACAGGGGGAGGGGGGAAGCACCTGCATCATTTTCCATTGTGCATACAAAAGTAAGTAGATCATTAGGTCACATAATAATAAGATCGGAATTTGATCGTAAGTATCGAGCCTGTTTCTAAAGAGTGATAAGAGTTTTCCCACAACTGAAGGGTGTGTGGGTGAGGGGGAGAGACTCAGGAAGTTAAGATTTAAGAAACGTCATCTGGATGCGTCAGGAGAGTTTTGTGGTAGACAAAAAGGGTGTGTAAGGACTTGTGTGGGTCTGACTGATTTGTTGCAGCCATGAATGCTCCCCATCTCGAGAGAAAACAATGCTTTGCTATCGTATGGTTAAAATCTGCCGTGATCTTTTCCTTGTGGAGTTGCATGAGGAGTTCTTGTTTGACGAGAGATACCGTAGGGGAGGAAGGGGAAATCCAGTGTTTCAGAATTGCTCTCCTTGCTGCAAATAGGGCGATGAGGATCCATTCCTTGTGACGCCGGTCAGAGTTGAAGTTGGAAGACCAGGTTAAAAGTTGCTTGTCCCAGTAGCCGAAAATCAGCAGTAGGGGGTCTTTGGGAAGGTGTAACAGGGTGACTCCCTCGATGAAAGAGATGACTTGCTGTCAGAATGTAGAGATGACTGAACACGACCAGAAGAGGTGAGTCAGAGTAGGTTTAGTCTGGTTGAAAAGCGGACAAAGAGTAGACCGTGGGTTAGTTTTGTCCTTGAGGAAAGGGATGTATGCCCAATGAAGAATCTCCATCTGGGTTTCTCTCCAGTGTTTGCAGGGTATCAGTTTGGTGAGTTTGATGTATCCTTGTAAGAGTTTCTCGGTTAGTTCCGGATCCGGAAAGTCTTTGCCCCAGTGTGTGACAGAAGAGGAGGCTAAAGGGGGGGTAATCTTGCGAAGAAAAGGTTTATAGATACAAGAGATAGTGTTAGAGCCTGAACGTAGCAGGCCATCGATGATGGATGCTTTAAATCTGATGCTTTCTTCCCTGCAGGAGGTACGTATAAAGTTAGAGCATTGCCAGAAGTAAAACAAGTGAGCTTTCAGTAAGGAAAATTAGCCAGCTATGACTGAGAAGGCCAGTGGTTGACCAGACCCCGCGTCACAAAGGGAGAAGTGTTTGAGTCCATTCTTAGCCCACATATCATAAACGTGGCAGTCCAAACCCGGGGAGAAACAGGGATTCCCATGAATAGGAGTGTGCCTGGATAGGAAGGGACAGAGTTTCTCACATTTCCTTGTCTCTCTCCATGCTATAACAGTATCCCGCAGGAGTAGATTATGTTGCAAGTCTGGGCGAATGGATTTCCATGGGGAATGCAAAAGTGTCACTAAAGAATAGGGATGAGCCATTGCCGATTCAAGAAGAAAATTTGAGTATCTAGAGGATTTTTGTATCCAGTCAATGCCTGTCCTCAAAAAAACAAGCTAGATTATACATCCTAATATTAGGCAAACCAGCGCCACCCTCGACCCTAGGAAGATGCAATTTAGGCATGGCCATGCGCGGCCTCCTCCCCCTCCAGATAAATTTAGATGTGGCTTTGTTCAACAACTGAATGTCTTTGTGTTTTAAAAGCAAAGGAATTGTTTGGAGTGGGTAGAGAAGCCGCGCAAAGCCTACCATTTTGAAAAGGTGGCACCTGCCCAGTAACGAGAGAGGCAGATCCATCCAGTTCTGGAGTTCCAGTACAATTTTATTCAGCAGAGGAGGGTAGTTCAAAGTGTATAGAGAGGAAGGAAGCTTACCAATCTTGATACCCAGATAGGTGATATGGGATTTGGCTATGGCAAATGGGGAGAGTGCAGCCCAGGGAGGGTGTGGAGATGAACCTAGTGGAAGAATCTCGCTTTTATTATAGTTAATACGCAGGCCTGAGCATAACCTGAAGTCATCAAAGAGATTTTTAACAGTGATCATGTCTGAGGTAGGGTTGCTGGTGAAAATGAGTACATCGTCTGCAAACAGGGCAGATCTCAACTCATGGTCACCCAGTCGAATTCCATGCAAAGGAGCCTCATAGTTTAAAAATCTGGATAAAGGCTCTAGTGCCAAATTGAAGAGCAGGGGGGATAGAGGACATCCCTGCCTAGTGCCTTCAAGAGAGAAATGGGTCTATAAGAACCAGGGTCTAATGGGTCCTTTCCTTTCTTCAAGATTAGTTTTACAATGGCCTGGTTACCAGATGGAAGTTATTGTCCTCCGGTCCAGATGTGGTTGTATACGTCGAGGAGTACGGGCACGAGGGACTTATGGAGGGTCTTATAGAATTCTCCCGAGAGGCCGTCGGGACCTGGGGCCTTACCAAGGGCAGAGTGGTTAATGGCGGAGGAAACCTCCAAAGCGGATATAGGCTCGTTCAGAGTCTGAAGTTGGGAAGGAGTGGCTAAAGGGAGATTGGCTTTGTCTAAAAACCTGTGGGCAATGCTTAGGTCAATGGAATCTGTGGGCAATGCTTAGGTCAATGGAATCTTTTGCATATAGGGAGGAGTAAAACGCGAGCATGATCTTATTAACTTCTTGCGGCGTCTTTTTAATGGAGCCTGAGGGGTCCCTGAGGGAAGTGATGTGTGTAGGTTTGTATGGGCCCTTGCATAGTCTAGCTAGGAGCTTGCCCATTTTGTTACCAAGTTTATAAAGGTGTGCGTCGACATGGGCTCATTTTGTGAGTTCCATAATATCAGCCCAAGTGTCAAAGTCATTTTTGGCAGTGCGCCGATCCTCTCTATTTCTAGTGGAATCTGAAGCAGCCAGGGCAAGTTGGGCTGTTTTGAGTCAGAGGCTGGCTGCCTTGTACAGTCCCAGTACAGATTGGGATTAGAGACCTGGGCAGAGTTTGCTTCGGCATACTCCCTCCAAGCCTCATCAATATAAATCTGGAAGTCCGCGTTCTTGTATAGATAAGAAGGGAATCGCCACATACGAGCAGGAGAATTAGGAGTCATGTCTTTCAAGTCAATAGATATTGGAGCGTGGTCAGATATGGCTATTTCATGTATTACAGATTCAGCGACCCAAGGGATCACATTGTCAGTACCAAAAAAGAAATCAATTCTCGTAAACACCTTATGGGGGATGGAGTAAAATGTGTACTCCCTGTCCAGGGGGTGAGAAAGTCGCCACAGGTCAGTGAAATTAAGAGAGTGCATGGTAGAGGCTAATTGAGTTTGATCGGAGTTTGGCGTGTTTTTAGGCAATTTTTTGGCGGTGGATCTGTCTTCCAACAAGTGCAGGGTGGAGTTGAAGTCTCCTCCGACGATATGTGGTATGAGGGGGTGTTGCAGGAGTCTGGAAGACAGGTCCCCCAGAAATTGTCTGCCAGGGGAGTTAGGTGCATAGACATTGGAGATCATAAAGTCCCTATCCCCAAATTGGACATGTATAGTGAGAAATCTACCCTGGTCATCCGTGGTAGTCGAGAGTATTTTGCAAGGAAGGCGTTTGTGTATCAAAATGATAACCCCTGCCTTTCGGCCAACTGCGTCGGATCCTATAACTGAACCCACCCACAGCTTTTGCATGCGATGAAAGTCTGCACTAGTCAGGTGAGTTTCCTGGAGTAGAGCTATGTCCGTTTTGAGTCTCTTGAGGTGCCGTAGTATCTTAAGTCGTTTGATAGGGGATCAAAGCCCCTTAACATTCCACGAGACTATTCTCATGGGGGGGTGGAGAATGTATAGAGGTGTGCGGATGTAGGAGCTGTATGAGCCGAGGGCAAGTATGGGGAGGATGACATTCGTGAGGGAGGAAATTCATAATTCCTGGGTAGCCTGTTATGTGTTTAGCCTGTGGGTATGCAATGGATGCTGTGAGGAAGGAGAAAGGTGCAGGGTAACAAACAATAGAAAATGGCAACATAACCATAAAAACTAACAAAACAGGTAAGATAAGCAGAGTAAACAGAGGACTTTGCTTTTTTCCTAATGGGAACCCAGTAAAAGCCAGCTCCCAACCGCTAAACCTCTGACAGAATTATATGATCGCCCCTTAGGTACGATAATACAGCGAGGCGGGTATTGACCACCGGCAGGGGAAGGTGAGCAGGACTGGTGCCGGGTTCCCACAGTTGAAATAGTGCTGAAAATACGTGAGTCACCACCTGAGAGAATAAAAAAAATATGACCTAGTTACGAGTAAAGAGAAACAACAAATAACTACAGCACGTGGAGAGGCGGCAAAGTAAAACAATGCGGTAGCCTGGTCTAAGCGTAACACAGAGTTATCCTAATGGTCAAGGGCCACGTTACCAGAGTCATTGAGGGACGGGGTGGACTTTCGGGCTCGAGGGTTTGAGGCGTTTGGGGGAGTCCTTGCGAGGGCTGCGTTGCTCCAGGGATCTGGAGAGTGGAGTCACCTTGGCTTGAGAAGCGGATTGTAGATCCATGTGGATAGAGTGCAGGAATTTTTCGGCCTCCGAGGGCTCCTGGACGGTGAGTTGGTCACCTTGAGGCGCAGGGTAGCTGGGAAGGCCAGCATGAACTTCACTTGACATTGGTGTAGGGCCGAGCAGATATGCTGAAAGGCTTTCCATTTTTTGGAAACATCGATCGAGTAGTCCACGAACATGAGAATTTTAATCCCATCAATTTGGAGAGATCTAGTTTGGCGATATTTCTGAAGGATGGTGGCTTTATCAGCATAGTTCAAGTATTTGGCAATGATCGTGCGCGGGGACGAACATTCAGGGGTGTACACCCCTATGCGGTGGGCTTTCTCAACCGTGCAAGGTCTGGGTAAACCCAGGTCTTCAGGTACGCGATTAGAACAGAAATCCATTAAGGAGGAGGGCTGCAGCGATTCAGGCACGCCGACAAAGCGCAGATTGTCCCTTCTGGCTCTGTTCTCCAAATCCTCTAATTTTTGCATAACATACTGGTTAGTCTTATCCTGAGCCTCTTCAAATGCCTGAGCCTTGTAAAGGTCTTCCTCCAAGCTGGCAATTTTGTCTTCTGCCTCATCCAGGCGAAAAGTGTGTTCACTAAGCTCCCTCTGAATTGCCTGCATTCCTGCAGTGACTGCCCTTTCCACTGAGGCAGAGATGGTGGGGGCCAGGATCGCAGCCACAGCCTGAGCTATGAGCTAGATTTCAGACCCATCCCTCTGAGGTGCTTGGGGGGGCAGGCATGGAGGTACAGGCTGGTGTGGTGGAGAGGGCTGACTGCCGCTTACCTGCATGTCTGGCGCATCTGCCGCGTGGAACGACAAGGCCGCATCCCCGGCCTCAATTTGGCGCTGGGTCGCTGGAATTCGCGGGCCGCTTTTTTCCACAAAGCGGTCCATCGGCGAGGTGACCATGGGCAGGGGGAAGGAAAGCGGGCTGTCTGCCGGGGGGGCGGGTGGCGGAGCCGGTTTTTAATGCAGATTTCGCGGCAGGGAGCTGAGGAGATCTGAGGAGATCACAGCTTCCCCATGAGGCGCCTGACCCGGAAGTGAAATAGTGTTTTATGTTTATCTTTCCCTCAAGGGTGATGAAAATAGTAGCCTTTACTAGGAAAAAATATTAACAAAATAATATGATTTGTTCTCACCATGTTTTCATGGGTTTAGGCTGTAAAAGACAGATGTATATTGTTCTATTGACTCCAAAAAATATTGTGGACAATATTGGTGCTAACTAAATAAATTACCGTAACTAAAACGTTACTGCTCTATTGTCTAAAGTTTCTAGATAAGTAGGTGTATGCTAATCTCAAGCTGTACAAAATTTTCGGTCTACCGCTCATTTGAAGTTGCCAAAACCTTTTATTTTCATCTAGCTTGTCTGTTTTTGGAAACAAATGGAGATTGAGATTGTTTATTGCTGTGACTTCTAGCAAGCATTTCAAATGATTATCCTTGTACACATTATTCCTAAAACAATAAGATGCTATGAAAAGCTTTAACTATTGTAACAGTTATCAGCTGTTTTCTTTCCTTTTTTGTTTATAACACATTGTTCTTACTTTCAATGTAGTGCCCAGTCATAGCTCCAGCAATGTATGATTTCTCCAGTGAAGAACTGTTTCTCAGCTTCTGTGCAGCAATGTGTTTGTATTCTCAAAGGCTACTCTTCAATCTCAGTGTTGCTTTGATTGTGCTTGCAACAAAACAAATCAGAATTCTTTATACTTCAGCTGAGGAAGAGATTTAGCATTGAGAAATTTTAAACATTTTTGCTCATCCACGGATTTAAAATGTTAAAATCATTTTATATTGTTTTTGGAAATTTTGAGTCTACTGAATATAAATTACATGTTTTTAGAGTTTATAAATATTATTTGATCTTTTAACATTGCTTTTCTTGTTTAATATTTATTTGATATGAGTGAATGTATTTAAAACAGATCAGTAATACTTTTATAGTAGTAAAAAATGCTACTTATGCTACTTAGGGTGATTGGATGGGTTGCATGAACTAAAATTTTTTTTTAATAGGACAATGCTGATGGAGTAATGCATACTAAGGTCAACCGAAGTTGGTAATATCATTGGGGAATGCAGTAAGTCACCACTTGAATGGGTTTGTCTCATAAGACAAGCAATAGCAGTTTTCCTAAGAAAACCAGCAAAGTCTGTAACCATTTCCTTAGTTCTCGTTGGGTTATTGCTTTCACCTTTACTCTTCTGGGATACAACAGTGATGGTGAAATCAACTTTGCTACATATTTTTGGTATAGCAAGAGGCTCACATTAAGTACAAATTTCCTATTTTTCCAATGAATGGAAGCTGATTCTTTGCAGTTAGTCTTGACATGTACACACACCTGCCACATTGTACAGCCAAGTAAGTGACATTTATTTTCTGGTTCAGCAATGTAGCTTCCAGTGTCACCTTTGCACCTCTGGTTAGCTCCAATAAAGTTGACAGGGAGATGGCCCCTAAAGTAATTAAGCTAGATCAAAATCCTGGGATTTTTCCAGGGTGTGTAATGTAGCTGACCTAATTTAAAATAATTTTGGTTATCTATGAATGAAGGTGTTCTTCCTCCATTCATAGATAGCTTTTCATTTATGGAAACCTTTGTATGGCTTCTATGAACAGAGGAGCAGGACAAAAAAGTGCATTCATACTCTGTACTATTTGTGAGTGCCTGTCACAGACCTCTCAGACCTCTCTCCTCTGTATTAACCCCGTAGCACAAGAAGATTACCATTGCAGGGTGCAGGGGTGGTGGTGGGGGGTCATAAGACTTTGGATTTTAACTAAAGAAGCAGCCATCATAACAAGGGACTCTTCACATTGATAATACATATTGTTGCCTTGTTCTGATATTTTAAAAACGTTTGACTAATTTTTTGCTTTAATTACATCTGAAGTGTATGAGTATTTATTTTTGTTTACAAACGTTTTATTGAAGTATTTCAGGCAAGTACAAAATGTATAGGCACAGAGAGATCGGTAAGTACATTAGATAAACAAGATAAAATAGCGCAATATACATCTCTCATAATAACTTTAACAAAATGAAAGCATAAACAATAATGGAATAATAAAATTGAAAAAAATGCAAGAAATGTCATTTAAATACACATGATTACGTCTGTGAGGTAAGATAAGTGAGTACTTGTGAGGTATGATTAGGTCAAGAATATCCATGCAATATTACCATCGGTATTGGATGCATTATCATAAAAACCTATCTGGTTATTAGAAATGGCGACAAGGAATTCCCTAAACATGAGAGTGTAATGCACTCTTTCCATCAATCTAATAGACTCAATGCAGAGGAGCCCCTGCAACCATGGTACCGAGGGACATCACCAGTTTAGGGCGATAGCCCATTGTATAGCACTAAAAAGCATATGTGCTAAGTTTTGTTAGGGGGAGAGACCTCTGGGAGTTCTGCAAATAAAATGCACATCTGATAAGTCAGAGTCACAGGTACACCTGTTTTTTGGAGTACCAGCGAGGAGGTTTATTTGCCACAAGGATTTTAAAACAGTGCAGCTTCAAAACGTGTGAAGGAGAGTACAATATCCTCTAAAGCATGTGTCAGGAACCAGGGGGTAAATTCTGTGCAGCCTGTCAGGGGTATAGTACCAGCTGATATGTAATTTGACTACAGTCTCTTTGATAGAGATAGAGCGTGTGCATTTATGCATTTTGAAGACCATGTCCTGCCAGTCTTCTGCAGAGATCTCCTTGGCAGTCTCTGTCTCCCATCCTATCATAGCTGTTGATTTGGTCATAGTATTGCGGTCATTAAGGTACTGGTATAAGATTGAGATAGTCCCCCTATCTCTAGAGGCCTCCCCGCATAGGTTTAGCCAATTCCACAACTTGGGTTAAGGTGTTAGAAAAAAAAGTGTTGTATTTGCAAGTATTTGTAGAATTCAGATCTGTGAAAGGCAACATTCTGTTGTAGGTAATCAAATGAGCAGAAGGAAGAGCCCTGCAATAGAGATTCCAGGGTTACTAGACCCTGTGAGGTCCAGCTGGAAAACTCTAGGCCTGTATTAAAGGCTGGGGAGAACTGGGGTTCACCTAGAAAAAAAGCTAAATGTGGCGGACTAGAGAGTAATTTGAACTTCACCTTGTAGAGAGACCAGAGATTAAAGGACTTATCCACAATACCATTAAGCGATGCAATGTCTTTAGGGCAAATAGAGTGTGACCAGGGGAGCCCTGGGAGGTAGTATGGAACAACCAAAATCCTCTAGAATTATAACCATGGTATAGATGTTGGGGAGGTGTGCCATTGCGCCAGTTGTATTAGGCTGGATGCCAAGAAGTATTTCCATAGAACCTGGCATCCCAGGCCACCTCTAGATTGGGCCCTATACATCAACAAGTGGCCCATTCAAGGCCTTTTGTTCTGCCAGAAAAATTTGGGCAGCTCTGTTTGTATTGTCATTATGGTGGAACAGGGGACATAAAGAGGTAATGATCTAAAGTAAAATAATAGCTTAGGAAGAATTACAATTTTTACCGCTTGGATTTGGCCTAAAAATGATATATGATATGAGGACCATTGGGCAAGTAGGTGTCTAATAGAGGAAAAGGCTTGTGGATAGTTATGTGTGTACATCAATTTAAGTGAGGGGGCAAGTCATATCCCTAAGTATTGTAGTGTACCAGAGCGCCAGGAAAATTCTAACATATCTTTAAGGGTAGTTAGTAAAGGTTGAGGGATATTGATGGGTAAGGCTATGCATTTAATTGGATTTACTCCTAGGCCAGTAAGGTGGTAAAAAGAGTCTAAGAAAGTAAGAAGGTTGGGGAGAGAGATTAGGGGGTCAGATATAAACAGAAGGGCATTGTCTGCTTATAAGCCTGGAACAGTTTTTGTACAGCTGGAAGTAGGCCAGTTACAGTCTCTGGCACCCCTTACACCCTGACATGTATGCATCTGTTCCTAGTGTCCAGGTCTTCTAGGTGTGCTTGGAGTTGAAACACAGTCTCAGAGAGAGATTCATGATCCTTCCTAAGATCTGAATAAGCCAGGTTAAGCTCATGTTTGGTTTCTAATTAAACAGTCCTGTTACCCAGAGCTGCAATCTCCAAGGACAGAGTGTTGGTGGATTTGTGCAGCTCTGGCTGAAATTTCTGAGCAATATTATCATACATTGTGGTGAGGCTCTCATTGAGATCAGCTTTAGTGAGCTCCAGTGAGTACTCACATTCTCCCATGGAGTGTGCTGGTGCAGGTAGGTTTTTAGGAGCCTTTAAGCCAGTTTATTGCGGCAATCTTTTGGTTCGGCATGCGCTGATTGTTTCGCCGGGGGAATGTGAAGAAAAATCGGCAAAGAAAGGTGCCTGATTATCGGCGGGGAAAAATTATTATTCTCTGTCAGTCACAGAGCTCTTAGCTGCTGCTTCCTTCCTGCTTTGCGCCATGTGTATGAGTATTTATATTGAAAACCTGTCCTATAGTAGTATGGAGGCTGCCATTGCTGGCTGACTGACACTCCGGGAAGGTTTCCCCTGGGACTTCAGAAGACAATTAATTCGTTTCTGAGACATTGATCTGAAATTAGTGCAAGTTAGGAGTTCTGACCTGATAGGAATGTTTCTTCCAGGTCATTGACTTTGAGGGTATGGATCCAACATTTCTCATTAAGATCAGTAAAGGTGTGTGTGTGTGGAAATGTGTGTCATGTGTATTGACTCTCATTTTGATCTCTAGTTTTCCCAATAAAGTGACATTCATTTCTGTCAAATCCTACTCTGTATGAACAAATCTGCTTGCATAACCCCAGAGGCAAAGGCTTAATTTCTGAGATCTATACATTCCTTAGTAACCAGAACTCAAAAGATTCTTGTATGTGCATGGCAAAATGGGAACATGATTGCTCTTTGGAGCATGGGATCTTGAATTTGGGATGAATGTGTGGACAACTTAAAGAAATGCATGAGATCTCTTAATATCAGGGAAACCGCTGTTAAACTCTTTACAAGGTGGTACCGGTCTTCATTTTGAGTGCACTCTATCTTCCCTATAGTACCCTCCCTATGTTTTCGAGGGTGCCATGCCTCTGGCACATTTCTCCATTTATCCTGGGAATGTTCTCATGTGGTTCAGATTTGGAGAAAGCTGGTTACCTTTGCTTCTACGTTAACTGGTGTTCAGCTCCCTCTTACCCCAACCCATTGTTTATTACATGCTCCAATCACAGAAACTACTACACTGCAGATGAGACTATTCATTGGGTAGTTGCTTTACATTGGAGAACTCATCCGGTTCCACTCTCCTAAGCAGTGTTAATTTCGTCAACGAAAAAGTTTTCATCATAATTTTTGTCAGTGCCTTTTTTACAGTGACGAAACTAAAAGTACAGCACATTTTTGTCAACTGACGAAAACTTGGATGAAAATAGAATCCGTTTTTGTTACTGGAAAGGTGGGACGTTTATCCTCATGAATTTACTGTATTGATCGGTATATAACACGATGCATGCGTGTTATACGCCGATATTTGTTTTTTACCAATAGGGGGGCAGGGATTGAGTTTAGAACTGCATATGGATTAGTATGTTAATGTTGATGTCTTCTCTTTTTCACTTTTTGAAATAATTGCATTATCAATATTAGTATTCACATTTGCACATGGATAATTGGACACTTTTTTTGGACTGGCCGTGTTTTTTACTTTTTGTAATTTCTGTACCACGATATGATATTCTTTTGTTTCAAGATGCTAGTTTAAAATCTTACAATAATACGTTTGTAAATATAAAGTTACCGTATATTATTTTTTATGAAGTCCAGTTATGCTTATTAGATTGGCTACTGTTTTGTGTATGAGTCAGTGAGCAAGTGGGTGCTAATTTTCTCTTCTATTACATTTCTTTAGCCAGCAGAACTCTCGGGTTTCTCTTTTAAAGCATGATTCCCTTTTAAGGCAGACTTGATTCCCCTCTGCACCTTACATATATATTATATAGAGTGTTAAATCTTTTTACACTTACTAATTCACAATTGTTCTTATATTTTGCACTGGGCAGCCATACTTGCTGTAGCATACTTAAAGATATTAAACTCTTGACAGCTGCTAGTTAATATTAATGTTATGACAACTGGGTGAGCAGGTTGTGCCATTGATATAGGTAGCATTGTTTATTCAAGCATCATGTGCAATATTCATACCCTAGCCTTTCATAATTATACTACAGGGGCAATGCTGTTCTGGCAAGCCATTTAACAGAGATTGTCCTCACAGCCAGCAGTGCTTTGTAAAATGAAAGGTATGGCATCTGCTCTCTAATTATTCATGTTCTGTACGAGTAGGAGAATTGATCATAAAAGAAAAATGTACCTACGTTGCCTAAGCACCAGGAGACTTTGCATCTAGGTCAACTGTACAGTATAGATGAGCACAGCCAGGGCAAGCTTTTATAGTTTGCTTCAACTATTTGGAGAAAAATAAGCTTCGAAATAAGCATTGTTGTAAATCCTTAAACCTATTTCCCAACTTATGGATGAATCTTCCCTAGTCTGAAACATTATAAAACACCAAGTTTCAACTACCTAGGGTGCAACAGATTTCAAGAGAAAGCATAAGCCAGAATTTATCTTGGGGCTTTGTTAGCTGTGCTTACTTATGTGTCAAGTAGACAGCTCAGCTATGAAGCTGGATACTTCTCCCTGATAACTTACAAAGTACTACGTTGAAGACAATTAACTTAATGTGTCCTGTTCTAGTGCACTGACTAAATGAGTCGCTTTAAAAAATCTTTAAAGACACTAATTACATTTCAAACACTGACATTTCTGGCTACTTACTGCAGTTCCAGTAATTAACAGCATATTTTTATACATCATAATGCCAAACAAAAGGCAACGTCGTATAATTATTGTCCCGGTAGAGGCCTCTGTAGGTAGAGATGTCAGTGGGTGTTGCTGAGTGTAATCTGCACACAGCATTCCCTTACATCACTGAAATAAAATGACTCCCTCATCCACTCTACTAATAACAGTTAAATCAAAGACAGTAGAATAAATCTGAGCGACAATTAGCCTATTTACAGACTGTAAACCTGGGAAACTTATCAGTGATAAAGGCAAATGTGTTTTGCTTTTTCAGCACAATAACGTCTATATTTCCATAGTATAAGTTTGTTTGCAAATGGTTTTATTGGAAAAAGTCAAAAAACAGTGGTTGTAAAGGCAGAAGTTTTTGTTATCTTAATGCATTCTATGCATTAAGATAAAAATCCTTCTGTGTTCAGCAACCTACCTCAGTCCCCCTAATATCTACCTGAGCCCCCTCTTAATCCAGCAATGTCCACGAATGCATCGTTCACCCGGGACTCTTCCTCCTGATTGGCTGAGACACAGCAGCGGAACAATTGGCTCTTGCTGCTGTCAATAAAACTCAGTTAGCCAATGAGGAGATAGAGGGGGTGGGGCCTAGGCACAGCTCCGTGTCTGAATGGATACAACGAGCTGCGGCTCGGCTTGCGTGCCACCAAAGCATGCTGCTTTCTGTGGGGGCACTCAACAGGAGGGAGGGGCCAGGAGCTCCAGTCAGGGACCCCAGAATAGGAAGTAAGTATAACACAGAGAAGGTAAGTATAACCTTTCTTGTTTTAATAAAAAAAATAAAAGACTTTGCAATCACTTTAAGCACGTACAGTCAACAGGCATTACACAGTGTTGTATGACTCATCACTCAGGGAGGCAAGCATCATGTGAAGACCTCTTATTAGCCCCTCACCCTTTAGACTCCCACAACCACTGGGTCAGGGATGTGGGCAAGAGGCCCTTGTCCTCATCAACAGGGGGCAAGGTGCTTTGGGGGCCCGCAGGCACGGTCGTATAGTACCCGACAGATGTGTGTGCGCTCACTAGCCCGCAAATTAAAGGGGATGTACAGGTACGCCCATTTGCTCACCGCTGTCATTCTGCCACGGTCGGTAAGTGGTTAACAGCCAGCATTTCCAGGCTGTTTTGTTTACATTCTGCTTTCAGCGGGCAGCAGATGAGTCATAGTTAAGGACACGGCAGCCTGCTCCTTAAAGCGGAGCTCCACCCAAAAGTGAAACTCACGCTGATCGGAACCCTCCCCCCCTCCGGTGTAACATTTGACACCTTTCAGGGGGAGGGGGGTGCAGATACCTGTCTAAAGACAGGTATTTGCACCCACTTCCGGCCACAACAGTCTCGGGCAGACTGCGGGCATGACGTCACCTCCTCCTCCTCCCCCCCCCATTGTGTGCTGGGAACACTCGGCTCCCAGTACACAGCGGGAGCCAATTGGCAGGTGCAGCGTGACTCGCGCATGCGCCGTAGGGAACTGGGCAGTGAAGCCGGAGCACTGAACACTTTGAAATATTAACCCCTAGACACAAGAGATTGTGGAAAACCTTGTCTGGTCATGAACGATGAGAGAATTAATAACTGATGCCAAGTGCAATGATAAATAATGGACGCCTTCTCCTAATCTTGACCTCACCCTTGTGCTTGAATTCCAAAAATAACATATGTACTCACCACAAATATGGTCCTTCTCCAACTTGCCACTATTCCTCTTCAGGAAACAATCATTTAGGCCCGAAAGAGATAAATATTCTCATAGTGCAGTATTATTTGTTTATATTGAGTAAATGCCATAAAATCCAAATTTAACACACACAATATACAGTGCCCAGTACCTCGGCACCAATACATATCACCTGAAGAACACTGCCACAACTTCCCGGGAGCCTGTAAAGCATTGCACTTTAATGAAGCTTTAATGAACTTCATATAGCACTCAAGAGTGCCCTAGTAGTTCATTGAGAACTACAAGCCGACAGCCACAAAGGCTGCCAGTACTTGTAGTTCTCCCAGTCACAGAACTCTGTCAGCTGCAGCAGTAATATATTACATGTTACATCCTGAATACGGGTATAATGTGTAACATGTTATGTTATAAGAGGTATCCTTTAATTCACAAGTGTATTTTTTACCATTATTTTTCCTTTATATTGCTAATTAAAATATAAATAGTAATGTTAACCATGCAATATTATATTCATGTCATATTTCATACAAAATATATAATCATTAATCAGACATTTAATTTTGCTCATTACCCTTTAATACCTTGATTGCATTTGGGGGGAGGGGGCAATTAACATGGTGCTCAAAACTCAGATATACCAAATGTACTCAGATGCACCAAATGTTTTCTTTGGTTTCCTCCAATGAATAGAATAGCAGGAAAAAATAAGGGTGAGTATGTGCTGCTTGGAGGGCGTGGGGCTAAAGCCAACCTTATTGACCAAAGTGCATATTTACTTTAAAATAAATATAATGTTTGCAAAAATAGAGGTTTGTGTTTGGCAACATCAGGATGGGGCCTATGTGTTCCTTTTTAATTCAGAAAGCTTGTAAGTGATGGTACTCATATAAAGCTCAACACTTTGATTACTCATATTGATATGTGCTAGTAAAACTATATTTTTTTCTGTCCTAAAGAGTTTTAAAGGTTATATCTGAGCTGTTCCAGAGTTGCATAATTTGGCTAGTTAGGCAGGTAAAATATATGACGTGGGCATGGCTATTGATTGATTGATTTAATGGATTTGTAATGCGCCAAATACTGACCCGTCAGGGAAGCGTCTAAGCGCAGAAGACATACCTGTAAATAAATAAATCAAGTCAGGGAAAGAAAATAGAAGGAAAAGAAAAAGATGATAGATGTATAGTTGGAAAGTGACTGTATAAAATCTATGCAACTTGGCTTTACAGTATATTCAATTATAGCCATTTTCAAAATTATTTAGCTGCCAATTCCTTTAAAAACAGAACATGTCTATACAGTAATCTGTATTTTTAGTGATTTTAAACTGTAGATATGAGCTTTTAGCACATACACATTATGATTTTTTTATGTAAACCCCCACTTACGTATTATGTGCAGTTTTAATATGCTGAGGTTTTTATATATTTACTTGTTTTGCATTGTTACACATCTGAAAAATAATCCACCAAGGAATTGTTGAATGTCATGCACATAAATTAAAATATTAGCACATGACATAAAGGTCACTGGTGATATGATGAAAGGACAGAGCTGAATTACTGTCATGCTTTAATTTGCTTGTGCTATAATACAGCACAACTACTATTATCAATGTTGGGTAAATGTAATGTTGGGTCTGTATTAGTATATAATATTGTAATACTAGAACATTGTTTTCTCTGCTCTTCTTTTAGAATGTTGTTCAGACTCAGTTTAAGGAGAAGATGAGTCACCTCTTCAGTCATCTGGTGATTGGGAGAGAGGTGCAAGATGAGGACATGCGCAATCTTTTCTTTGGAGATTATGTTTTCCAGAAAACTTCAGTAAAGCCTGAAAAGCATTATAATGAAATTGTAGATATAGATGAGCTTAAAATTGTAAGCATATTTGTATTGTTTTATTTATTTATTAAATGTTTTAGTATGTTTAAACTTAAGGACTAGGGATGAGCTTCGTGTTGGACTCGAACATCGTATGTTCGACAGTTCGTCGAAATACGAAAGTTAAGGGCCGTTCACGCCAAATTGGAGTGGCTTGTCACGGCCCATAATTCACTGCGGCATCGCAGTGCATTGCTGGCTGATGATTGGCCAAGCATGCACTGGCCAATCACAGCTTGCAAGAAACGGAGAGGCATAATTGGCCAAAGCCAGGGTGGCTTTGGCCAATTATGGCTCAGGGGGTTTAGTACATGCCCCACACTATAAAAGGCCGCCTGCAGGTCGGCCTTGTGTAGTGTGTTGCGGTGGTTAAGAGAAGACAGAGAGAGAGAGAGTGTAATTTTTTGTAGGTGGATAGAGCAGGCAGGCAGGCTAGTCAGTTAAAGTTACAGTGTGTAGAGGATATATATGCATCCCAGGTGTTGTATATATATTTATACACTGTATAGTTTAGCTAGATCCGCTCTTCCTAATTTACTGACAGGCAGGCAGGTGATTGTGCTAGCTGCAGTATTCTCACGTGGTGTACTATCTGTGTCCTCTGCAGTGTGTACCTAAAGCTACATGGTGTGTGTACTGTCTGTGTCCTCTGCACATTGTGCACCTAACATAAAGCTGGTGTTTCTCATATTTACTCCTAGAAGCAGAGATCTTCTTATATTAATACTACAGGCAGGGTATATTGCTGCAAGTACTTTCACGTGGTGTACTGTCTGTGTCCTCTGCAGTGTGCACCTAAAGCTATGTGGTGTGTGTACTGCCTGTGTCCTCTGCACATTGTGCACCTAACGTAAAGCTGGTGTTTCTCATATTTACTCCTAGAAGCAGGGATCTGCTCATTTTAATACTACAGGCAGGGTATATTGCTGCAAGTACTTTCACATGGTGTACTGTCTGTGTCATCTGCAGGCCATTAGTATGTCTGGAAGGACAACAAGGAGAGGCAGAGAGTCACGAGCCGATAAAAGAGGGCAAGCAGGCTCTGTGTCTAGAGGCAACAGTGCTGGTCGTGGACACGGTGCATTCTCATCAGCACGTGGCCGTGGGACACACTCGTCCTTTTTTTCGGCAGCTGGCCGTGTTGAGCCGCAACATGCCAAAAACTTGGTAGAGAGGATGACCAAGCCGTACTCATCCTCCTCATCCTCTCTCACCCAGGCTCAGGGTACTTTGTCTGGCAAAGCAGCTGCCAACGCGGGCTCTTCCCTCTGCTCAATGGCATCAGTCACTCCTTCCCTAGCCCCACCATGTCCTCCTGAGGAGTCCCCCAAACTGTTTGACCACAGTGTTGGGAACATGCTGCAGGAGGATGTGCAGCGTTTTGAAGGCTCCGATGATGGTACACAGCTAGAGGAAGGCAGTAACATGAGCCCAGAGAGAGAGGGTGCCCAAGAAGGACAGCAATCTGGCAGTCATGTTCCCCCAGCTGCAGCATACTGCCAGGTTTTCTACAGTGATGAGGAGGGAGGGGATGATGAGGTCACTGACCCTACATGGGTGCCTGATAGGAGAGAGGAGGAGGAGGAGGCACAGGCACATCTCCAACGAGGCAGGATGCCCTTCAGGGGCCAGCTTAAGGGCAGCACACCGACTGCATCACAACGCAGAGTTACGCATGTGCAGGGCGCTGCTATCTCTCAGCGTTATTCGCTGAGTTGAGTGCATCAGATTGCACTGCTGCTATTTGCAACATATGTCTCAAGCGTATCTCACGTGGCCAAAACGTCACACGCTTGGGCCCCACATGCTTGACCAGACATATGTCGACCTGCCATGCAGTTCGTTGGCAAGCGTACCTCAAAGACCCACACCAAAGAACAAAGCGGACACCTCTCCTTGCTCCTTATCAGCTGGGATCTCCAACCCCACTATACCCTCAGTCCTCTCTGAAGCCTGCACTGATAGGACTGAAGGTGTAGAATTGGGTGTGTCACAGCCAAGTACTTGCAGGCAATCTAGTATCGGTACACCAATGGCAGATTGTACCAGGCAAATTTCCCTGCCCTAGCTGCTGCAGCGCCGAAAGAAGTTCTCTCCCAGCCATCCACATGCCCAGCGGTTGAATGCTAGTGCTAGTGCTTGTGGAATGTGCGGTACCTCAGTGGCAACTTCCCAAACGCCACTTTTTATCAAGGAAGGTGATTCCGGCTCTCTACCAGCATGTGGAAGGCAATGTCCATGCCATAGTGGACAGGGCGGTCAGTGGTAAGGTGCATATTACTGCTGACTCATGGTCCAGCAGGCATTGACAGGGACGTTACCTATCTTTCATGGCGCATTGGGTGACTCTGCTGGCAGCTGGGAAGGACGCAGGACAAGGTACAGTAGTGTTGGAGGTTGTTCCGCCACCATGCCTCCAAAATGCTACTACTGGTTGTGACACACCTCTCTCCTCCACCCCCTCCTCTTCTTCTTCCTCTGTGGCCTCTTCCTGTGCTGATGTGTCCTCTGAACCAGCGGTGCTCCGTAGGCGTTCAAGGAGCTACGCAGGTACGCAGGCAAAGAGATGCCATGCGGTGCTTGAGCTGGTGTGCTTGGGGGACAGGAGCCACACTGGGACAGAGGTTCTGTCAGCTCTGCAGGAGCAGGCTCAGAGATGGTTGACGCCACGCCAGCTTAAGCCAGGAATGGTGGTTTGCGACAATGGCACCAACCTCCTCTCCGCCCTGCGACAGGGACAACTGACCCATGTGCCCTGTTTTGCTCATGTCCTTAACTGGGTGGTGCAGCGGTTCTTGGGCAGGTACCCCGGCTTACAGGATGTCCTGAAGCAGGCCAGGAAAGTCTGTGTGCATTTCCGATAGTCATATAATGCCAGTGCTCGGCTGGCAGACCTCCAAAAGGAATACAACCTGCCCAAGAACCGCCTAATATGTGACATGTCCACCAGGTGGAACTCTACGTTGGCCATGCTGCAGCAGCTGCACACGCAGCAGAGGGCCATCAATGAGTATCTGTGCCAATATGGCAGCAGGACAGGGTCAGGGGAGCTTGTTTTTTTTCCCCACGCCAGTGGGCCATGTTCAGGGATGCATGCACTGTCCTGTCACCATTTGAGGAGGCCACAAGGATGGTGAGCAGTGACAGTGCATGCATCAGTGAGACTGTCCCTCTTATTCACCTGTTAGAGCACATGCTGCGTGGAATAATGGACAGGGCCCTTGACCCTTGAGGCAGAACAGAGGGAGGAAGAGGAGGACTTCCTTACCTCTCAAGACCGCCTTTATCCAGACAGTGTTCCTGCTTGCCCGCCTATCACACAGGAAGAGGACGAGGAGGAGGAGGATTGTGTCAGTATGGAGGTGGAGCCTAGAACTCAGCATCAGCAGCAGTCTTCAAGGGATCAATTACAGTCCCAAGAAACCCATGGCTGGGACGAGGTGGCTGCGGATCATGTCGTCCTCAGTGACCCAAAGGACTCCGCACCGAATGCCTCAGCAAACCTAAGTTGTATGGCCTCCCTGATCCTGCAAAGCCTGCGGAAGGATCCTCGTATTCATGCTATCAAGGAGAGGGATCATTACTGGCTGGCAACCCTCCTTGATCCACGTTACAAGAGTAAGGTTGTGGACCTTATCTTGCCGACACAGAGGGAGCAGAAGATGAAAGATCTTCAGGAGGCCTTGCAGAAAGTTCTGTGCAACGCGTTCCCAGATACTGGGAGGTTACAAAATCCTGGACAACGTGTTGCTGAGGCTTCGGTCCTTCACAGAAGGAGCAGTGGAGAAGGTGGCCCTCTGACCGATGTGTTCAGACAATTTTTTAGTCCGCAGCCCCAAGGTATGACCATCGCCATCGCCAGCGTCTGTTTTACATGGTGCTGGAATACCTGGGGGCAAGATCAGACTTGGACACCTTTCCCACCGAAATTCCTCTGGCTTACTGGGTCTTGAGGATGGATCACTGGCCAGAGCTTGCACAGTACGCAATTGAGCTACTGGCTTGTCCTGCATCCAGCGTTCTTTCAGAACGCACAATCAGTGCTGCACCACCACCACCACCACCACCAACAAAGGCTCAATTTTTTGCCCCTGTTCAACAGGGGCATGTAATTACAATTCTTGATCTAATATTTCACAGCAGGGCCCATTCCTGCGCCCACCAAGAGTAACTGTGGAGACTTACAGTGTTGTGGCACCAGCACCAGCACCAAAGGCCCAATTTTTCTACCACTTATCAACAATGGCATGTAATTACAATTCTTGATATAATAGTTCACACAGCAGGGCGTTCCAGCGCCCACCAAGACTAACTGTGAGGGCTTACAGTGTTGTGGCAACACCAACACCTACGGCCCAAATGTATGCAGAGTATATATGGCAGGCCCCTACTTTCAAACATCCAACTTATAAACGACTCCTACTTGCAAACAGAAGGAGACAACAGGAAGTGAGAGAAAATCTACCCCTAGGAAGGGAAATTCTCTTCTGTAAGAGGTGTCTCCTGTCCACTGATGCTTTATCACCAATCCTTGTTTCACTAAAAAACACAAATTTTCAAAAAATCATTTGTCATTGGGACAGAAAGTGAATTGAAATCTTCTGAACAGATGCACACAGACAGCAAAACAAATGTTACAGGGGTGATAACCCTTCTCTGTTTTCAGAAAAGCTTAAAAATGTATTTTATGGCTGGAGCTACACTTTAAAAAAGTACCAGTTCAAAATTACAAACATATTTAGCCAGATTCGGGTAGCTAGGCGCATCTTTGTGCAGGCGTAGCGCATCTCATATGCGCTACGCCGATGTAACCTAGAGAGGCAAGTACAGTATTCATACAGCACTTGCTCCCAACGTTGCGCCAGCGTAACGTAAATTTGAAGGTGTAAGCGTAAGTGTAAGTGGGTGTGACCTTATGCTAATGGAGCAGTGGCTTACGCCCAGGGTATCGTCAACGGAGCATGCTCAGTGATGTGGACGTATGATCGCTCCCCTGTGCGCATGCTCACAACTACGCCAGACCAACTTCCAGGGATACACCGGCCCACCGGCTTACACCGAGCGCATAAATACACCCAGACATGTGCCCGTCCGGCGCAAAATTACATCCTGCTTTTTCCCCCCCCTGAGCAAGGTAATTTTGCTGTGCGGTGGCTGCTAGAGGTACAGCGAAGGACAGGAGGAAGAAGAACTTCTCTCCAGAGGAGAAGGCAGTCCTCATGTCTGCCATTGAGAGGTATGGCGTCTACCTCCATGGTGCCCAGAGTCGCCATACCAGCCAGGCCAGGAAACAGGTCATCCTGGAGTCCATCGCCACTGAAGTAAGTGCCCTTGGCAATGAGCGCCGCACATACAAGGACATTCTGAAAAAAATAAATGACCTGAGGCGCCATGTTCGGGAGAAGGTGGCCGCTATCAAGAAGCACCAGAGGGGCACGGGTGGCGGACCACCATGTAATGTGACCTTGACCCCGGAGGAGGAGGTGATTTCCCGTTGTCTAGAGAGGGAGCAGTTGGAGGGCATTGAGGGCTTTAATTACCTTGATGAGGCCTTGAGGATAGGTAAGTGTTTTTTATCCCCTATCCGGTGTGTAGCATGTGAGGGGGTGGAAGGGAACATGTGACAAGTGTGTGGGTCCACCAACATGTGAATGTTTTGTGTCATCCACAGATGTGCAGGAGGGAGCTGGTCCTTCTGCTGCCGGTGGCCATCCCACGCCATCTTCCCCGGAACAACCTCAGCCTGACCCCCTAGGAAGCCAAGATCCTGCGGTGGAGGGGAGTGCCCCCACCTCTCCTCTCGAGGTGGTTGAGGAGGAGACGGTGACCCTGGATCAGGGTTGCCTCTATATAGAGGAGGCCTGTGTTTTACCTGGGCCCTCTCACACCTCCCCCCATCAGGGCAAGCCCCTCTGGCTCAGCCCCCAGCAGGGGAAGAAACAAACCTACAGTCCCTGTCTTGTTTGCACCACCTGTATACTGCTGTACAAAGTATATAGGGCCAAAGGGGGGGAGGGCATATTAGGCTTTAAAATTAGCACTTATGAATTCAAACGTTCGAGTCACATAGACTTTTAATAGGGGTTCTAAATGTTTGCGCGAACGTTCGGTCCGTTTGAAGGTTCTGGTGCGAACCGAACGGGGGGTGTTCGGCTCATCCCTATTAAGGTCCAAACCATCATGTGAGCTTTAGGCCCCTTTCACACCTGCGGACCGTATGTCCGCTTTTTCATCCATCCGTTTGTGGATGAAAAAGGGACATACATTGGTCCCTATGAGATTGCGGGTGTCGGCAGATGAACATCCGCTGACACCCGATCTCCTCCGCCTCCGCAATGATCCGATTCTGCAGACAGAAGAAACCCTATTTTTCCTTCTGCCTGCAGGTTGGATGAACAAGGAAAAATACGGTCCATGTTCATCCGATCCCCCCATAGGGGAGAGCGGAGAAAAGACAGGGACCGCCCTGTCATCTGCCGGCTCAGCAGGGATCAACGGAGCGATCCCCGCTGAGCATACGGAGCATACGGAGGCGGATTACTAATCCGCCCCGTGTGAAAGGGGCCTTAGGATATTAATGCCTGTGACAGTAGGACACAGTGCTATGCCCAGAAGCAGAAATTATCAACTTTTAGGCTTCCAATCATTCTACACAGTGCTCCTGTTTTGGTTGCACACATAGCTGCCTGGGTAAGGTGGAATCTTTGGCCTGGATTCAAGAAGCAATTGCGCCTGTGTAACCATAGTTACACAGCGCAATTGCTTACTTGCCCCGGCGTAATGAATGCTCCTGATTCAGGAACCTCGTTACGCCGACTGCAGCCTAAAATATGCGCGGCATAAGGCTCTTATGCCCGCATATCTTAGGCTGCATTCTTGCGATGGCCGCTAGGTGGCGTTCCCGTTGTGCTCATCGTATAGTATGCAAATTGCATACTAACGCCAATTCACAACGTTACGCGAGGCCTGCGTACGCAGTTTACGTTGTTTCCGTACGGCGTCTTTCGCGTAAGGCTGCCCCTGCTATTAGCTAATAGCAGGGGCAGCCAATGTTACGTATACCCGTCGTTCCCGCGTCGCAAAATTTCAAATTTACGTAGTTTGCGTAAGTGATTCGTGAATGGCGCTGGACGCCATTCACGTTCACTTTGAAGCAAATGACGTCCTTGCGACATCATTTGCCGCAATGCACGTTGGGAAAGTTTAAATGATTCCCGCCCCCTACGGGATCATTTAAATTGCGCGCGCTTACGCCGGGCATTTTGCCGGCGCGCCCGCGCAATTTACTGCTTCGTGAATCAAGGGCAGCGCAGTAAATTTGCGGGGGCGCAGGGCAAAAACGTTGCCCTGCGCCTCCTTAAAAAAAGCGCAATTGTACTTGAATCTAGCCCTTTCTGTTTAGTTGCATAATTCTCTCGGGCTCAAGAAGACTGCACAATGTGATAAAAACACAATACGTTGACTGGTCGACATGTTGGAGCTCCGTTTCCCACTCCTAGAAGAGGTGACAGTAGAATCAAATGACTTTTAAAAAGACAAAAAAACAAAACAAAAAAAACAACCAATGATTTGGAGGGAGTGGGAAGGAGGTATGATTGGGGATTGATTTGTTCCTGGAAACGGACCTTAGGTGTAGAATGAACTTTACCAATCAAGACCCTTTATTCACAAGTACTACTTTTTTTTTTTACTTTTAGTAATACAATTCTCTATCAATTTGACTTATAGGGTAAAGACATGTGGTTGTTACTTTTCATTTTCATGAGGTCTTTAAAAACATTAATAGAAGTAGGCTACTAATAAATTTTGAAAATTAAAATTTACTAATAATACATTCAATGAGAACATAGAAATACACTATAAATGAGAGCATAGAAATTCCAAACTACAAACTTTAAAGTATAATAGAAGAGGATATAGTACTAGAAATTAAACTTGTGCTGACTGTTTATATTTTGATTTATACAGATTTCTACTTATCTTTTGACCATGTAGAGTAGTTAAATGCTTTTTATTTAGAGAACTGTGTTTTTGTATTTAACTTGAAAAAGCATAGGTGAAAATGAACCTGACACCGAATAATATATAGTTATATTTAGATTATATCTCATAATGTGATCATCTTAAACTGCTGCCTTTGTTGGAGAGTCCCCCTTTTTTTTAGAAAATGTCATCAACTAATATAATATGACAGATTGTTTTTGTGAATATTTTTGTTCTTTTCATTTCCTTAAAAAAAAAAAGAAACAAAAATGTAGCCATCACCATAAATAACACATCTTGCTTGCCCTACAGCAATAAAAGCTGACAGATTTTTGTTCATTACAACTGATAGATGATGTACATTTTATTGTTACTGGTACAAAAGTGCCAAGTGAATAGAGGATGCTTTATTGGTTCATAGTTCAAAGAACTGGAGAAAAGTTTTAAACTGCAAGTTTATCCCTGAATTGTAAATATCAACATCTAATTTTTAAATGGTTACAGGACATTTAAAGCTGAATTTCAGAAAAATTTCAAATATTGAATTCAGTTATACATTTAATAATAATAATTTAAATACAGCTAGCAAACATGCCTTACATCTTGACATGTCCTATACAGTAGGATTAAGACTAGGAGAAAGAAAGTTAAAACCCTGGGTCAGTACGGGCTCTATTGTTTTTTCATAATGCTGTCTGTCTACCACCCACGATCGCTGGTACGAGAGCCAGAACAGGGATTTGTGTATGTAAACACACAAATCCCGGTTTTGACAGGGGAGGAGAGACAGATCGTATGTTTTTATCTTACTAAGTAGGAACAACGATCTGGCTCCTCCTCTAGTCAGTCCTAACCCCTCACAGTTAGAAACATTTAGTGTTAACCCCTTCTCTGCCAGTGACATTTATATAGTAATCAGTGAATTTTTATAGCACTGATCGTTGTATAAATGTCAATGGTCCCAAAAAAAAGTGTCTGATTGTCCGCCGCGCTGTCAAGGTACCGATAAAAAATGTTGATCGCCGCCATTACTAGTAAATAAATAAAAATAAAAAAGTGCCATAAATCTATTCCCTATTTTGTAGACACTATTAGGTAGATTCACGTACGGCGGCTTAACTTTGTGCGGGTGTAACGTATGTTATTTACGTTACACCGCCGCAAGTTAGAGAGGCAAGTGCAGTATTCACAAAGCACTTGCTCCGTAAGTTGCGGCGGCGTATCGTAAATTGGCCGGCGTAAGCCCGCCTAATTCAAATGTGGAAGAGGTGGGCGTGTTTAATGGAAATTAATCGCGACCTCACGTAAATGACGCTTCGAACGAACGGCGCATGCGCCGTCCGTGGACGTATCCCAGTGCCCATGCTCCAAATCACGTCGCAAATAGTCAATGCTTTTGACGTGAACATAACCTACGCCCAGCCCTATTCTGAATCAACTTACGCAAACGACGTAAAACGTGAAAAATACGACGCTGGTCCGACGTCCATACTTAACATTGGCTGCGCCATCTTTTTGGTGGTTTATCTTTACGCCTGAAAACGCCTTACGTAAATGGCGTATCTTTACTGCGAGGGTCGAGCGTACGTTCGTGAATAGGCGTATCTTGCTGATTTACATATTCTAGGTGTAAATCAGCGTCCATGCCCCTACCGGCCAGCATAAATATGCAGCTAAGATACGACGGCGTAGGAGACTTACACTGGTCGTATCTTAGCAACATTCAAGCGTATCTCAGTTTGAGCATACGCTTAAATGTACGACGTCGCGGATTCGGAGTTACGATGGTGTATCTACTGATACGCCATCGTAACTGTACATGAATCCAGCTATATAACTTTTGCGCAAACCAATCAATAAACGCTTATTGGATTTTTTTTTTTCCAAAAATATGAATATATATCGTCCTAAACTGATGAAGACATTTTGTTTAAAAAAAATATTATTATTTATTATAGCAAAAAAGTAAAAAATATTGTTTTTTTTTCAAGTGTCTGTCTTTTTTTGTATATAGTACAAAAATAAAAACCTCAGAGGTAGCACCAAAAGAAAGCTTGACCGCGGAATTGTCAGTTAAAATGACGCAGCGCCGTATCGCAAAAAAATGGCCCAGTCAGGAAGGGGGTAAATCCTTCCCGGGGCTGAACCGGTTAAAATATTTACTAAAGCTTAAAGTAGTTGTTAACCCAATTGCTCCCAATTAATTTGCTCTATGGATGTATTCTCCCTCATTTCTAAATAATAAAATGCTCAGGGGTATTCTTTGGAAGCAGAACAAAATAGCCTGATCTGTATGGGCAAGTAAAAGTTCCAATCAGTAGTAATAGAGGTCTAGATATTTTGATGAATGTGTTCTTTGAATGTGTGTGTACACTGGGTGTCACTTAGTGGAAAATTTGTTTTTCATTAACCCACATAGTTCCCTATGCATTGCAGCATATTCTTTTTCTTTTTTTTGCGTAAATACCTTTTATTAGCCTTTTTTAGCTCTGTCACTTGTCCTATTTCATCTCTATATCCAAGCCGAGGGAGCTGAGTAGGAGGGACACAAATTCCTTCTGAAGTATGCAAGATACGTCAGAAGAGAAATCTCTTATTTCCCTCCCTGTGGCTGTCAATGCAGTGTGAATAAGAGAAGAGAGGGGAGGGGGAGGAGAGAGGCGGAGAGGGGCATGGCTGGGAGTGTAATTGATTGGCTTTCTCACTGGACTATAAGTTGACAGGAAGAGGGAGGGGGAACTGAAAACAGGCAGAGAGGAGAGAGCTGAGGATGACGCAGACACGAATTTAGACCACAATATCTTGGCTCAGCAGCCATGATAATCGTGGTCTGTTCTCAGGGGGAAGGCAGGATCAAACAGGTATTGTAAGAGATACAGAGAAGTAATGCAAAAAGCAAAAGCACCAAGCTGCAGCTTGCACATTAAAGGGTCTGGAGCAGCATGTTTTTTTGGATTAACAGATGCTTTAAATTTTGAAGTTTGTGTCCTATTCTAGTGACCCAGCACTGTAAAGGATACACACAACAATAGAAATTTACTAAGACTGAAGCAGAAAGAATATGGAGCTCCTGTGCATGACAAATAATCAGCTTCTAACTTTTATTTTCAAAGTCTAACTGAACAAGCTGAAGTTAGAAGTTGATTGGTTACTATTCACAGCTACTCTAGGTTCTGTCTGTTCTAGTCCCCCCCCCCCCCCCAAAAAAATGCACATGTACCAGTTCAAGTGCTATTTACGTTGATCAAATATTTTTTTTCCAAAGTAAAATGTAAATGTTTTCAGCAAATAAAAAAATCTGCATTAATGAAAAACAATTTTTCTAATGCATCATGGCGGCACACACACTGGGTTGTGACTCCGCCCCCACTACCTGATAGGACTGGTTAGCTATAAGTGTTGAAGAGGAGACCACCGCTGCATTCTCCTTTTTTTCCTCACCTGTAAGGACTGACAGGATAAGGCACGAACCTCTTACCGCTTCGCCCCAGCTAGGTTCAGCCTTTCCTAGTTGGAAGCCCTGACGGTACAGTCTCTAAATGAGCTATATGCGGGGGCCCCACTCTGATGGTCTCAGGGAAGTTTTATTATCTTTTTTGTCACAAGCCTTAAACAGGCTTAGATCACTCTGCACGGCCTCCATTCTTTCCTCCACTTTTACCCCTTACTTTGCCTTCTCTTAGGCCACTCTCTGTCTTCTTTCATCATCTCCTTCATTTTTCTTCCTCATCCTGATGAGCTCACTAGTCCTCAGGGCTTCTTGCCCTTCCCAACATGGTGGCCACGATCGGCTTGGCGTTGCGACCGGAAGTGATGCAAGTGTTTTCTTTTCTCACCAGTTTCAAAGATGACGTCGGTTGCTGAGGATCGCTACGGCGCCTGCGCGTCGCCTACGTCACTTCTTCTGTGACAGCGGTCTATTTAAAAACGTCTCTTTATGCTTTACAGCCATAGAGATGATTGCCCACGCTCACACTCTGCATATATAAAACTGTTGCCATTATTACCACTAAGCCTCTGACCTGGTAAGACGCTGCTTCCCCCCTTTGTTTCTCTTATGGATGTGTACCCATCCTGACACTGAGCTTTTCCAGGATTAATCCCTCTCTTTCCAGGTACACTCTATCTGTCACTCATGGATGCCGCTGCCTTAGGAGACCATCCACAGCTAGTGAGGTAAGAGGCATCATGTTTTGGTAAGTAGTGAAGAGGAGAAAAAACGAGACATTACCTTATCCTGATAGCCCTGGCAGGTCATCAAGATCGTCTCACTCCAAACGCAGGGAACGTTCTCCTTCAAGGCACTCACACTACAGAAGAAGCCAGTCAAGAACCTTCTCCCACCACCACAATAAATCGGCATCCTCTCACCGAGCACAGGATAGTCACTGTGCCCGACCTGCGGCTAATGCCTACTGGGTGTGCGGAGCACAGGCCCTCCCTAATAAATTAGCTTGCCAGACATGCGCTGAAGAAGCAACCAGGGAGAGAGAGATGGATGCATTAGAAGTATCGAATATAATTAGAGAATCTGTTAAAGGGGTTGTAAAGGATATATATTTTTTTTAAATAACAAACATGTTATACTTACCTCCACTGTGCAGCTCGTTTTGCACAGAGTGGCCCCAAACCTGGTATTCTAGGGTACCTCGGCAGCTGTCTCAGCTCCTCCCCGCAAGAACTAACCCCCTTCATGGTAGCTTTCTCCCATGGGGGGTTAGTTCTTGCGGGCGTGCTCCCGTGATATAGCCGCTCACTGTATCACTTGGCCCTGTCCCCCAGTATGGCGTGCCATTGGATGTAATTGACAGCAGTGCGAGCCAATGGCTGCACTGCTTTCAATCCATCCACTCTAGCCAATCAACGGCTAGACTGAGCGGAGAAGAGGACGTTGGGGGGCGAGTGCAGCAGAAGGGCTTAGGTAAGTAAAACGGGGGGCTGGGGGGGGGCATAGCTGTCAGATGTTTTTTTACCTTAATGCATATGATGCATTAAGGTGAAAAAACATGAACTTTTACAACCCCTTTAAGGAGTCAATTCTGCAGGAATCAGCCACAGAACCAATTAGACCAGCTTAAAGCACATCAGCGACAAACTCTTGCGTTCCGCAAGGATCAGACGAATCATCGGTTTAGATTTCTCTTTAATAGATCCTTTGCAAGGTCAATAAAAGAGGATATTGGTTGGGAAGAGCCAAAAGAAACACTTTGCAAGCTTAGAAAATACTTCCCTAATTTAAAAAGGGATCCTGAAAACCTCCCCTTTATCGATGAACTCGAAGATTTAATAAAGGATGAATGACAAAAACCTGACAAAAAGTCTAGTCTTAACAATAGGATAGCAAAGCTATATCCGTTAAAGGAACCAGGAGTAAATCCTCTCATCTCAGCACCTGTAGTAAACGCTTCGCTAATGCGGCTGGCTAGACACGTGAGTCTGCCGATAGAGGGCGTGGTGACCCTTAGAGATGTTTTAGACCGAAAAATTGCACTTGACCTCAAGAAAGCCTACTCAGCGGCGGGAGGTGCCTGCAGGCCAGATATTGCCCTAGCAGCGGTTGGCAGAGCAATTGCCAGCTGGACCTCCAACGCTAAGAAGCTACTATCAGAGGCAGTGGACCAGGAGAGAATCATATCTGCACTACAAGAACTCAGTCTAGCAGGAGACTTCGTAGCCGAAGCATCGGTAGACATAATAAGATCAGCAGCAGTGGGCGATGTTGGCGTCCGTTATGTCCAGAAGAGCCCTATTGCTAAAGCCCTTGGCTGCGAATAAGGCTTCCAAATCTAACTGGTGCAAGATCCCCTACGACGGAACTAACCTGTTTGGTCCCAAGTTAGACCTGGCTATCTCATAGGTCACAGGTGGGAAGTCGGCCTTATCCCCTCTGACAGAAGGCCGAAGCAGCAAAAGGTCACACCTTTTAGACACAATTTTCCGGAAAGATACGGAGAAGCAAGATCAAAGGCCAGGCAAAGAATTTAAGTGAAATTGGTGGAATACCCAATCGACTTTTCTGAGGACACAGAAACCCAAAACTCCCAGTACAGGGGATCAACAAAAATCATTTTGATGACACGCTCGCCCAGCACGTGTTAGTGGGATCTAGGCTCAGGCTATTTACACAGGTATGGGCAAACCACATAAAGGATCCATCGACAATATCTACAATCCGCGAGGGCCACAAATGGAGATTCAAGTGCAGAATTCCCAGAGATCACTTCCAAAATACCCAACTTCCATCATCTGTACTAAAATGAAAACTCCTAATCGAGTATGTACTAGAGTTACTGCAAAAGCAGGCGGTTGTAGAAGTCAGCACCAGAAGGGCAAAGGCTTTTATTCCCCCTCTTTCGCATAAAGAAAAAGACAGGGGACCTGCTACCGGTTCTAGATCTGAAGAACCTAAACAGGATGATCCTGGTAGAATCTTTCAAAATGGAGAGCCTCCAATCCACACTACTGGCAATCAATACAAAAGACTGGATGTTTTCAATAGATTTATCTGACGCCTATCTCCATATTCCTATACACCGAGGCTTTCAAAATCCCTACGTTTTGTAGTAGGATGGCAACATTTTCAGATCCAGAGTCTTCCGTTTAAAATATCGACGACCCTCAGAATGTTCAGGAAAATTCTGCTTCCGATGATAGCATATCTTAGAGAGAAAGGACTGAGAGTCCTCCACTATCTTGACGATATCCTCCTCTTGGCCGAAAGCCAGCAATCACTGCTCCAACATCGAGGAATACTAATCTCCATATTCCAACAGTTCAGGTGGATAACAGATTGGAAGAAAAGCAGTCTGGAGCCAACACAATCAATGATCTTTTTAGGAGCAGAACTAGACACCAATGCCAACACGGTCGGTATTCCTCAAGAGAAAATAGGACCATTAGTCTAGAAAATAGGAAGACTAATGTCAGCTACAAACTTACCTGCCAGGACATGTCTAAGCATATTGGGATCCATGTCTGCCACCTTCCCGATGGTCCAGTGGTCCCAGTGGCATACAAGAACATTCCAGATTTAATTCCTAAAAAAATGGAACAGAACATCAATGAATCAACAAATCTTCATCAGCAAATCGGTAAAACAATCTGCATGGTGGTGGACATGAGTCAGCAACCTAAAATGTCGACACATTGTGCCCCCACAGGTGGAAATAATTACGTCATATGGCAGTCTCCAGGGGTGGGGAGCGCATCACTTGGATCTGGTTGTCTTTTCGCCCCAGGGCGTACTCCCGAACATCCTGGAACTCAGGGCCACCTTAAAGGCTCTCCTAGCATTCAGACCATTTCTCGCAGGGAAGAGTGTTTTTTTGCGCATGGACAATGCGGTGGCAGTAAATTACATTCGGAGGCAGGGTGGCACCTGGAGCAGCTCTCTCATGCAGGAGGTGCGTCCTATCCTCGACTGGGCCCAAATCCATCTGGAAGACCTTAAATCGGTGTACGTCCCAGCAATACAGAACCAACTTGCGGACGATCTAAGCAGAATATATATTTTCAAACAACGAATGGTTGCTGAGTCACCAAGCCTTCTCCCTCCCAAAATCAACCTGGCAGCAATCCCAATGAACAACAAGTGTACCAAGTTACTGGCAAGGGCTGCCTATCCAACAGCATTAGGGGTCAACTGTCTCCATCACCCATGAAAAATCTGTCTGGGTTATATACTGTATTTCCTCCAATCCCCTTAATAGCCAGATTCCTGGCCAGACTGAGAATGTCTACGGTGATAGCGGTAATACCATTTTGGCCGAGGAGGCCGTGGTTCACTACCATCCTACAACTGAGTACATAGGACCCATTACCTCAGTTACCCCGGATTTACTCTTATGCCGCGTACACACGGTCGTTTTTCGGCATGAAAAAAAACGAAATTTTTAAAAATGTCATTTAAAATGATCATGTGTGGGCTTCACATCGTTTTTCGGCTTCTGAAAAATTTCGTTTTTCAAAATGTCATTTTTCGTGATGTAAAAAATGATCGTGTGTGGGCAAAAACAATGTTTTAAACCCGCGCATGCCCAGAAGCAAGTTATGAGACGGGAGCGCTCGTTCAGGTAAAACTACCATTCATAATGGAGTAAGCACATTCATCACGCTGTAACAGACAAAAAGGCGCAAATCGTCTTTTTGCTAACAAGGAATCAGCTAAAAGCAGGCCAAAGGTGAATAGAACTTCCCCTTTAGAGTTCCGTCGTACGTATTGTACTTCACCATGCTTTGTTCATCATTTTTCCAAAACGATGGTGTGTGGGCAACGTCGTTTTTAATGATGAAGTTGGAAAAACTTAGTTTTTTTTCATGATAAAAAAAATTCTTATTTTTTTCATGCCGAAAAACGACCGTGTGTACGCAGCATTACAGGGCCAGTTACTGCATCCAGCACCAGAAAGACTGCACCTAATGGCTTGGAAATTGAAAGGGAGAGGCTACTAGATCAAGGTTGCTCTCTAAGGGTGGTGACTACTTTGCAGCATGCCAGGAAGAAGTCAACTATCAGCACTTATAACAGAATTTGGGAAAGATTCACTACATTAGCACAATAACAGTCTTTGGACCCACTTTCTGTCAGCCATGATGGGAATCAAATGGGCCTTTAATCCCCTCATAATTCAATTTCAAAAAGCATGTTTGAAAATAAGACCACCTAGAAAGCCGACCATCCCAACATGGGACTAGTTCTAGAAGCCTTATCAAAAGAACCCCTTTTTTCTTTGGAGTTGATATCCTTATGGGACTTAACGCACTACCAATGAATGAACCCCATTTCGTTTTCTATCCTGATAGAGTCATTCTAAGACCATCCAAGCAATTCATACCTAAGGTAGCATCTGCCTTCCACTTCTATCTAGAGATCAATCTACCAGCCTTCCTCACTAGCCAAGGGGACCCACATCCATTGGATATAAAATCAATTATTTCTTCATATCTGGAGGTTACTAACCCATTCAGGAAAGCAGAAAACCTGTTGAGTATACCACAAGGCACTAAGAAAGGTCAGGCAGCTTCTTCCAGGACAATAGCCTCTTGGCTAATAAAGATCATTAAGAGGGCGTATGCAATCCAGCTTCTTCCCATACTCAAGACCTAAAGGCTCATTCGACCAGGGCAGTGGAGACATCTTGGGCAGCATACTGTAGAGTGTCGCCGGAAACTATATGCAAAGCAGAAACTTGGTCTTCTAGAACCACATACATGTCTCATTACAGAATAGACCTGGCTCGGTTAACAACGGTTGATTTGGAAGATCGATCATTAAAGCTAATTCTTCCATTACCTGTGGATAAAATAAAAAATCTTTTTGAAAGCACCCACCCATGTACAGAGTTATTTCCCAGTGTGTGTGTTGCCATGATGCGTCAGGAAACGGAAAATTGTGTACTCACCTTTTCCGTAATTTTCCTTTTCTGACACATCCCATGGCAGCACACAGATACCCACCCATCTAAGGTAATAGATACTGAGAATGCAGTGGTGGTCTCCTCTTCAACACTTATAGCTAACCAGTCCTATCAGGTTGTGGGGGCGGAGTCACAACCCAGTGTGTGTGCTGCCATGGGATGTGTCAGGAAAGAAAAATGATGGAAAGGTGAGTATACAATTTTACATTTTTCCACTAAGTGACACACAGGGCCTGATTTACTATGCTCTGTGCGCTGCGCTGGTTCATGCGTTAATTAGTACTCCGGGTGGAGGCTTAATTGGGCGCATGAACCAGCGTAGCAGCCGGCGCATTGAAAGTAATATGTTAAGCCGCGCCGAACTCCCTATAGAAGTCTATGGGAGAAATCAAAAGTGTTCATTTTAAAGGCTAATCTGCTAGTTTTGTCCTAAAAAGTGTTTGGGGACCTCAGTCCTGTCCCAGGGAACATGTATCAATGTTTTTTTTATTTTTTAAAACGGCCGTTTTTTCGGGAGCAGTGAAATTAATAATTCTTAAAGTGAAACAATAAAAGTGAAATATTCCTTTAAATTTCGTACCTAGGGGGGGTGTAATGTCAGCATGTGAAATAGCGCATTTTTCCCGCACTTAGAACTCCCCCTGCACAAAATGACATTCAGAAGGAAAAAAGTCATTTAAAAATTCACACGCGGCTATAATGAATTGTCGGCTCTGACAATTCTAAAGGGATTCATTCATAAAACAAACAAAAAAATGTGTAGGGGTTCCCCCAAATTAAATTACCAGGCCCTTCAGGTCTGGAATGGATATTAAGGGGAACCCCGCCGTAAAAAACAAAAAAAAAAAAGACGTGCGGTTCCCGGCAAATATCCATTCCAGGCCCTTCAGGTCTGGTGTGGATTTTAAGGGGAACTCCACCCCAAATTGAAAAAAAAATGGCGTGGAGTCCCCCTAAAAATCCACACCAGACCCTTATCCGAGCACGTTGACCTGGCCGGCCGCAGAAAAGAGGGGGGGACAGAGTGCGGCCCCCCCCCCTCTCCTGAACCGCACCAGGCCACATGCCCTCAACATGGGGAGGATGTCCCCATGTTGATGGGGACAAGGGTCTCATCCCCACAACCCTTGCCCGGTGGTTGTGGGGGTATGCGGGCGGGAGGTTTATCAGAATCTGGAAGACCCCTTTAACAAAGGGGACCCCCAGATCCTGACCCCCCCCCTGTGTGAAATGGTAATGGGGTACATTGTACCTCTACCATTTCACCCCAAAAAAAATGTCAAAGTGTTAAAAATGACAGTAGCCGGTTTTTGACAAATCTTTTAATAAAATCTTCTTTTCTTCTTTCCTTCGGGTTTCTTCCGCTGCTTCTTTCTTCTCGTCCACATCTTGCCCGACGTCTACTTCTATCTTCTCCGTCCGTCCTTCAGCCTTCTGGTCCCGCATCTTGTGTCTTCTGCGGTCTTCTTCTCGGTCCGCCAGCCTTCTCGTCCGCATCTTGTGTCTTCTCCGGACCCAGCGTTTGAATTTGAATTGGCCGTCGTCTTCCCGCTCCTGGGACCCGCCCCCCTCTGACGCCACAAGTAAACTCCTTAGAAGGTCTTGTGCGTCAGAGGGGGGCGGGGTCACATGAGTGTGACACAGCGGGGGAATTCAATTTCAATCGCGCCGCCCGGAGAAGAAGTTCCCGCCGTGTCACACTCATGTGACCCCGCCCCCCTCTGACGCACATGACCTTCTAAGGAGTTTACTTGTGGCGTCAGAGGGGGGCGGGTCCCAGGAGCGGGAAGACGACGGCCAATTCAAATTCAAACGCTGGGTCCGGAGAAGACACAAGATGCGGACGAGAAGGCTGGCGGACCGAGAAGAAGACCGCAGAAGACACAAGATGCGGGACCAGAAGGCTGAAGGACGGACGGAGAAGATAGAAGAAGACGTCGGGCAAGATGTGGACGAGAAGAAAGAAGCAGCGGAAGAAACCCGAAGGAAAGAAGAAAAGAAGATTTTATTAAAAGATTTGTCAAAAACCGGCTACTGTCATTTTTAACACTTTGACATTTTTTTTGGGGTGAAATGGTAGAGGTACAATGTACCCCATTACCATTTCACACAGGGGGGGGTCAGGATCTGGGGGTCCCCTTTGTTAAAGGGGTCTTCCAGATTCTGATAAACCTCCCGCCCGCATACCCCCACAACCACCGGGCAAGGGTTGTGGGGATGAGACCCTTGTCCCCATCAACATGGGGACATCCTCCCCATGTTGAGGGCATGTGGCCTGGTGCGGTTCAGGAGAGGGGGGGGGCCGCACTCTGTCCCCCCCTCTTTTCTGCGGCCGGCCAGGTCAACGTGCTCGGATAAGGGTCTGGTGTGGATTTTTAGGGGGACTCCACGCCATTTTTTTTTTCAATTTGGGGTGGAGTTCCCCTTAAAATCCACACCAGACCTGAAGGGTCTGGTATGGATATTTGGGGGGACCCCACGCCATTTTTTGGGTGTTTTTTTACGGCGGGGTTCCCCTTAATATCCATTCCAGACCTGAAGGGCCTGGTAATTTAATTTGGAGGGACCCCCTTTTTTTTTTTTTTTTAATGAGCAATGACTCTATTCTTTATAGCCATGAGTACTTTAACCACTTGCCCACCGGGTTAATTCTGGCACTTCTCTCCTTCATGTGAAAATCCAAATTTTTTTGCTAGAAAATTAATCAGAACCCCCAAACATTATATATTTTTTTTTAGCAGACATCCTAGGGAATAAAATGGCAGTCATTGCAATACTTTTTGTCACACCGTATTTGCGCAGCGGTCTTACAAGCGCACTTTTTTTGGATAAAAATCACTTTTTTGAATTAAAAAATAAGACAACAATACATTTTGCCCAATTTTTTTATATATTGTGAAAGATAATGTTACGCCGAGTAAAATGATACCCAACATGTCACGCTTAAAAATTGCGCCCGCTCGTGGCATGGCGTCAAACTTTTACCCTTTAAAAATCTCGATAGGCGACGTTTAAAAAATTCTACAGGTTGCATTTTTTGAGTTGCAGAGTAGGTCTAGGGCTAGAATTATTGCTCTCACTCTAACGATCGCGGCGATACCTCACTTGTGTGGTTTGAATACCGTTTTCATATGCGGGCGCTACTCGCGTATGCGTTTGCTTCTGTGCGCGAGCTCGTCGGGACGGGGCGCTTTAAAAAATTTTTTTGGGGTTTTCTTATTTATTTTTATTTAGTTTTATAATTTTTTACACTGAAATAAAAAAAAAAAAAAATGATCAGTTTTCTTCCTATTACAAGGAATGTAAACATCCCTTGTAATAGGACTAGTGTGTGACAGGTCCTCTTTATGGAGAGAGGCGGGGTCAATAAGGCTGGAAAGCATGGTATTGAAAAAATAAATAAAAGATCTCATGCTTTCAGCTGCAATCATGTTCGTTCACCACAGTGGTGTAGTGTATAGCACTTTGACCTAGCAGCAAAAGAGTCGTTGGTTCGAATCCCGCCCGTGACAGCATCTGCATGGAGTTTGCATGTTCTCCCTGTGCCTGCGTGGGTTTCCTCCCACAATATAAAAACACGCTGTAAATCGGTTCCGGTCTAAATAAGCCCTAATATGCAGTAGTATATTTAGGTTTGGTTCTGCCCTAGGCCTGACTACATATCTGCACCTCCTAATAGAAAAATGACCCACCCCTTCCTGTCAAGGTCACACCCTGTTTTTGTATAACCCCGCCCAGTAATTTTCAGGGGACCCACACACTAGTTCTGGGGGGGCACTGGATTCCCTTAACCACTTCCATACCAGGCACTTACGCACCTTCCCGCCCAAGCCAATTTTCAGCTTTCAACACTGTCGCACTTTGAATGGCAATTGCGCGGTCATACAACACTGTACCCAAACAAAATTGGCGTCCTTTTTTCCCCACAAATAGAGCTTTCTTTTGTTGTTATTTGATCACCTCTGCGTTTTTTTTTTTTGCGCAACAACTAAAAAAAGACTGCAAATTTTGAAACAAAAAAACGTTTTTATTTTTTTAGGTTAATTTTTTTGTAAATAAGTTTTTCTCTTTCAATTACGGGCACTGATATGGCGGCACTGATGGGCACCGATGAGATGGCACTGATGGACATCGATGAGGTAGTACTGACGGGCACAGATGAGGTGGCATTGATTGGCGGCGCTGCTATGCGGCACTGATGGGCACTCATAGGCGGCACTGATGGGCACTCATGGGCGGCACAGATGGGCGGCACTTATGGGTGGCACTGATGGATACTTATGGGTGGCACAGGTGGGCACTAATAGGTGGGCACTGTGCATGGATGGGCACTGTGGGGTGGCACTGATGGACACTGTGGGGTGGCACTGATTTTCCCAGTCAGTGCCCATTTGTGGGCACTGATTGGCATCTTTTTTCTTATTTTTTATTGCTTTTTGTTTTTTTGTTCTATATTTTTTTTGTTTTTGCACACCCTGGTGGTCCAGGGTGGGCATCCCTGGTGGTCCAGTGTGGTGATCCGAGGGGGGGCTGCGCTGATAAACAATCAGCGCGAACGCCCCCTGTCAGGAGAGCCGCCGATCGGCTCTCCTATACTCGCGTCTGTCAGACGCGAGTGAGGAAGAGCCATCGATGGCTCTTCCTGTTTACATCGTGATCAGCCGTGATTGGACACGGCTGATCACGTGGTAAAGAGTCTCCGTCTCCGTGAGAGACTCTTTACCGAGATCGGAGATGCAGGGTGTCAGACTGACACCCCGCATCACCGATCGCCGCGCTGCGTGCCCCCACAGGCGCGTGCGGCATGAAATCCTGCAGGACGTCCTGTCAGGATTGTGTAACCACTTCCCCACTTTGCCTATAACCCTCCCTCACTCTATCCAAAATTAAAGAAAATAAAACTTGTTGATTATAGTTCTTGTCAGGGGCGGACTGACCATTGAGTCACTCGTGCACTGCCCGAGGGCCCCATGCCACTAGGGGGCCCCATCCGGGTTGCCAGGCTCAGTAAAACCAGGGACAGTATGTAAAAATCTGTGTTTTTTTTAGATCTGTCCCTGATATGTCTGAAAATGACATGCTTTTAATGTGAATATCCCAAGATTTTAGCTGCCCGCCTCTGCACTACCTCCTGGCGTGGTGGTCATCTGTAAGCCAGAGGGGCCCCATAATCTTCTATTGCCCAGGGGCCCCATGAGTTGTCAGTCCACCCCTGGTTCTAGTTTAAGCACAAATTTCATAGAGTTTTATTGAGAGCCCTAAGAAAATATAACCATGCCAATAGGCCAGGATACAGCGTTGCTAATATGTAGGAATGTGTGTGTTAGAGCACCCCACCCAATGTTAACTAAAAAATTATTAATTTGCAAATAAGTATTATCTGCTCATTTTTTTGGGGATGTCTGCACCCCTGATAGTGACAACATTTGTGAGGTGTCTTCACCCTTTCTAATTCATTCACTTCCTGTCACATAGCCAAACAGGAAGTGAGGGTAAAACCTTACTAATATCTTTTCTTGGGGACACAGAGATCAATCTAAATAGTTTCCCATTATGTAAATTGCACTCTAGCATTTTGCTGTGTACACCCCGAATTATTAGGGATCTTGGACTTTGGGGTCCATTTACTAAAGGCAAATCCACTTTGCACTACAAGTGCAAAGCAAGGAAGAAAGAAAACAACACAACTTTGCTTCTACAGGATTGGATGTTAAAACCATCAGTGCTTCCTCTCTGATTTTCAGCAACTATGCTTGTACTGCAGAGTGGCTTTGCCTTTACTAAACCCCAAACTAAATAATCATTTGGGGCAGGGATCCTCAAACTACGGCCCTCCAGCTGTTTTAGAACTACACATCCCATGAGGCCTTGTAATGCACTGACATTCACAGACATGACTAGGCATGATAGGAATTGTAGTTCCTGAACAACTGGAGGGCCGTAGTTTGAAGACCCATGATTTGGGGTGTACACAGCAGTGCTGGAGTGCAATTTGCTTAATGACACTGGTAGGGTTTTAACCTCACTTCCTGTTCAGCTGTGTGACAGGAAGTGAAGCCAATTTTAAGAAAAGGGACACAAAGCTCAACACAAAAATAAAAAAACACAAAGCAGGGGTTCTAACACTCACTTGGCTTCCCTCAAACACCCACAATTTGAATAGGATTGCCTTGCGCTAGATTTAAGCACAGTGCTGTAAATCAGCACGTCAAGCCTGTCCACCAATAGCAAACCCCCCCCACAGGCCATGTTTGCAGGTTTTCCTTCATCTTGCACATGTGCTTTAAAATACAGTCTGGACAGCAATTCTTGATAAGAGAAATCCCCAAAACATGTCCTGCCGGGGGTACTTGAGGGCTGAGGACCACTGCAGAATAAATAAAATACTTACCAGTTTTTGTCTTTAAAGTCATGGAGAATAAACATGGCAAACATTTCATGATTACACACCAGGAAAGAAGCTTAGACAAAAATCACACATAATTTGTTAGGCCCAAACCTAGTTCAGCTGCAGCTGTCAACATATGTAGCATGAAAAAGTAACAAAAGACAAACTTAACAATTTTAAAGTAATTTTTATTGGTCAACAAAACAAGGAAAGCAAAAAAAGACAAACAAACAAAAATACATTTCAAAATTCTAAATAACCATAGCTTTACACATTTTTCATAAAATAAGGCCACATAGACAAATACATCAAAGTGAACATCATTTAAAAATAAACCAAAACCATTGGCAAAACAAAACCCATGCAACAAACCACATTTGTGTTTAGCAACAGCATTTCTGCCAGCCTGCCCCTTCTGAGGGCAGCTGAGGACTGATCGATCCAAGCTTTTTATAACAGTGCTAGTAATGAAGCAATTGAAATCACATGAACAAATTGCAGTCTCTAGTTTGGGTGAGCTTGTAATTGGGCACACCTGCAATTAATCCAAACCACGCTCTATGAGCATCCAATGAGTGTTTTTCACCTTTTAAAAAGAAAGGATATTTTTTTTCTAAGTGTTTGAGCATGCTCAGTTCATCACACATGTAGGAACCAAGCTGCAATGGAATGAGAGCTTTTTTTTTTTTGTTTCCCCTGATCTGATGCTTTCCAGCCTGAAGGGGAGGTGTTAAAGACAGAAGTAAACACGCACATTTAATAATCTATTTGTGTGAAAAAAAAGGTTGCCAATTTTGTTTGGGAGCCACGTCGCACGACTGCGCAATTGTCAGTTAAAGCGACGCCGCGCCGAATCACAAAAACTTGCCCGGTCATTGACCAGAAATATGGTCCGGACTCAAGTGGTTAAAAATTAACAAAACACAAAAGTGAGCCCATTTTTTGGGGATAATGTGAAAGATGATGTTACACTGAGTAAATAGATACCTTACATGTCACGCTTTACTATTGGAAACACTCCTGCAATGGGGCCAAAATGAATTCCGTGAATATCCCCATAAGCGACCTTTTTCTTTTTTTTCCAGGTTACCAGTTTATAGTTACAAAGAAGGTCTAGTGGTAAAAGTATTGCTCTCGCTCTAACGCACACGTCAATACCTCACATGTGTGGTTTGAACGATGTTTATATATGTGGGCGGGACTTGCGTAAGTCCCGCCCACATATGTAAAAATTATTTTTACTTTTTGCTATAATAAATATCCCCAAAAATATATATTCAAAAAACGAAAAAACCCCTCAGTTTAGGCCGATACGTATTCTACATCTTTTTGGTTCCAAAAAATCGCAAATAGCGTTTAGTGTTTGGTTTTTGCAAAAGTTATAGCGTCTACAAATTTTTTTTTTTGTTGTTTTAACTAGTTATTGGGGCGATCAGCGATTTTTATCGGTACTGCGACATTATGGCGGACACATCGAACACTTTTTTGGAACCATTGGCATTTTTCGAGCGATCAGTGCTGTAAAAAATGCATTGCTTACTCAAAAAATGCCACTGGCAGGGAAGGGGTTAACACTAGGTGCGAGGGAGGGGTTAAATATGTTCCCTGGGTGTGTTCTAACTGTAGGGGGGGGGACTGACATGTGTAAATGACAGATCGCTGTTCATGAAGGGGAACTCCAGACCCCCCCAAAAAAAATAAGGTGGGTTCCCTCCAGGTGCATACCAGGCTCTTAGGCTTGGTCTGGAACATAAGGGGTTAAACCCGCGCAAAAAAAAGAGCGTGGGGTCCCCCCCAAGATCCAAACCAAGCCCTTATCCCAGGCACGCAGTCTGGTCAGACAGGAATGGGGGTGGGGACGAGCGAGCGCCCCCCTCCCTCCTGAGCCATACCAGACCACATGCCCTCAACATGGGGGAGTGTGTGCTGTGGGGGAGGGGGGCACTGCCCCCCCACCCCAAAGCACTCTTGCCCCCATGTCGATAGGGACAAGAGCCTCTTCCCGACAACCCTGGCCGTTGGTTGTCGGGGTATGCGGGCGGAGAGCTTATCAGAATCTATCTGAGAGACCCCTTTAATAAAGGGGTCTCCAGATTCCGGCCCCCCACCCTATGTGAATGAGTATGGGGTACATCGTACCTCTACCCATTCACATGGGGGAAATGTAAAGTAAAAAAAACACACCACACAGAATAAAATATTTTATTAATCTGCTCCGGAGCCCCCCCTTTCTTCTTTAGCTCTCTTAGAAGGGGGGGTTTCTTCTCTCCCGATCTTCCGCCGGGACCCTGGGCTTCGGTGATTTCTGCCGGGGGAGGGCGCCATCCCTCGGTCCTCTCCGGAGCCTTCCGCCGGATGCCCCCACCCCATTTAAGCTCTTTTTCATTAGGGAGGGGCATCCGGACTTCTGGGTCTTCTGCCGGGGGATGGCGCCTATCCCCCGGTCTTTCCGGTGCCTTCCGCCAGGGTTCCGGTCTTCCTGGTCTTCTGCCGGGGGTGCGCCAACTCCCCGGTCTTTTCTCTTCTGTCTTCTCTGCTCCCTCTTCTGCCTGGCTCCCCCGCGGAGCCAGGGCTTTCTTCCGTCATCTTTCTTCTCTCTTCCTTCTTCTGCCTGTCTCCTCCGGGAGCACAGGGCTTGTCTCCGCTGTCTTCTTCCTTCTCTTCCATTCGATGTTGACACGACGAGGTTCCGCGCTGACATGCCGAGTCAGCGGCGGGCATGGACTTATATAGGGTAATGCCACCATGTGACCTCAACCCATGTGACATCACATTCCCTGGGCATGATGGGAATGTGATGTCACATGGGTTGAGGTCACATGGTGGCATTGCCCTATATAAGTCCAAGCCCACTGCTCAGACGGCATTCCAGCGCCGGACCTCGTCGTGTCAACATCCAATGGAAGAGAAGCAAGAAGACAGCGGAGACAAGCCCTGGGCTCCCGGAGGAGACAGGCAGAAGAAGGAAGAGAGAAGAAAGAAGACGGAAGAAAGCCCTGGCTCCGCGGGGGAGCCAGGCAGAAGAGGGAGCAGAGAAGACAGAAGAGAAAAGACCGGGGAGTTGGCGCACCCCCGGCAGAAGACCAGGAAGACCGGAACCCTGGCGGAAGGCACCGGAAAGACCGGGGGATAGGCGCCATCCCCCGGCAGAAGACCCCGAAGTCCGGATGCCCCTCCCTAATGAAAAAGAGCTTAAATGGGGTGGGGGCATCCGGCGGAAGGCTCCGGAGAGGACCGAGGGATGGCGCCCTCCCCCGGCAGAAATCACCGAAGCCCAGGGTCCCGGCGGAAGATCGGGAGAGAAGAAACCCCCCCTTCTAAGAGAGCTAAAGAAGAAAGGGGGGGCTCCGGAGCAGATTAATAAAATATTTTATTCTGTGTGGTGTGTTTTTTTTACTTTACATTTCCCCCATGTGAATGGGTAGAGGTACGATGTACGATGTACCCCATACTCATTCACATAGGGTGGGGGGCCGGCATCTGGGGGCCCCCTTATTAAAGGGAGCTCGCAGATTCCGATTAGCCCCGCCCGCATACCCCGACAACCAATGGCAAGGGTTGTCGGGAAGAGGCTCTTGTCCCTATCGACATGGGGGCAAGAGTGCTGTGGAGTGCCCCCCTCCCCCACAGCACACACTCCCCCATGTTGAGGGCATGCGGTCTGGTACGGCTCAGGAGGGGGGGGGCCGCTCGCTCGTCCCCACCCCCATTCCTGTCCGGGCCAGACTGCGTGCTTGGGATGAGGGCTTGGTTTGGATCTGGGGGGGACCCCCGCGCCGAATCGGCGCGGGTTTAACCCCTCACGTTCCGGACCAAGCCTAAGAGCCTAATGTAGCCCTGAAGGGGGACCCGCGCCGATTTCAAGTTTGAAATTTGGCGCGGAGTTCCCCTTCAGGGCTGAAAACAGCTCGGAGATTCCCGTGCGCTGCGTCACGCAGCGCAATCACGGGTACGCCGCTTGGTATTTACCAAGATTTTCACGGCGTACTGACAAGGCGCACGGGAATCCCTGACTTTTCTCTCTGCGCATGCCCAGTATGCAAATGAACCTCCCGAGGTTCAGGCGCACTGTGCAAGCGTACGGGGATCTGTTTTCAAAAAACACTTTCCCTTTCAATTCGGCCCGCCAAACACTTTAAAACACATGTCACTTCACTTCCCCTGCATCCCCCCACCTCCCCCCCTAATAAACTCCCGCCCAAACCCCCGCAATTTACAGTTTAATGTGCCGTGCGCCAGGTCTGTACTGGTGCACAATGCACCCTCTCCTGGGCGCACGGAGCACATTAGTAACTAGGGAAATACACTGCACTAGCAGCGTATTTCTTTAGTAAATGGCCAAACGGCTGCTACTCCTGCTTTTACTCCATGAGTCATGGAGTAAAGGCTTGGTAAATCAGGCCCACAGTGTACACACACATGCAAAGGACACACTCATTAGAATATCTAGACCTCTATTACTACTGATTGGAACTTTTACTTTCCCATACAGATCAGGCTATTCTATACTGCTTCCAAAGAATACCCCTGAGCATTTTATTATTTAGAATGGAGGGAGAATACATCTTTAGAGCAAACCAATAGTTATAAAAAAACAATTAAAAACACATTCATAGGCGTGTGCACAAGGTGCGTCGGGTGTGCCTGGGCACATCCTAATAACCCTGCATGGTGCATTTTCCCCCCGCTGTATGGCCCCCTGTGTCCCCCCACCCTGCAGCACTGCCGGCTTCCCTTCTCTCCTATCCCGCCAGCTGCTACAGGGGATGTTTCAGGATGGAGAGTGGGGGAAGAGGCCAATGCAGCTGGGGCTGGAGAATTGTACCAATTGTAAAAAAAATAATAATAATATTGTGGAAAAAAATAATAAAAAAAATTGTAAAAAATAATAATAAGAAAAAAAAATGAATGACACCATACACTACCCTACTGATCTTCTGTTAATACCCTCTCTGCCCTACTGACACCGTCCACTGCTCTACTGACACCTATATCTTTCAATATTAAGTTGTGCTAAACTTTCATATAAAGTGAACCTGTGCAACAACATTAATGTGTGCTGAGCCTACATATAAAGTGACTCTGTGCAAACTAAAATTAATAATAAAACACAATCTGAATTGGTTATCACATTGTGTCACACTATATTTAGTCCATTTATAATAAAGGTAAATTTCAGATGTGAGAATGACACATGATGACACATGATGCACCCAAGGAAAAGTGGCGAGAAAAATAATGTAGTATCCACCTCTGCACACACTGCCGCTTACCAACTCCAAATGATCTCCTATTACGGGAGATCACACATGCTTTTGCCTTAATACCCAGCCCTGGCCTTTAAGATACAAAGAAAATGTCCCAGCATCTTCCCCGGTGGTATCCCTCAAAGGTATATATAGCCAGTTGGTCCCCATGAAGAAATAAAAGCTTCCATACTATACAATCTTTGGTAGTTTTATTATGTAAACAAACAGTATTGCACTTACAATTCAGACACGTAGAAATTGCAGTAAAAATACAGTTGGCCAGCTCTCCAGGACATGCGTGTACATGGTGACATCAGCAAATTGCTCCTCAATACGTGTTTTGTCACAACTGATATCCTCCTGGGGCACGGGCGGCGTGCTGACTCACCGCCTTATAATCATCTAAATGTCCTTGTGAATATCCATGTATGTTTGGAATTTACTTGACTCTTGGCTTAACTCAGTACCTAGAAGCCAGTTTGTGAGGATGAACTGTACAGAGATAGCAGAATTATAGGGCTCAGGCAGAGGTTTTAAAAGGTAGACTTGTGGAAAAGGGCTATAACTCAGACACCTCACAGGGCATCATTGAACAGGTTGGCACAATTGAAAGGTCTATCCTGTTGCAGGGGGAATCACAAAAACAAAATGGGGGAAACCTTTGGTGCCTTTCATCACCACCTTGTCTACCCAACATTACCAAATAAAAAATATTGTCTGCTAACATTGATATTTGTTGGGTAATGATCGGGTCATTAAGACCTTTCTACCAGCAAATTCACAGGTAATTTTTAGAGGGGTCCCCTCACTTAGGAATAATGTTGTGGATCCCCCTACCAAAAAAATGGTCTTCTTTCAAAACCTTACATGGTATCACCAATGCCGGAAATGCCAAGTCTGTTCCATAAATAAAAGTAGGAACAGGAGAACAGATGTCATTGTTTCAACGAGCACCTCAATGGAGCATTGGATTTAACAATTTATCACCTGCTCCACAACGGGTGTAGTTTACCTGTTGCAATGTCCTTGCGGGCTACAATATGTGGGCAGGACCAAACGCACCATGCAGATACATCTCGGTAAACACATTACCGATATTAAAAACGGTTTTAGATATCATTCAGTTTCCCTTTACTGGAACTAAGCCCAACCCCTGTTAAAACAGCACAAGACCATAATCCCCCTCCACCAAATAATTTGGACCAGTGCACAAAGCAAGGTCCACAAAAACATGGATGAGTGAGTTTGGGGTGGAAGAACTTGACTGGCCTGCACATAGTCCTGACCTCACCCCGAGATTGCGAGCCAGGCTTTCTCATCCAACATCAGCGCCTGATCTCACAAATGTGCTTCTGCAAGAATGGTCAAACATTCCCATTGACACACTCCTAAACCTTGTGGATAGCTTTATCTGAAGAGTTGAAGCTGTTACAGCTGAAAAGAGTGGGGCAGCTTAATATTGAATCCTACAAACTAAGACTGGGATGCCATTAAAGTTTGTGTGCGTGCAAAGGCAGGTGTCCCAATACTTTTGGTAATATAGTGTATATGGTAGGCCCATCCTTTATATACACATGTAGCAATGGGTATATATACTGATATTTTTATTACATAAGGGTTATCCAGCTCTTTTATATACAATTTTATATGGATAAAAATTTTGTTAAAGCTAAAAATTAAGGATTCAGTGTCCAAAGAACCAAAGTTGTTTGTTTCATCACATATCATCTTTTTGTATCGTTTTATGCATTCCCAAGTAAAGTATTAGCAAGGTTTGGCCCTTTGCCGCAGCAGGTGAAGAGCTTGTTTTACAGGCCACATAAGCTATTTAGCAATTTGGTGTTTTTAAAATGAACATTTAAATCCACAACCTTGATAGAATTTCCTGTGACAATCTTATATATTGACATTGACAGAACCACCTCTGATTTAACATGCTTGTTTTGCTTTTTTTTGCTTTCTTAGTGCATGCAGCGATACTTACACCAGTATAATGCAAGCAGCAAGACCCCAATGAATCTAGTAATGTTTCATTTTGCAATAGAGCACATTTCTAGAATAAGTAGAGTTTTAAAGCTTCCATGTGGACATGCTCTGCTGATTGGTAAGAGGCTACTTTAAAATTATTTTTAGTAATTGCTGTATTTAAGCTATTAATTTAGTTTATACCATATACAGTACTTTCTGTTATACTGTCGTTCTTCTTTTCTCCTTAAAAAAAAATCTTATATATTGGGTTTACAGACCTGTAAAAGTGTATACACTGTCTAACCAAATGTATATAAACTATGCTCAACATTTTCTCCAAACGTCAGCTTATTGCATTAGTTTTATATACTGTAATTGTATTGAGACACTGTAGCAGGTAAAACACACCAGACGATTTAACTTATAATTTTTATGTATTATTTGGGGTGTGCTTAGTCAGAATCAATTGTATTGGCCAAGTATGTACAGCCATACAAGGAATTTTTGTTTGGTTTAAAATTACATTGTAATGTACTTTTTGAATTGATCAGCATTCATGCGTATGTGTGCATCCACTAACACACACATACACACACCTGCATTGAAACAACACAATCTGCAAGTCTTAAGCCCCATACACACTATCAGTTTTCCTGCAGGTTTTTCTCTTCCGGTTTACCAAAACCATATAATATGAGGTCAAACCTTAAGAGTTTCAATTTGTATGCAATCAGGCAGGCCCTTGCACTACGTGGTTTTTGGTAAACCTGCAGGAAATCTGATCGTGTGTATGGGGCTTTAGACTCGCCATTCGTTGTTAGTTTTTTTTTACTTTTGGGGGGGGGTTCATTCAGCTAGCGGGCTAAATTAAAAAAACGTAATCCTAGTACAAACTATTAAAAAATGGGACAAACAGTTATTAATTTATTCAATTTTCTCTTCCAATGTTGAAAAAAAGAATGCCATTAATGGTGTGAAAATTCAGGAACAACAGAGGACCACATCCCACATACAGTATCTCACAAAAGTGAGTACACCCCTCACATTTTTGTAAATATTTTATTATATCTTTTCATGTGACAACACTGTAGAAATGACACTTTGCTACAATGTTTCAGAAGTGAGTGTACAGTTTGTATAACAGTGTAAATTTGCTGTCCCCTCAAAATAACTCAACACACAGCCATCAGATGGTGTCAAGCGTGTGTGGTGGCAAAAGGTGAGGAGTACAAATGAAAGTGAGTCTTGCCTAAAGTCAAGCATGGTGGTGGGAGAGTCATGGTCTGGGGCTGCATGAGTGCTGCCAGAACTGGGGAGCTACAGTTCATTGAGGGAACCATGAATGCCAACATGTTCTGTGACATACTGAAGCAGAGCATGATCCCCTCCCTTCTGAGACTGGGACGCAGGGTAGTATTTTAACATGATAACAACCCAAAAAACAACTCTAAGAGGACCACTGCCTTGCTAAAGAAGCTGAGGGTAAAGGTGATGGACTGGCCAAGCATGTCTCCAGACCTAAACCCTATTGAGCATTTCTGGGCATCCTCAAATGGAAGGTGGAGGAGCGCAAGGTCTCTAACATCCACCAGCTCTGTGATGTCATCATGGATGAGTGAAAGAGGACACAAAAAAATTACACTAATTTTTGTTGCCAGCGGTTTAGACATTAATGGTTGTGTGTTGAGTTATTTTGAGGTGACAGCAATTTTGCACTGTTATAGCTGTACACTCACTACCTTACTTTGTAGCAAAGTGTAATTTCTTCAGTGTTGTCACATGAAAATATATAATAAAATATTTACAAAATATGAGGGGTGAACTCACTTTTGTGAGATACTGTATGTATATATGGTCTATGGTCATACTTCGGGTCTCAAAAACGTGTACTAACAAACAGAAAAATTGAACAATAATTTGAAGTACAGATTTTTTGTCCAATTTTCTAATAGTGTGTACTAGGCTTTACAAGTTCTTCCATCCATACAAATGAGGTGGATGGGGCAACCCCCCTTTCCCATTGGGATTGTATCCTGACTCTTACATTTGCCACTGTCAGGATACACTGATCTAGCATGTCCTTTTGACAGAAATTTGCCAAACAAATGGGGATGACCACACACTATTCAAAATTCATCTGGGTCAGCAGGGATTTTCGAGCACTGTATGGGCAGTTTTAGTTGCTCAAAAATTGGCCATATACAATACTAAGTCTAGCAATACACATATACTGTACAGTGTGTAGAGTGAATAGAAAAAAGTTGGCAAATTCCTCCACATGCACACATAAGGTGGATGGAGCAATTCACTGCTGGGACAATGATTTAAATTAAACCTTCCCTAACTAAGCAGCTAACATAATGAGATTCACTCACAGAAACTAATAAAAACTGAAAAAAAAACATGCAGGGCTCTAAAATAATAACTTTTTTAAAAATCTTTTTTTTTTTCACCATCAGTGAAATTACTTTGAATTGGTAGAAGTCATATGGCAACCCAAAAAGTGCATCATTTATTACAAATAAATATCAAAACATTGAATGTGTGTGTTACATATGTATACTGAGCAAAATTATAATTGCATTTGCCCCTATTTATCATGAGCTGAACTTAAAGATCTACAACTTTATCTATGTACACAAAAGGCCTATTTCTCTCAAATATTGTTCACAAATCGGTCTAAATCTGTGTTAGTGAGCACTTCTCCTTGGCCGAGATAACCCATCCACCTCACAGGTATGGCATATCAAGATGCTGATTAGACAGCATGAATATTGCACAGGTGTGCCTTAGGCCCCTTTCACATGTGCGGACCGTATGTCCGCATTTTCATCCATCCGTTTGCGGATGAAAATGGGACATACATTGGTCCCTATGTGATTGCGGGTGTCAGCGGATGAACATCCGCTGACACCCGTAATCACCCGCCTCCGCAAAGCTCAGATTTTGCGGACTGAAGAAAATCCTATTTTTTCTTCCGTCATCGGATCGGATGAACACGGACACACGGTCCGTGTTCATCCAATCCCCCCATAGAGGAGAGCGGAGGACCACCCTGTCAGCCGACGGCTCAGCGGGGATTTTACGGAGGATCCCTGCTGAGCTGACGGGCACACGGAGGCGGATTATTACTGATCCGCCCCGTGTGAAAGGGCCCTTAGGCTGGCCACAATAAAAGTTGGCTTTCTTCTTCTTCCCTTCTCCAGGGAAGCCTGCAGGTAAGCCCCTGTTCCCAGGGCCATCCACCAGCACCGTTGGCGGCCGTCCTTTTCAGGACAATTCCACCGCAAATAATCTCAAACATCATGGCTCTCCCCTTCTCCTTACCCCCACATTACCATCCCCACTCTAGATATCCCCCCACCACCTCCCCGCCTCAATCGCCTGCCTTTTTCTGGCGTCTCCCCAGACATCCGCGCCAGCCTGTGGAGAGCCGCGGCAGCCGCGATCTAGAAAAGACCGCGTCTTCACCCGCGGCCTAGCGGTGCGCCGCTTCCCTCCCCCAGGAATCTCCTCCAAACTGCCAGAAACCCCCCCCATACCCCAGGAGGATACCTGGCTCTCCCGGTTACCCATCCAGTCTTCCCTGGCAGCACCGATCCCAACAGACAGTCCCCAGCCTGGATCCTGCTGCCTGATCAGCGGCCATCTTGCTACACCCAGCAACAAGGGCACCCCTCATCCCTACTCCCCCTTATTAATCACAATTAAAACTTGATCCAGGGCTTTGCCCGATCACCTCTCTAGGGGTCAGGAAGGAATTTTTTTCCCTGCCGTAGCATATTGGCAGAGCTCGGCCAGGGTTTTTTTTGCCTTCCTCTGGACCAAGCTAGGAGAGAAGATTAAGCTAATCTTCCCTCCATCACCCTAAAAAACCTCCCCCCCCCCTGGTGTTGGCGACCATGGTTAATCTGCAATATTCTGCAGAAACCATTTGGGGCCTGAGGCGTTTTGCCTCACTACTACCAGCCATCACCAAAAAAGCCCTAAGAATTGAACGATTATTGAGAATCGATCAATGATCGACTGTCAAAAATTTCAGCCATTTACCCCAGCCTAAGCACGTAGCATATCATGTGCTTTGATCAACACAAGATCGGCAGTAAAACACTGACTAGAAATCCACGATTTCATTCGACAATACGATTTAGACTGCCTCTTTATTACAGAAAGCTGGCTCACAGCCGACTGTAACACCATACTGGGAGAACTGGTGCCAGAAAACTATCGTATAATAACCGAAAACAGAACAGGACAAAGAGGAGGAGGCCTGGCGGTGAGCCACAAGAATCACCTTGCGATCACTAAACCGGTCCTTCCATTCATGGAAACCCTTACTCTGCAACTGCAAACAAATTCCCAGGAGACCGTTCGTATTCTACTCTGCTATAGACCACCCGGCCCAAAATCGCAGCTTACATCATCATTGACAGAGTTTATCTCCACTTACACCATTAACAGCAAACATCTTTTGCTGCTTGGGGATTTCAACCTTTGGGCCAATTCCTCACAAGACCCAGTTGCTGATGTCTGCATTGACCACCTCGAAGGTTTAGGTCTACAGCAATTAGTATGTGGGCCCACACATACTTCAGGTCACACGCTTGATCTTATTTTCAGACAAGATCTGGAAATAAACATTTTGGAAAATGAACCGTTGCCATGGACAGATCACCATGCAATTAAATTCATAATCTCCAAAATCCCCCCTTAACAAAAACATCAAAACCAGTGACAACACACTGGACTAGATGTCAGAAGAAGCTCCATTCGGAACTCTTCAAAACCACATTAAAGGAAAAAATAAAAACAATTCAACCCCATCAAACGGCCTTAGAAACACTAGATGCCATAAACATAGCTCTATTACAGTCAGCCGACTTAATAGCGCCGAAACGTAAAACCTGCATCCGGAAAAACACTTCCAGCTGGTTTAACAACCAGATGTCGTTACTGAAGCAAGAGCGCAGAAGGGCGGAAGCCGCCTGGAAAAGAAGCTCTTCAGAAGAAAACCTTACCATCTACAAAGCAATAACAAGAAAATACCACAAAGAAATTTTCATAGCCAAGAAAAACGATTTTTCCAAGGCTTTTAACAGCGCCCTAAACCGCCCCCGCGAACTCTTCAAGATGGTCACTCAGACCATGAATCCCGTCTGTCTTGAACCCCCCAATTCAGATACCCAGGAGTTTTGCAATGAATTATCGGATTACTTCATTAATAAAATTGAGGGAATCCGGGAAAGCATTCAGCAGAACAATAGCCCCCGAACCCCCCCCCCCCCGCAATTATTCACATAATACCCACAGAAATTCACCACAATCAGGAAAGTTCACTCTAGAACCCATCTCCATCAATGCCACTAAAAATAAAAGCTCACAACTCCAATCGCGTTCTGTGATCCACCAACCAAAATCTGCTCCAGATACCGAAAGCCAATTACAAGTCCAAAGGAGAAAGAAGATTCGCGGTCCCAGACTATGGAATGCTTTAGCAACCAGCATTCGGTTGGAGGAAAACCACTTAGCATTCAGGAGAATAAAATTGAGGGAATCCGGGAAAGCATTCAGCAGAACAATAGCCCCCGAAATCCCCCCGCAATTATTCACATAATACCCACAGAAATTCACCACAATCAGGAAAGTTCACTCTAGAACCCATCTCCATCGATGCCACTAAAAATATCATCGGTTCTCTGCGAAACAGCACAGCGCCAAATGATATCATCCCCACCAAACTGCTGATGGAATGCGCCGACATCCTGGCACCTCCTATGACGCAGCTCATAAACCAGTCTTTCAAGGAAGGCTCAGTGCCCTCCCAGTTGAAAGAAGGCATAATCCAACCCATCTTGAAGAAACCCACCCTAGACCCCAAGGATCCACTTCACCGCCGTCCCATAACAGGCCTAAACGTTCTCTCCAAGGTAATGGAAAAAGCAGTGGTACAACGGCTGCAACAGCATCTAGATAGCCATAATCTACTTGATCCATTTCAATCGGGTTTCCGTCCCGGATATGGGACGGAAACAGCATTGCTCAAAATATGGGACGACGCTCTTGAGGCCGCAGACGAAGGAGAATCTTGTCTTCTGGTTCTGTTGGACCTAAGCGCAGCCTTCAACACGGTAGACCACAAACTGTTACTAACTCGGCTAGCTGAAGTAGCCAGAGTCACAGAAGATGATTTATCTTGGTTCTCCTCTTTTTTGGAAAACCGATCACAAATAGTGAAATTGGGACCTTTCACTTCTGAGAAACGCACGGTATCGTACGGAGTCCCTCAAGGATCGCCTCTGTCGCAGGTGCTGTTTAACATCTATCTTCATCCTCTTTTTGAAATCATTAGTAGCCAAAAACTACTTTATCACTCTTATGCAGACGACACGCAACTGTATTTCCGCATTTGCAACAAAAAGGATCACCATCTCAATCTAGAGACATGCCTCTCTTTGATAGAGAACTGGATGACGAAGAGTTATCTTAAACTCAACGGAGCGAAAACAGAACTTCTCCTGTTTCACGCCAAGCGTATGAATCAACCTGCAACAACTTGGATACCCCCTCCCATTCTGGGCAAAATCATCACCCCTAGCGCCAAAGTCAAAAGTCTCGGGGTCATCTTCGACTCTCACATGACATTGGACGCACAAATAGGGTCCGTAGTCAGCGGATCTCACCATCTGCTGCGCCTACTTCGCAAACTTACGCCTTTTATTCCCAAAGAAGACTTAGCGGCCGTGGTGGGAGCGATTGTAAACTCCAGATTGGATTATGCAAACGCCCTTTACCTCGGACTCCCAAAGTACCAAATCGCTCATCTGCAAGTCGTTCAAAATATGGCCGCCAGACTAGTGACTGGGAAAAAAACATGGGAATCAATCTCACCTTCACTGAGAACCCTTCATTGGTTGCCAGTAAAAGATAGAATTGCTTTTAAAGCACTCTGCCTAACGCATAGATGTATCCATGGGAACGCCCCCCATTATCTGTGCGAAAAAATAAAGGCTCACAACTCCAATCGCGTTCTACGATCCACCAACCAAAATCTGCTCCAGATACTGAAAGCCAATTACAAGTCCAAAGGAGAAAGAAGATTCGCAGTCCAGGGTCCCAGACTATGGAATGCTTTACCAACCAGTATACGTTTGGAGGAAAACCACTTAGCATTCAGGAGAAAGATCAAGACGCATCTCTTTTGATATCAAAGGAGACAGGAACAACAAGCGCCTAGAGGCGATTAAGTTTGCATGTGCCGCGCTATATAAGTTTTTTCATTCATTCATTCATACCTTCTGTATACTTCTGCTTGTCAGTAAGCTTGCCCACCATAATGGTGGGCCAATAGAAATATTTGAGAGGGACAGGACTGAATATCTACCTGTATGTAAGTATGGGTATATGTTATTTGATTGAAATGGAGTTCTGCAACCCTGTTCAGGGTACTCACATGTCTATCTTAACTTTCACAGTTTTTTATGGTGAGATACATTGCTTGAATCACACACTGATGCCGCGTACACACGATCATTTTCGGCATGTACAAAAACAACGTTTAAAAAAAATGTCATTTAAAATGATCATGTGTGGGCTTCACATAATTCACATAATTTTCACATAATTTTTCGGGTTCTGAAAAATGAAAAAAAATTTTAACTACCTTTTAAACAATGTCGTTTTTCGGGTTGTAAAAAATATGATAGTGTGTGGGCTAAAACTACGTTAAAAACCTGTGCATGCTCAGAAGCAAGTTATGAGATGGGAGTGCTCGTTCTGGTAAAACTACCGTTCGTAATGGAGTAAGCACATTCATCACGCTGTAACAGACAGAAAATCGCAAATCGTCTTTTACTAACACAAAATCAGCTAAAGTAGCCCAAAGGGTGGCGTCATTCGAATGGAACTTCCCCTTTATAGTGCCGTCGTACGTGTTGTACGTCACCGCGCTTTGCTAGAGATTTTTTTTTAAACGATTGTGTGTGGGCAAAAATGAAGTTGGAAAAAACATTGTTTTTTTTTAGAGGCTGAAAAACTTTGTTTTTTACAAGTCGAAAAATGATCATGTGTACGCGGCATTAGGAACTGCTGGACACCTACTGTACACTTTACGTGATGGGTGTCAATTTTCTTGTTCAGCTAGCTAAAATTCAAAATGATGGCACGTACACACGATAATTTTTCGGGTTGTAAAAAACAAATTTTTTTCAGGCTCTAGAAAAAATGATGTTTTTTTTAACTTCATCATTAAAACGGCCTTGCCTACACACAATCATTAAAAAAAATGCTCTAGCAAAGCGCGGTGACGTACAACACGTACAACGGCACTATAAAGGGGAAGTTCCATTCGGATGACGCCCCCCTTTGGGCTGCTTTAGCTGATTTTGTGTAAGTAAAAGACGATTCGCACTTTTCTGTCTGTTAGGCCTCGTACACACGACCGAGGAACTCGTCGTAAATGAAACATCGCTTTCCTCGACGAGTTCCTTGTTAGGCTTGTCGAGAATCTTGACAAGCTTTCTTTGCGTACACACTGTCAAGACAAAATCTTGTCGTTCTCAAACGAGGGGACGTACAACACGTATGACGGCACTATAAAGGGGAAGTTTGATTCCACTGGCGCCACCCTTCTGAGCATGTGCGGATGTCTAAGCATACACACAAACGTATTTCTCGTCAAAAACCAGCCCGACGAAGAACACGACGAGGAAATTGAGACTCCCGACGAGGAAAAAGAGAACTTGTTTTCTTTTTTTCTTTTTATAAATTATTTATTTATTTCAAGAATTACGTTTACAGGATATTACATTTCAATATTATAAGAACATTGGGAGAGCGGTGGATGCAGACCTCTTATTGCCCTCTGTCCCCCCTCCCCTTTTCCACCCACCCACAAAAAAAAAAAAAGTGGGAGTTCATATTGGCCGTTCCCAGCCCCCCCTCCCCTCACCCCTCCCTATACCTCACATAAGGAGCCCATGTCGCCTGGTATCTCTCATCTTGATCTTTCAATGCCATTGTTAAATTTTCCATTTGTTGAATCTCTGCTACTTTTGCAAGCCATTGTGCTCTCGATGGGGGAGTCTCCTGTTTTCCAATGACAGTGGGATATCTAGTAATAGAACCGCCGATGGTCTATCCGTTAAATTAATTCCTGTTATTATGTTAATTGTTTCCGTTATCATCTTCCAAAATTCCTGTATTTTCCTACATTCCCACCAGATATGCACTAATGTCCCTTCCGCTTCGAGACATCTCCAGCAGATATCTGAAGTCTCTGGGTATATTCGGTGTAATACTGCTGGTGTTCTGTACCATCTCGTTAATATTTTATATCCACCCTCCTCATATTTACTTGCTACTGATGCCTTATGAGTAAATCGTAGTATCCTGTCTTTTTGTTCTTGAGTAAATGTTAGTCTAAGATCTCTCTCCCATGCTAGTATGAACGTAAATTCTTGTGGTCTGTCTAGCTTAATTAATGTTGCATAAAAATAAGACAAAGGATGTCTTATTGAGTTCCCATCTAGACATATCCGCTCAAATTTAGACGGGGGTCTCACTACTGTAAAGATATCTGCCTTAGTTTGAAGGAATGCTTCTAATTGAAGCTGCCTTAGAAAATCTAATTCTGGTATACCTTCTCTTTCAATCTCTCTCCTTGTCATTAAACGATTATCTTTTGAGAAATGTATAATTCTACTTATACCCCTCTGTCGCATGGCATTAAACCTTGGGTCTGTCATTCCTACTTGAAAAGCCCTCGTACCTAAGATCGGTGTCAGTGGGCTTGGGTATTTTGACATCATCGTTCTTTCAAAAATCTTTTTAATAATCCGTCTGGTGGCTCCTACCAGTGGATGTTTCTTTACCTCTGTTGTTATTTCACTATCTGGAATCCATGCCATTCCTTCTAGTGGGACCTCTACCGTCGCTTGTTCCATTCTTATCCAGGGTTTTTTATTCCGCCCACACCACTCCACAACTTTAGTTAGGTGAGCTGCTTCCTGGTATTTTATTAGATCTGGGAATCCAATCCCTCCTTCTCCCTTAGGGAGTGCCAGAATAGTTCTACTTATCCTAGCTGGTTTCCCTGCCCAGATAAATTTCAGGAATCTTGATCTTAGATCTCTTAGAAAACTTTGTGGAATCTTGATTGGTAAAGCCTGTATTAGATATAGGATTTTTGGAAGCACATTCATCTTTAATATGTTTATCCGCCCAAACCATGTAAATATTCCTTTGTCCCATCTATCTAGGTCTGATTTTATTCGCCTAGCCAACGGTACATGGTTAACTTTGAATAATCTATTCAGGTTCCCTGTTATCTTTGTTCCTATATAAGTTATATGGGAGTCTGTCCACCTGAAGCCAAAATGAGTTTTAATCTGCTCCAATATTTCCACTTTTACTTCTATTCCTAGTGCTTCTGTTTTCCCATGGTTGACTTTGAAGTTGGACAGACTTCCATATTCTCCTATTTCTGCCATTAGGTGAGGTAGAGACATAACTGGGGATGTTATAAAGAAAATTAAATCATCCGCGTATGCCGCCACTTTCTGTACCTCTTCTTTTGTTGCTACCCCCCTAATGTTTACATTAGCACGTATTTTCCTTAACCTGCCTGGCGGTATTCCCGAGTCTGACTCGGGGTTAGATTTTCCTGCTGCGAGCGGTAACCCCGAGTCAGACTCGGGCTTGCCTCGCTAGATCCACAGGCTTGGTTTACTTACCTTGTCCCTGGATCCAGCGATGCCACCGCGCTGTGTGAGCGAGCGGGACCTCGCTCGATTCACACAGCGTCCTCCTGTGCCGCCGATCTCCGTTCCCTGCGACGTTACGACGCACGGGGACGGAGAACGGCGCCAAATTCAAAAAAGTAAACAAACACTTTACATACAGTATACTGTAATCTTATAGATTACAGTACTGTATGTAAAAAAAACACACACCCCTTGTCCCTAGTGGTCTGTCCTGTGTCATGCATGTCATTTTATATAATAAAAACGTTTCTTTCTCCCTGCAAACTGTAGATTGTCCATAGCAACCAAAAGTGTCCCTTTATGTCAAAAATAGTTTTAGATCAGCTAAAAAACAGCGATAATAAATTATAATCACTTGCAGAATTGTGCGATAGCGATTTGTGGGGAAATTCGTCATAAAAAAAATAAAATAATGACAGCAACAATTCTGCAACTGAGCAAATTTCAGTGATTTTGATTTGATTACATTATTGAATAATTTTTATTATAATTATATTATTATTTGTTATAATTATTTATAATTATTTATTATATTATAATTTATAATTTTGTTTTTAAAAAAATGTCATACCGGTGATGCCTATTAGAATCTTGTTTGGTCAGATTTAAGTGAGTTATTTCTAAAAATTACAGACCTACAATATAAAACGCCAAATTTCCTTGCAAATAATGGTACCGCTTTCAGCATGTTTTTTCTAAAAGAATCATACCGCCAGGGAGGTTAAGAAAGGCTCCATTGTCAAAACAAAAATTATGGGTGATAGTGGGCATCCCTGTCTTGTCCCATTTCGAATATCGAATGGGTCGGATATTTTACCTTCTATTTTAACTTTTGCGCTTGGATATGAATATAAATTCGTGAACCAGCTCATCATCCCTTCTCCTAATCCTATGTGTTGCAGCGTTGCTTTTAGAAACAGCCATTCCACTCGGTCGAACGCTTTTTCTGCATCACTAGCTACTAATATCATTGGCTTCTTCTCTTTTTGGGCTAGATATATTGCATTTACCACTCGCTGTGTATTCTCTCTTCCCTCCCTGCCTGGTATAAATCCCACTTGGTCTGGATGTATCAGATCTGGCATACATTCTATTAACCTTTGGGCTAAAATTTTTGTAAATACCTTTAGGTCCACATTCAGCAGTGATATGGTACGGTAGCTGGCACATTGAGAGGGATCTTTCCCTTCTTTTGGAATAACTACTATGTGTGCCAGCAATGTTTCATTTGGCATTTTCTTTCCTTCCCGCAAGGAGTTAAAAGCTGCTATAAATCTGTGTGCTAGTTTCTCCGTAAACATCCTATAATATGTTAAACTAAACCCGTCAGGACCTGGTGCTTTGCCCAATTTAAGCATTTTTAGGGCATCCAAAAACTCCTTTATCGTAATTGGTTAGTCTATTTTCCTTGCTGTATCTTCCGATATTTTTGGCATCAAAGTGTCTTTAATATATTCCCTGGCTTTTTCTAGTTTCTCATGTTCCTTCTCTACGGTCAATTTATCCTCTAACTGATATCATTTCTCATAGTATTTCTTAACCACTTACCCCCCGGAACATATTGCTGCCTAAAGACCAGAGTACTTTTTGCGATTCGGGACTGCGTCGCTTTAACAGACAATTGCGCGGTCGTGCGACGTGGCTCCCAAACAAAATTGGCGTCCTTTTTTTCCCACAAATAGAGCTTTCTTTTGGTGGTATTTGATCACCTCTGCGTTTTTTATTTTTTGCGCTATAAACAAAAATAGAGCGACAATTTTGAAAAAAATGAATATTTTTTACTTTTTGCTGTAATAAATATCCCCCAAAAATATATAAAAAAACATTTTTTTTCCTCAGTTTAGGCCGATACGTATTCTTCTACATATTTTTCGTAAAAAAAATCGCAATAAGCGTTTATTGATTGGTTTGCGCAAAAGTTATAGCGTTTACAAAATAGGGGGTATTTTTATGGCATTTTTATTAATATTTTTTTTACTAGTAATGGCGGCGATCAGCGATTTTTTTTTCGGTATTGCGACATTATGGCGGACACTTCGGACATTTTTGACACATTTTTGGGACCATTGGCATTTTTATAGCGATCAGTGCTATAAAAATGCATTAGATTACTATAAAAATGCCACTGGCAGTGAAGGGGTTAACACTAGGGGGCGGGGAAGGGGTTAAGTATGCCTGGGTGTGTTCTTACTGTGGGGGGGGGGTGGCCTCACTAGGGGAAACACTGATTTTCTGTTCATACATTGTATGAACAGAAAATCAGCATTTCCCCTGCTGACAGGAACGAGAGCTGTGTGTTTACACACACAGCTCCCGTTCCCCGCTCTGTACCGAGCGATCGCGTGTGCCCGGCGGCGATCGCGCCCGCCGGGCACACGCACGGGAGTCGGGGGCGAGCGGGGAGCGCGCGCGCGCGCCTCCGGCGGCGCGCACGCGCCCCCTAGTGGCGGCTATACGATAGGACGTATAGCTACGGGCTCTCGCCCAGGAGAGCCGACCTGCCGCCGTATAATGACGGTGCGCGGTCGGCTACTAGTTAAAGCAATTTGCGATTTCTTGCGGGGTATTGACCATTTCGTCATTGGATGGCTTAATTTGTGTAATATGATTACCTATATGTACACCTTTCAGGGCATTTGCTAGTGTTCTGCCTGGTTTGTTCCCAAACTCATAGAATGTTCTTCTCCCCCTTGTTAGTTTAGCTTTAGCCTTGTCTATCAGCAACAGGTTAAATTTTTCTCGAGTCGCATCTAATTCCTGTTCTATTGATTGAGCCTGGGATTTTTTATGTACAGTTTCAAGCTCCCCCACTCGTTTAAACATTGTATCTATCTGTTCGTTTAACATCTTTTTCCTATGTGCCCCCATTGCAATGAGGTTGCCTCTCATTATGCATTTGTGCGTTTCCCACAGACAGAAAGGGGTTGTTTCCTCTGTGTCGTTTGTCTAAAAAAAAACTCAAATGTTTCCCTTATTTTCTCTTCGTACTTCCTATCTTTCAGTAGTGTATCGTTTATTTTCCAATGCCATTCCTTCTTATCATCGGCTCCCCATTTTATTGTACAGTCTGTTGGAGCATGGTCTGAGAGTGAGAAAGTTCCGATAGTGGCATCCACTAGAGATGTCGCTAAATTTTGCGGGATAAAAACATAGTCGATTCTCGTGTATGACCCGTGTCTAGCTGCGTAGAACGTGTAATCCCTCTCCTGTGTATGAGTCATCCTCCAGCTATCGATCAATTGTAGTTCTTGTAAGAGTTTTTTTTAGCTTTCCTTAATTTAATGTATGACAGATGAGAGACACCGTTCGACGTGTCCTTTATAGGATCCAGGGCCAGATTCAGTTCTCCCCCTATCACAAGTATACCCTCCCTATATTGGTGGACCATTTGTAGGCATGATTCCAGATAATTTATCTGATCGGTGTTTGGTAGATAAATATTCACCAACGTGGTCTTCTGTTGGTTTAATATTCCTTTCACTATTAGCAGACGTCCCGCTTCATCTTTAATCACTTCAGATTCCTTCTACACCACTTGTTTAGATAACAAGATGGCTACCCCACATGATTTCGAGTTTTGTGATGTGCTATGGTATACTATTGGGAACCTGTGATTTTTCAAATTCGGGGTTTTTCCCCCCTTAAAATGAGTTTCTTGTATAAAGATGACCTGTGACTTCCGTCTCTGTACTTCTGATAATAGTCGCACTCTTTTTTCGGGGATATTCAACCCTTTAACATTATACGAGGTAAATGTTATATTCGACATGTTTTATCCTACCCCTAGGGTTAGCTGTCAGGAGGGGGGGGCGGGGAACGCCAGCCAGCAGAACAAAAAACAGAGAAAAAAAAAAAAGGGAAAACCCCTATCCCCTTCCGCGAAGATTACCTTCTCGCGTCTGTAGTCTCCCGGTGTCCCTCAGAGACTGGGCCGCCACAGAGAGGGAAAAAAGACGAAAAAAGGAAACAAAAAAAAAACAAACAAAAAAAAAAAAGGGACACCCCAAACGCCTCCGGCTTGTCCTCCACCCGGAGGAGAGGCGTTTATCGTGGGGGTGCTGTAGAGCAGGGCAGTGCTAGCATCCTTTTCATATATTTTTTCGTTTATCTCTTTGCATTCTATTTATCCCTTTTTCTCCCTTACCCCTCCCCCTCTTTATATCACTTCGGTTTTTCTTGGGCTGTCTCCTTCCCCCCATTTCTTCACCTCTTCATCTAACCATTATACTCCCATATCTCCTTAATACCAGAACAATACTATATATATCTACAACATATTTAGCCATATTCTTATAGTTCAGATAATTTCTCATCAAAATCTTCTACGTTATTCCTTATATTGTCATATAAGCTATCTCCTCCCCTCTTTCCTACCCCCCTGGTACACCCCTCCCCCCCTTATTCCACCGTTCCCATCTGCCCCCCCCCCCCCCCCTCCCCTCATCAATTCCTTGAAATCCTACCATTTGTGTGACCCAGGTCTCAAATCCCCTCCCCCCCATTCCCACCCCTTTTTACCCGTGTTCTTTACCTCTTAATTCCTCCCCCTTCACCCCCCTTCTCCCCTTGTGAGTCAGCGGGACAATAGATCCTGTTTCAAATTATCTGTGTTCTTATTAACCTACCTCCTTGATATCCTTCACCCCTTTAAGTTAAATTTAAATTACTCTTCCCTCCCTCCTCTCTTATCTCTCTCCCCGTAATTATCCCTATAATACTCCCCACCCTCTTATCCCACCCATTTCTACTGTCCCACAAAAGCTTGTGACTCTAAGGCCCCGTACACACGACCAAACATGTATGCTGAAACTGGTCCGCGGACCAGTTTCAGCATACATGTTTGGTCGTGTGTAGGCGCGAGCGGGCCGAATTCCAGCAAACATTTGCCCGCCGGGCCTTTTCCCAGCAGACAAATATTCCTGGACGTGTTTTAAAACCGTCCGCTGGAATCCTGCCCGCTCGGACATGTACGGTCGTCAGTACAGACCTACCGTACATGTCCGAGCGCCCGCCGTCCCTCGCATGCGTCGAATGACTTCGACGCATGCGTGGAAGCCTTTAAATGGCAGGCCCGCCCACGTCGCCGCGTCATCGCCGCGTCATCGTTTACGCGCGGACTTCTGTACGATGGTTAGTACAGCCATCGTACAGAAGCCCTCTGGCAGACATGTACGGTGAAAACGGTCCGACGGACCGGTTTCATCGTACATGTTTGCTCGTTAGTACCCGGCCTCAGTGTTATCATTCTGCTATCCTATTGATAGCGTTCTTACAATTATCAACACCCTGTGATTGTGCAAGTCCACAAAACAAAAAAAAAAACGTTCCCCTACACACACACCCCCACCCCCCCATTCAGTCCATGGAGGGGTTCCTCCAGCCAGGGAAGTATAGAAAAAGAAAAAAGGAAGCTAAAAAAAAGGGAGGGTGGTCCCGTTTACGAAAAAACAACATTACAGAGAAGAAAAGTACAGAAGCACCATAATATGTGTAGTGCCATAATACCCCTCTCCAGAGAGGAGGGAAGGCAGCCCAAAAAAAAAAAAAAAAGGAAAGGGGCCGAGTAACTTCGGTATCATTTTCAAGAATGCCGATCCTATAAAGAGAGAAGTTATTTGCTATTCGTCATTTTGGTCTTTTGGATTTCCTCATTGGCTTTCTGGGCTCCGTCCTCTCTGTCGGGTCACATCTCTATCAGGGATGGTCTGTATTTCCCTCCAATTTGGTACGATAATAGCTTCAGACCCCAGGAACTTAAAAAGCTCAGGCAGCTGGGCTGGATCATTTAAGTAAAACGTTTCACCTTCTCTCTTAATAATCAGAGATATCGGGTACCCCCATCTGTAAGATCCGCCTTTTAAACTAATGAGATCTAATAAAGGTTTCAGTCTCCGTCTTCTAGCTCTCGTCTGATGGCTTATGTCGGGAAACACTTGGATTGTATCTTTGTGTATTTCCATCGGTCCTTTTTGCCAGGCCTCCCTCATTATCGCCTCTTTTATCCTAAAAAAATGCACCCTGCAGAGCACATCTCTCGGGGATTCTTGTGTCAGGTTACGATCTGTAGGGATCCTGTGCACCCGATCCAGCTCAATTTGATTATCCGATGGATTACCCAGTATCTCGTTAAAAATAGCCGACACTCTCCCTCTTAATTCAGCTGTAGTAACGGCCTCTGAGATACCTTTGATCCGTATATTATTACTCCTGTTTCTATTTTCATTTTCTTCTATCTGTAACTGTAGTGTTACCAGTCTCTGATGTTGTAATGTGATTACTTCCTCCAGTTTATCTACTCGGGCCTCAGTTAGTCCTTGTGCTACTGTGCAGCTTACAGTAGAACCTTCTTGTCTAAGTTTTCAGTATTTTGCCGTATCTCTTCCATTTCTACCCTCAGAGGGCCCAGCCATTTACTCATCAGCTCTTGTATGTCATCTTTAGTGGGGAGGGAATTTAACAGTTTTTTAATGTCCTGATCCCCCCCATCTCTCTGTCCCACTGGGTTTATCGGCTATATTTACACGTGTATTCTCCGCCATAGTGACTCGGGTGTCTGTGTTTACCCTATTAGCCATATCAACTTTGTTATCTTGTATAATGCGTTTTATTATGTCTCTGTCAGGTGGACTTGCAATTACATTTACAGATAACATGTCACTGTGCGCGGTGTTGTGCTCACCTGACATACTGTGCTGTGGCTTTGACTGCTCCGTCTGCTCCATCCGCTCCATCCGCTCCCCCTCCACCTCTGGTGTTGACACTTGCTTTGGTAGTTTTTCCTCCACCCGTTGTGAGTAGCTGATAAAGGTCTTTGCTGTGGCTGTTTCTTGATGCACTCTCACTGGGATCACTGCTTCCCAGCAGCTTGTCTCCTTCTCAGCCTGAGATTGCGACTGTAGGCGAGTAGCATGTGAGTGAGTGGGGATGTTCCGTCCTCCAGTCTGCTTCCCCCGTCTTCGCATCAGCCACCTCACTCTCCTGGCTCAGGTGTACTTTAAATATAGTTCCGCTTTATGGCAGGTATCAGGTATCAGGTATCATAAACACCCACACATTACTTTACGTTCAGTACCTTCCCGATCCGTTTACTCTCTATGGGGGCTGCGACAAGGACTGTGGCAGCTATAGCAACGCTGTCTTTTAGGAGCCCGCTGTCCGAACGCTGTCCACACGTGCCCCCTCCGGCTCACCGTAGCTCACAGTAGCTAGCACCTCCGCGGCACGTCCTCACTTTCTCTTCACTTTGTTTCCTCCTCCTCCTCAATTTGTCAGTCTGCGTGAGCCGTGAGCCGGTGGTGTCGATGGAGCTGGTGGCGCGGTGCGGGACCACAGTAGCAGGTAGCAAGTATAGCAGTAGCCGATATAACAGCGGTGGTGGCCCCCTTGACAGTCCGACAATGTAAGTGGGTAAATGCTGCCCAGACCTCGATCTCGACCCCCGGTCCGGATCCGGATGCCTCACAAGCCTCCCGTGCTCCTCAGTAGAGCCATGCTAGGACGCCGGCACACACGCTGCAGCAGCGTCTCACACTGCCATGCTCAGACAGGCCCCTTTTTTTTTCTCATCAAGTTCCATGATAGTTTTCTCTATGAAAAACATACACACGATCGCAAAAAAGCTCTGCCACCAAGTTTCTTGATGGATTCTGTCGAGGAAAACGGTTGTGTGTACGAGGCCTTTCAGCGTGATGAATGTGCTTACTCTATTACGAACGGTAGTTTTACCAGAACGAGCGCTCCCGTCTCATAACTTGCTTCTGAGCATGCGCAGGTTTTTCATGTCGTTAAAGCCCACACACGATAATTTTTTACCATCCAAAAAACTACATAGTTTAAAACGTCGTGAAAAAATAGAGCATGTTCGAAAACAAATTGGGCCGTTTTTCAGAACCTGAAAAATGCTCTAAAGCCCACACGATCGTTTTAAATGAAATTTTAAAAAAACTGAGTTTTTTACAACCCGAAAAATGATCGTATGTACGCGGCATGAAACACGACAACAACCTTTCTTGTAGATTTCCACTTTATCAAATTTTTTACTACTGTATAATCCTGTGTCACCAGGAAAAGTCTACTGGTTTCCACAGACACGTCCACCAATCAGGGATACAGGTCACGCTGCACTTACCATTTCTTACTAATAGCTAGATTCAGGTAGGGTGCCGCATCTTTAAGGCGGCGTAGTGTATCATATTTACGCTACGCTGCCTTAAGTCAGAGAGGCAAGTACTGTATTCACAAAATACTTGCCTCCTAACTTACGGCGGCGTAGCGTAAATGGGGCCGGCGTAAGCGCGCCTAATTCAAATGAGGATGGGGGGGCGTGTTTTATGGAAATGTTTGGTGACCCGACGTGATTGATGTTTTTTACGAACGGCGCATGCGCCGTCCGTGTACATATCCCAGTGTGCATTGCTCCAAAGTACGCCGCAAGGACGTATTGGTTTTGACGTGAACGTAAATTACGTCCAGCCCCACTCACCGACGACTTATGCAAACGACGTCAATTTTTCAAATTTCGACGCGGGAACGATGGCCATACTTAACATTGGCTAGGCCAGCTATTTGTTGGAATAACTTTACACCGGAAAACGCTTTACGTAAACGGCGTATCTTTACTGTGACGGGTGCACGTACGTTCATGAATCGGCGTATCTAGTTATTTACATCTTCTACGCCGAACTCAACGGAAGCGCAGGCCGTCGTATCTTAGCTAGGTTTAAGTGTATCTCAGTTTGAGCATATACTAAGGCTGGATTCACACCTATGCCTTTTTTGTGCTTTTTGAGTTTTGCAGATTTGCACTACAGAACGTGTTCTATAGGAAACAATGGTAAATGGACTGTGGCGCAAATCTCCAAAATGCAAAAAGCACAAAAAATGCCTAGGTGTGAATCCAGCCTTAAACTTACGATGGCTTAGATTCCGAGTTACGTCGGCGTATCTACTGATACGCCGGTGTAACTCTTTGTGAAACTGGCTATAAGTTTACCCTGCCCTTTGTAATAATTGTTTACATTTGTACATACATTTGACATATCACACACATTATGGTGCATTTTTTTTTATTTATTTCCCTGAGTTTGTATTTATTAAATGTCTCTCCAATTCATTTCATAGTGCTCTTCTTGGAGCAAGTGGTTTTATGTGGTCTCTTTGGACTTTATTACATTAACAATCTCAGTTACTGTGTGAAAGTATAAAAACAGACAGTTATGTTGTGGAAAGACTAATGCACATATCTTTTGATGTCTATGATTTCAGCAAACCAAACAGTCTTTGTATGGATTTGTGGCTTGAGTAAATTAAAAATTGGCAAACAGTAAACAGTATTTAAAAATAACTTGGTAGTCATGACAGTTACAAGCTAGTCATTTTTACAGTTTATTCTCTAAAGTAGTTCTAAGTCAGTATACTGATGTGACTTTAGCATCAGTTTTGCAGTTGACCTTGGCAGACACAAAAAATCCCAAGGGTAAATAGTACCATCGTCAATTTAGGTAACTTATATTGCAGTCCAGCAATAGATGCTCTGTGCAACGCTTTCTGTAGCTATACTCATTTACTGATTCATTTCCAAAAGAAATCTGATACATTTATTTTGTAACTCTCAGAAGACTTTAGACTTTTTCAACAAAGTTATTTTTGACAGCAATGTTGTATATTTTAATGACTATATCATATATAAAGCTGGTTATTATTTCTATGGAAAACAATTTACAAATACAAATAGCTACCATACTTTAAATAATTAAAGGTAGATTTTTTTTGTTAATTATAAATAACATTCTTACCCAACTATTGAATGTACTAATCAGTAAATTAAGCAACTTACAAACACGTTATAAATGGCAACATAGCAAAACATTGATTAAAAGTAAGCAGTTATATAATTATTTCGTTTGGAAAAAATATACAATTAACATGAAACTAAATATATAAAAAATATTGACTCCAACTTGGATTTTCATTTATAGGTGAATAAATGGTAGTCCTGTGTAATCACTGAGATACGTGAATCCAAATTTTAGTAATTCAAACAATTCTACAATTCATGAACTTCTTTGCTCATTTTTCATCCATATCAAGACTGTGATTATGTTGACTCAAGGGACATATTTGATTTAAAAATGGATATCTGTATATACTGACAGTGACATTTTATTTTTAATGTCTTTGAATTTGGTTTTAATTTTACCTCTCACTGTTCCTCTTACATAACATAGTGAGTTATTTTATATACAGTATTTGCACAATTCCAGGGTTATTACAATTACTGTGGAATTCTGTTACTAATTGAAAATAACATTTTAAACATGTTTGAAAAATGTATGATTTTTTTTCCTAGGCTATAATACTAATGATTCTGCATCTACTACAGGTGTTATTCTGCTACTGTAAGGCATATTGGAAATCATGCTGTAGGCAGCACCTACTTTCTGGAGGCAGTAAAAGCAGGGATTTCGGTCATCAGGCCATTCATAGTAGTCTACTGCTAGTGAAAAAAAATAGATATAATTTGATATTTTTTAATAAAATAAACGATGGGCAAATGTTTCCAGGTTTCATTCCAGATAATTTCAGCAAACTTTGCCAATTTTTGAAGGCCGAATCCAAACCCTATTGAAATCAATAGGAACTGGATCTTAGGAATCAGTAATAGGCATTTCTAGGCTAAAAAATCCTTGCTCTTGCCCTTGATTGTCAAAAAAAGACATATAGAAATGGGCAGTACCCTGGGGGACCTGTACCAAAGCAAAAATAAAAATAAAAATATTATTCATTGGGTAGCAATGAAGGCTTAAAGGGCAATACTAAGATACAGGCCAACTTTTAATAACATGCTTGGGGGATGCCTTGAAGCTATATTTGACTTTACATAGCATCAGCAACACCATGTTATGGCATCACATAAATTGCATGTATAATAATTGTGTTTACTTTTACATTATTTATCGGGATATACAAAAGCAACTCAATATGATTTGTTTCCAGCCTTTATTATGTAGCTTTTGCAAAGAAAAAAAAATATTTTCATTTTTTGTGATGTAGTGATTGGATATGATTGAGTATTGGCGGTAGTTAACATTTATACAAAAGTATATACTTTGAAACAAATTAAGCTATCAACTTTATTCAAATAGCCCCAAAAAAGTCACATAGCGTAGCTTGTGATTTTCTTTTTTCTTCAGTACCACACTGTATTATGTACAGTTTAACAAATTGCCAACACAGAGTGCACCAAAACACCATAAAGTCACAAATGGTACATGGCACATTAAAAAAGTGTCTTGCCAATATCTAAATTATCGTAACATAATGACCAAGTACAAATGCCTGCATCATATTTTCACATTTCTCTCATGCTCTTGGTTCATCAGGTGGTGCTCCATTCACCACCCAGCCCACACAGGCCCCTTTGGTGGGTTAGTCCTGCCAGTGGGGCCGCTGTTGGACCTTTTGGGCTGAGTTTATTGACCTGGCTATGTCTTCCTCTGGCCTTGATTGGAGTCTGATGTGTGCACAGCTGTCTGCTCCACCAATACCCTTCTTCCCGAGGAGTGTTGCCACCTCTTGTGTGTCAAGGGCTCTTTGGTTTGTTACCTCATCCTACCCAGTGGGCAGTAAGGTGCTACGCACTGGTGATGCCAGAGGACCAATACTCTATTTCGGCCGTCATATTTCAGGTGGGTTCCCCCATTTGGAGGGGCAGATCTGATGTATATTTATATGCTGACACAGGTAGGTCCAGCCACACCTGCCTTAGCTGCAACCCTTACATCTCCATGCATATACTTTTTTTTTTTAGTTCTACTTCCATCTGTTATTTTTATCATATATTTGGAGATTTTTTTTTACTTACCCCAGGAGGCATGTTTGTTTAGCAGCAGCAGTGTACATGAGGCCTCAGGCCTACATATTTATCAAAAGATGTTATGTCTCAAAACAAAGCTGACTTTTTTAAAGGGTTTTTCTTAGATTCAAAAAGAATGAAGACAATTATGTTTGCTCTTTTTGTTGAATATCAGCCTGATAGCTGGATATCAGATTATCCCACCCCTTTCCCTGTTAATCCCCCATCTTTTTAGAAACACTACTAGGTTTTTTACCAATACACATAATCACCAGTAGGGTCCAAGGACATAGAAAACAGGAATCAGGAATTCTCCCTCTTTCTCCTGCTGCTGTGTATATGTGCCTAGTCTATTTCCCCACTTTGGGGTTGATTTACTAAAGGAAAATAGATTGTGTACTTTCTGCAAGTGCAGTTGCTCCAGAGCTTTGTAAATGAGCAGAAGCTCTGCTGACTTCCATCATCCATTCATGTGCAAGCAAAAATGCTGTTTTTTTTATTTTCCTTGCACATGATTGGGTATTCTTCGCAAAGTAAAGCCTTGCCCCATTTACTAAGCTCTAGAGCAACTTCACTTGCAGAGGGCAACTGCAATTTTTGAATCACACAGTCTATTTGCCTTTAGTAAATCAACCCCACAGTGTCTGCTCCAGCAGCATAGTGCCCTGTGCCTTTATTGTCACGCATTGCCACACTGGTTGCCTCCTCAAATTGTCCTGAATGAGGATTCACTGAGTGAAAAATAACACCAGCTTCCCCTCAAGCCTTACTTCATGCTATATTCCCATAGGTACAAATGTATGGACCACTGCTTCATGTGTAGCCACTGTAGAATTGACAAGGTACCATTCCACCTAGTGCGCATATCACATATCAGGAGGTTTGAAGACAGATGAAGTTTAGATAGGTTTGACCATCTGAAATTACTTCAATTCTTCTGGCCTGCATGGGAAGATGCTGGATACCTCATCAGAAATTTCTGCACCACCAGGTTTCGGATGGGTGTCAGGCAAGACACATGTGTGAACTTTCTCTGCTGCTTTCCTGGCACAAAATGGCATGAATATACCCACCTCTGGACCTTCCACTAAAGTTCTAGCAGAATCTTTTGTCCAGTGTAGTTCCTGACCTATAGCCATGCCAGATGCAAACTGCAAGTTAGTATTTTCTTTAAGCTGTTGCCTAGGCTCTTGAAAAAGTGATGGAGAACTGATATTTCAGTAAAAAAGTTTACCAGAAAATGGAAGAGAAGCAGGAACTGAAGGAGACTGATCCTTCACTGTCAATAGGTGTCTAGAAGATGGTGTCACAGTCAACTCCAGCTGTATCCTGTATCCCTTCATGTATCCTTCCCTGCCACCAACAAAATGACCCAGTAGGCCGTGACCCATGTATCTTTGGTTTTGTGGGCATATTTCTTTGACCAACAATGTGAAAATATGGTTGTGGGCAGGGATGACTTTGCATATGAAAAAAATAGTGGCCAGGTCTAACCTCCATTATGGTAAAGCATAGGCTGCAAATTCATATGGTAAAGCATAGGCTGCAAATTCACAGAAAGGGACAGACTTCAACAGCTGTAACATTAGCAGCTGTAAAGCTGGCATTGAGATCATGAGGGTTTTCTGCTCAATGCTAAAGCTGGATATGGCAGGGATTGGCAGAATAAGAGCATGAAAGGAGCCTACACTGGAAGTAAGGTAAACCTCTGCCACCGCTTGAAATACTTTCATCCATATCATTTGAGGTTGCTGATAAGGAATCTTTTTAAGTAGTGAAAGAGGTTGAAAAAGAGGAGAAAAACCCTATTGTTGCCATCTGCACAGCATGAATCTATCCATGACCGCCGTGGTTGCCCCCTATTTATGTATCTGGCCCCTTTCAGGTCACCAGGCATATAAATTAGAGCAGCCAGGTTTTTTTTTAAGAACCTGATTAGAGCCATAGGCTCTAATAGGCTTCAAAATAGGGTGGACTTTGGACTCAGAGCATTGCACCTGGAGCCCACCCGGTTTGTTGCAACAGTGAAAGAAAATTTGCTGTTGAAACACTGATCCTCCTCCCAGCCAATCTGGAAGCAGGTATGAAACCTGTTTTTTCCGATTGATCAAAATGTCAGGTGATACTATTTGACGCCTAGCGCCGGAGGGAGGAGGCACCACGGAAGCTGCTCCAGGAGAGGACACAGCAGTAGCTTTGCCCGAGCCCGCCACACTCTCAACGCCTGCATCCAGGGTAAGGACAGTGAGTGGTGGTGGTGGGGGGCTTCGTTAGTGCTGCAGGTTTTTTTTTTGTTGCCTCCCTCCCCCCCAAAAAAAACACCAGCCACAACTGCACTCCACATATGATATTATAACCCAATGCTGAAAACTGCTCTCAACTTGTATTGCTTTAAAACAAAGGATTGTATTTATTATCAGCCATTAATATATGTAGAAGCCCTTTGACTGCTCTAAACTGTTGTTTACTGTTTAAGTTTCATGATTCGTATATGTTTTTTATTGCTAAGAAAAGAAAAGCTAAAAAAACAAAACACCTGCATACTTCACTAAATTATAACACTGTTACATGTTTCTTAGTTCAATCTTTTGATTACGATGACATTGGTTAACTTGTACATGTGTACTTTGACTCACTAAAACTACATTCTGAAAGATAGTAGGCATATGTACGTATCAATGTATATGTATATAAAGAAAGTGTGCATCTATCTATCTATCTATCTATCTATCTATCTATCTATCTATCTATCTATCTATCTATCTATCTATCTATCTATCTATCTATCTATCTATCTATCTATCACAAGACAGTAAATCCTGAAAACATTTTAGACAGCAAAGTGAAATTGGCCAAACCTTTAATTCTTATTCCTTTCATATGAACAGGAATTGGGGGGACTGGACGACAGTCAGTCACAAAGCTGGCTGCATTTATGGCAGATATTGAACTCCATCAAGTTAGTATTCAGAAATCATATTCAGTCAGTGAATGGAGAGACGATCTGAAAAAGGTGCTGCGAGCTGCTGGACAAAATGGGTCTCCAACTGTGTTTCTGTTTGCTGAGCATCAAATAAAGGTAAAGCAAAACAATGTTAGTATAAATCAGGAAATTTTTTATTCAAGAACTATACGCAGCTCCTAGTTGGAGCATGAGAGAGATAAAGATAATAAATCCTTTGTTATGCAGGCAGTAATAATAGACACTTAAAAACAGAGGGATTCTTTTGCTATTGAACTGTAATATCATTGCTGTGCAAAGCTGTTCAGTAAATTGCCTGTTTTAGTTTTCAAAATGCACATTATGAGGATGATAGTAGTTTCATGAATGCTCGTTAAAGCAGATGAAGAAAAAAGGGGCTTCAAACTATAAATCTGTTTGGCAAATATCTTGACTGTACAAAAAAAAATTAAGATATAAATTAATAGTGAAAGGATTTTTAAGAGATACTTTTATTATTTGAATTGTAAATGAGCAATTTTCTTACTTGCAATAGGATGAGTCATTTTTGGAAGACATCAACATGATCCTGAGCACTGGTGATGTTCCTACCCTGTTTAATAATGAAGAAAAACTGGAAGTCATGGAAAAGGTCATCTTTCTTTTATTGTTCTACTGTCAGAGGTGCTAGCAGACTGAGAGGGAGGGAGGAGGCATCAGAATTATTTTATGATACAAGAGATTGAATGCTGCAAATAATAGATTGAGAGCGAAGTTTATCGAACTGACATTAACTTTTATTATGATGTTCTCAGTTATGTTATTGCACACAGAATGTTTTTAATTTAAAGAGAAGACAAAATATATATAAAAAAAGAAAATCTATTTTTCAGTTACAATGAAACCACCACATCTGCTAATACATTTAAGTTTCTGTGCAGACTTTCCTTGGTTTAGTTAGTGTTCACCATGTAATTTAATGTAGCTTATTTACACTGAAGAGTAAAGTTATAGGGCCAGATTCACAAACGAGATACGACGGCGTATCTACTGATACGCCGTCGTATCTCTGTTTCTAACTATGCGGCTGATTCATAGAATCAGTTACGCATAGATAGCCCTAAGATCCGACAGGTGTAATTGAATTACACTGTCGGATCTTAAGGATGCAATTCTAGGCCGGCCGCTAGGTGGCGAGGCCATTGCGGCCGGCGTAGAATATGCAAATGAATACTTACGGCGATCCCCGAATGTCCGAATGGCCCGTCGATCTAACTCTACGTCGTTTCCGTCGAGTTACACCACGTAAAACTAGGGCTGAGCCCTAGTTGTCTTAAGCCATGTTAAGTATGGCCGTCGTTCCCGCGTCGAAATTTAAACATCAACGTCGTTTGCGTAAGACGTCCATGAATGGCGCTGGACGCCATTTACGTTAACGTCTAAGCAAATGACGTTGGTGCGACGTCATTTAGCGCAATGCACGTCGGGTAATTTACCCGATGGAGCATGCGCAGTACGTCCGGCGCGGGAGCGCGCCTAATTTAAATGGGACTCGCCCCATTCGATTGGGCCCGCCTTGCGCCGGACGGATTTAGGATACACCGCCGCAAATTTCCAGGTAAGTGCTTTGTGGATCAGGCACTAACTTGGGAAATTTGCGGCGGTGTAACTTAAATCGTTTAAGTTACGTTGCGCCCGGGCTACGTGGATCTGGCCCATTGTTTTTAAGAGAAAAGAGGGCTTTAACAATTTGTGAGGAAAACCCATAGAATAAACAAGGGGCACTCTATTTTTTCCATCTCAAATTAGAGGATACACAACATATTTTTTTTTAGCAATCTGTACCCACAGGTTCTGGCTCGGGGTGAAAATTTTATACCAAAAGCGGTAACCCCGAGTCAGACTCGGGCTTGCCTCGCTGCAGCAGCAGACAAAGTTACTTACCTTGTCCCTGGATCCAGCGATGCCACTGCGCTGTGTGAGCGAGCGGGACCTCGATCGATTCACACAGTGTCCTCCTGTGCCGCCGATCTCCGTTCCCTGCGACGTTACGACGCACGGGAGCGGAGAACGGCGCCAAATTCAAAAACGTAAACAAACATATTACATACAGTATACTGTAATCTTATAGATTACAGTACTGTATGTAAAAAATACACACCCCCCTTGTCCCTAGTGGTCTGCCCAGTGCCCTACATGTACTTTTATATAATAAAAACGGTTCTTTCTGCCTGCAAACTGTAGATTGTCCATAGCAACCAAAAGTGTCCCTTTATGTCAAAAATGGTTTTAGAGCAGCTAGAAAACAGCGATAATAAATTATAATCACTTGCAGAATTGTGCGATAGTGATTTGTGGGGAAATTCGTCATAAAAAAATAAAAGTAATGACAGCGACAATTCTGCAACTGAGCAAATTTCAGTGATTTTGAGTTGATTACATTATTGAATAATTTTTATTATAACTTGTTATAATTATTTATAATTATTTATTATATTATAATTTATAATGTTGTTTTTAAAAAAATGTCATACCCGGGATGCCTACTAGTCTCTTGTTTGGTTAGATTTAAGTGAGTTATTCCTTAGGCCCCATACACACGACCAAAAATGTCTGCTGAAACTGGCCCGCGGACCAGTTTCAGCAGACATGTTTGGTCGTGTGTAGTTACGAGCGTACAGAATTTCACCGTACATTTGCCCGCCGGGCCGTTTTTCAGCAGACATTTATTTCCAAACTTGTTTTAAAACCGTCCGCTCAAATCCTGTCCGAACGGACATGTTTGGTGGTGAGTACACAAAACCAACATGCAAAAACCCCGCGCATGCTCAGGCTAAATGAGGCCACGGGAGCGCTCGTTCAGGTAAAACTCACGTTTGTTTGGGATATGGCACATTCGTCAATAGAAAGATTAATTCTAGCAATAGAACACTGAAGCAAACCACACAATAAACAACACTTGATGCTGTCGTTTTATTCATTCTTCTCTTGCTAGAAATAATCAGTTATTTAGCTCATGTTATTTCAACTGAGTTGTTCCATACTGAAAAGTGTCATTTGTTAGCTGGGATGTAGTAAGATTTTAGCAATCTTTTATTGGCCCGACGTATCATATTTTTAGTGGTCCTCCACATGTATAATTTTTTTATTTTAATGTTTAATGTTTATCTTTCCCACTTTATTTATGTGTTTAGAGGTATGTCACCATTTAGAATTTTTGAATAGCAAATTGTTAGGATTTTGCTTTTGTTTGTATATTTAACTGGATTATTTTGAAGGTTGTTTAAATTGTCTACCATGTTGGCACACCAAATGCCCCCCCCCACATGAGTTAGTGAATATTTTAGATGAAACATTTTATTTGTTTGTAATGTTTGATGCCTAAAATAATCCCCACAGTATTACAAACAATAGGCACGTTTTTAAATTCAACAAAAAGGCTTTTATTTTCGCAAATGATAAAAAGGAACAAAAACAGAATGGCAGCACTTGAACAGCTAGCAAAATACATGCAAACTTGCATTGTCAAACATGGTGAAGGCTAAACTAGCCAACCTCAGGAGGCACACAAACTAAAATCTGAAGCAGCAGCACATAACACCAAAGGAACCCAAGCTGTGGTAGTCCAAACAAGATGCCATTTGTGGGGGATCAAATGGAAGGCAGGGCATCAACGTCTCCTCTTCCTTGCAACCTTCCTTCCAGGCTGCCTTACAGCGGGTCTTCCCTGGGCCCTTGCAGGTGGGGATGATGTGGCAGCAGGAGTACGGTGTTGAGCAAGCCGGGCCGGGTCACATAGCCCAGTGTCTGGGGTCAGCAGCTCCCTCTGCATCCACCAAAGGGCCTCGTTGATCACACCCTTTGCCAGTAGCCTCTGCTCCTCCGTGCCTTTATTTAGATCGTGTGCCAGGGAGGCACTGTAGGCCTCAGTGGGGTTGAGGGGGGCCCTCATGATGGCACTCGCCTCCTTAATCATTTGGAGGCTGGCTTCCTCCACTGCCCCCAATTTCTTCGTTCGGCCTGGTGGCCTAATATGGAGGGGAGGAGCCTGGCTGGTGGTGGTTGTCCTGGGGAGCTGCTGAACGCCACTGGGCCCGGCCTCCTCCTGGCTGCCACTGACCCCTTCGGCCTGGCTGTCAGTGAGGAGAGGATCTGCCACCTCCTGGCTGGTCTCTTCTTCCTGTGTAAAAAAAAAGGACATGTTGTAATATATATATAAATATAATCACTCACATTTTCATGCTTGAATCTTCTTTTTTGCCGCTAATTTAAACTTGAAAACAGACTCACCCTCTGACCCCTGCAGTTGTCATCCCTGACACCTATTTGTTTGCCCACGACTTTTGATTTTTGCTTCCCAGCTTGTATTTTATTAACCAATATCAAGTCAAGAATCAAACAATAATTAATATTATTCCATAAATAGTTATGAAACTACTATACCTCATCATCGTAGAGGCGCAGATCTGCCCTCTTCATCCGACTCTGCAGGGCTGTGGTGATCTGGGGAAGTCCCGCTGGAAGGTAGCATGGAGGGAAGGTTGGGATTCAGACTTGACATAGATGGCCTGCCTTCCAGTTGATCCCGCAAAAATGACATCTGGCTGTAATACCACAGCTTGGGTTCCTTTGGTGGTCTTGCTGCTGCTCCAGATCTTAGCTGCTTTTGGTGAGCTTTGTATGCTCTCCTATATGTGCCCCTGAGGTTGGCAAGTTTATCCTTCACCATGTTGGCACTGCATTCTGGCACCCATGTCCTCATGTATGCTGCTAGCTGTTCAAGTGCTGCCGCTCGTACGTCCTTGTTGTGGTAGGTGGACTGCTTTGAATCCCACAGGATGGGCATTTCCCTAAATTTATCCAGCAAGTGCTGGATTATGTCTTGGGTCTGCATTAGATCCATTTCCCAATTATTTGGTAGTAATTTTAGTCTAGATTACAAAAAGAAAAAGAAACCAAAAACTAGATTTAAAAAAGGCTCAGCATTTACATTGATAGAATGTGTTGTTAAAAAAGTAGGACCTATATAGAAATACAAACACAGTGTCTCTTGTTTACAAAATACTGGCCAGCTCTGCCCCATTGGTTGGTTGTAGCTAACATTTTTTAAATACATGCCGCCCCTTTGGTTCCATTGCAGGAAATAATAGAAAGATACAACCATACCCAATTATTACAAATGACAGCATTCATCAAGGCACTATTGCATGTGTAGATATCCTGCCCCTCAGCATTGATTACATGAAAGACACTTCCTAATGACCTCTGTCCAACCAACACAGAACAATACTTGGCCTGATTTGAATACACCCTACATAAATTGTAATGAGGTACAGCATTTTTGACATCTATATTTTGTGATGTCTACAAAAGCATTTGGGTACGAAAATCACATTCTGGTATCCAAGAGACATAATAGCTTAAGAAAACTGTGCAACCAACAGACCAAACCCCCATCCCATGGCTGTACATTTGATAGCCCGCTGCTGATCCCATGTTTAAATTTCTTACCTGCCTCTCTCAAAATCCTCGTTTGTTACGCTCGATGAATTAACACGTAACCAACGTAATCACGTCATGCGCCTTTTATCCACTCCGCGTATGTATGAAACGCCGCCCTCGTCACCTTTGCCATGCCCCTAATCAATTGAAAATGTAAATATGGCGTTAACTGTGTAGGTTCTGGAATCGCGCGAATATTCTCCGCGTAACCTACGTCAATACGTTGTTGGCATTCGCGACACTCCGCATATGCAAGAATCCCCGCCCCCATCTCCGCCCCTGACGGGACATTTCCTCGTTTCCACGCCCCTAATCTCTGTGGGAAGGAAAGATGGCGATGTCACACGAGCGGGCACGGAGCTCTCATGGCGCAAGTGAAGGGACAGAGGCAGGACCGTCCCGATCCAGGCCTAAAAGATATAAAGCCACTAATATGGCGTTTGAAGAAATGGTGGAGTTGGTTTACATCATGAGGAGGAAGGATTATGATGGTGAATGTGGGCCCTACAAAACACCGAACCGTAGAAAGTCACACATAATGGACAAGGTGGCAAGGAGAATGAGGAGAATGTTTGGTGTCACCAGGTCCAAGGAGCAACTCCGGAAGCGTTGGTCCGATTTAAAATTGAGGGAGCCACATCACATGAAGAAGATCCTCAAAATTCTGCGTAAAAGTAAGTCCATATTATTTAAGGGGGGGGGGAAATGTCTGCAATAATGTGTTGACATGTAGTTTTTGACATCTGCCTCCTTGGCCTGCTTGTACTTTTGAACCCGTGTAGATACTGTATTGTGTTTATGTAAAATAACAACCTTTACCAAATTTCGTGAAATAGTAAACACGCGTAATATGACATTGTTTCGCAAAAATGCGAGGTTAGTCCAGGAACAACACACCTGGACATGGCTGACGGGCCACAAACTTTGTTTGCAAACATTTTTGAATAGCAAAATCACAGAAATTTACTTGAGTGCATGTGACAGGCAAACAAGATTCATTCTCCAAAATGCAAATAAAGATGATGTTTTAACATCTGGAAATGCAAAGCACCTGTGTCTCAACAATCAAAGGATATTTATTTGGAGGGTCGACGAGAATTAATGTTTTGGGGGGACATCCATGTGTGTCACTTCTTTGCAAAAAAGGGGCAGGATCAGAGCTTGGCCTAGAACTACGCCAAAAATGGAGGATTGCTGAAAGAATAAACAAACAAAAATCATCATAAATGTATCGTCTATGCAATGTGTGCGATTTATGATATACAATATCTGTGTGCTGATGAGTATACCTTTTGTTTTTTCATATTTCTTATAGGGGAAAGAAGACGCCAGCAATTGGAGGAGGCAGAGAGGGCCAGACACCCACAAAATCTAACACCTCCACATGTGGAGGAGGAGGAGGCTGTGGAAGGAAGAGAGGAGGATGTGGAAGGAAGAGAGGAGGCTGTGGAAGGAAGAGAGGAGGCTGTGGAAGGAAGAGAGGAAGATGTGGAAGGAAGAGAGGAGGAAGACTTAACTCTGGATTTAGAATTCGGTGAAGATGAGGCGGAACTGGACGAAGCAGAATTGCGTGATTTTGAAGGGGTAGTGATGGATAAAGAAGGAGTTCTGGAAGAAGATGGAGGAGTCGTGGATGATGAGGGGGAGGTGGTGGAAGAAGGAGGAGTCGTGGAGGATGAGGCTGAGGTGGTGGAAGAAGGAGGAGTCATAGAAGATTGTGAAATTGTTGATGTGGAAATTATCAGGCCATCAGGTCAGTGTCACCCCAACATTAATAGGGCCAAACATATGCAGATAGGCCGGAAACTCTTTACATATTTTGAATGCCAATTTGTTTGTTTTTAGGGGATGAAGATGGTGTAGCACATTTTTCACGTGCAAGTGCTTCTATAATTGTACAGCAAGTAATGGAGTGCAGCACGGAAATGGACAATATGCGGGAAAGGATGGTCGTCATGGAGCAGAATGTTCGAAATGTCATTTCAGAGTGCAGCACGGAAATGGACAACATGCGCCAAAGGATGCTAGTCATCGAACAGAATTTCAAAAATATCATTGACATGATGGGCCGTGTCAAAGACTGAAACACAAAAGCCCATCCCCCGCCCATCCCCCGCCCACAAAACCATTTTTAATTTTTGTACTTTATAATACGCCAAAATTTCTAAATGCACACACAGTGTGCCAATATGTGCTATCTGCCATCACAGACTATCTATTGTCTGTGCTTTGTGGGTACAAACCCCTCCTCGATCCTCAAGTAGTTGAGAGGAAGAAGGGTTTGCTCCCACAAAACACAGACATTGATCACCCATGATGTCAGATAGCACATGTGGCCATTTGTCTGTTTAACCAATGACATTTGGCGATTTTTCACTGAATGTGTGCATTTAGAAATTTTGGCGTGTTCCAGTGTGAAAGCACACCATCCATGACTGACTGCTGTTCTTTTTTTAGATTTTGGTTTGGTGTTGATCTTTTTTTGGTTGTAAATGTTTACAGTTTCAGATCACAAAACGAACAAGAAATATCACCGAAAGAAATAAGTTCACTAATTATCTTAAAAAAATACAAAACTTTTTGGTTGTGTTAAAATTTACCCAAAAAAATATACCCAAAAAAATACAAAGCACAAAACTGTTTTGTAGAAAAACAATACCCAAACCTTTTTTTATGTAAATAAATGTCTTCTAAAAAAACTTAAAATTTTTTAAAAAAAGGGAAAAAATATTTTATAAAACACCCCAAAAAAATAAAAAATATAAATTATTCTGGGTTACTGAAAACCAAACTAAATAATACCTTTAAGTTTGATCAAAAGTAGTAAAAATATATTTTTTGAAGTGTATATATATATATATATATATATATATATATATGTATATATATATATATATATATATATATATATATATATATATATATATATATATATATATATATATATATATATATATAGATAGATATATAGGAGACAAGCCAAAAAATTCTGGCGTATATTTTCAGTGAAATTATTATTACATTGTGTTTTGATAAGGATTCTTGATAATCACTGTCAATAAAGACAAAAAAGTAAACAATTAAAAGAAAATATTTACAACAGAAAATTCCTAAAAAATGTATTCATCCAAAAAAAAACATTTTTTGTGGAAAAATGACTAAAATAAAAAAATATAGTTGTGACATCAAAAGCTGAAAAATGAGTGGCTTCTTATTTCTAGACTGAATACCCAGTTTGTAGATGAGTGAATAATGTGCAAATGTGGTTAGTTAATACATCTGAGTAAGTAAATTTGGCACTAGAAGTGCACTATTTTTGGAGAGAACCTGGAAGACAGAAAAATAGAGAAAAAGCAGTAATGACAAACAACTGTATAAAGTCCAATGGTCTAATTATTTATTAGTTCTGAGAATATTCCTTTCTTTTGGGGGCCGAATTAGAAAGAAATATGATCTGGCATAGCAATGGCCCCCCGACCCATGAAGTACTCAACATATTTGTCGCGTACCTCACGAGCAGATTGGGGGGCCAAGCCAGCGCGACCAGTGTCCAGGCCAGGAATGTTCTCTGAGGGTAGTCCTGCCTCAGAGCCCATGGGGGCTAGGTACGTCTGGGAGTGCCTGCGTAGAAAATTGTGCAAAATGCAGCAGGCAAATATAATGGTGTTCAATTTATATTCCGCCAAATGTATCGATGTCAGGAACAGGCGGAACCGGTTGGAGAGGATCCCAAAGGCATTCTCGACTACCCTCCGAGCCCTGGACAACCGAAAATTGAACACCTTCCTCTCTAAGGTGAGGGTCCTCTGGGGAAAAGGCCGCATTAGGTGAGGTCCAAGCCCGAAAGCCTCGTCCGCTAGGAACACAAACGGAAGTCCTTCCACATTATCTTCATCTGGTGGCAATGCCAGACCACCAGTTTGGAGACGATCATAGAAATCAGTCCGTGAGAACACTCCCCCATCTGACATCCGGCCGTTCTTCCCCACGTCCACATATAGAAACTCATACTGTGCCGACACCACCGCCATCAACACAATACTATGATAACCCTTGTAATTATAATAGTAGGACCCCGAGTGGGGTGGGGGCACAATGCGGACGTGTTTCCCATCTATTGCTCCACCGCAGTTAGGAAAATCCCACCGCTTGGCAAATTGGGAAGCCACAGACTGCCATTCCTGTGGTGTGGAGGGTAGCTGTGGGGACAAACAAAAAAAGAGATTTAGTACTTTGGCACATAAACATTGCAAACATAATCCTACAAGCATCCTTGTGCAACTTTACATTTTTTAAATAGCATTTTCAAATTATGAAGGGAGAATTTCGGGGCACAAATATATAGGCCCACTTAATTAATAAGAGACTCCACAGCCCTCTGATGGGGACAAAAACACTTTGAAGGGGGGGTGGGGGGTGTTTAAACTGTTTTAAGAAAACAAAACAAAAAAAAATAAAAGAGGCAAGGTGGGGGTTGGCACGAAGATAGCGTGCTGGACAGGTTAATATTGGGTAAGATCCAAATATGCAGGTAGGCCAAAATAACAAGAACATGTAAAAGCTGATATCAACATGCATAGTGAGAAAAGGGAACGTAAAAGTTAAACACACAGCATATCTGGGAACTTAAAAAAAATGTTAGTTGCCAAGATTATTAAAGACACATTGTGAGGTTCAAATGAGGGAACTTACCTTAATATACTCCTCGTGCAGAACTTTGATGATGGCAGCACACGTGTCCGGTATGATGACCCCAAGCGCCTGCGGAGAGATGCCTGTCGAGAACTTGAGGTCCTGCAGGCTCCTCCCAGTCGCCAGGTACCGCAACGTGGCAATAAGCCTCTGCTCGGCCGTGATGGCTTGGCGCATCACAGTGTCCTGCCTCGTGATATAGGGGGACAGAAGATCCAGCAGACTGTTGAATACGGGGTCCGTCATGCGGAGAAAATTCCTATAGTCATTAGGATTATTCTCCTGGATTTCCCTAAGCAGAGGCATATGTGAGAACTGGTCACGCTGGCGCAACCAATTCTTGGTCCAGAAACGCCTCCGCCCCCTGTTTCTGGCCAAAGTACTGGAATAATGAACATATCCAGCAGCCATCCCATAAACAGCACCAACTCGCGAAAATTGACGCTGCTGCTCCATCATGGCTTCAAACCGGCCGGCTGGTCAGTCAAGAACACACTCAAACAGAAAGCACAATCAAATCCAGCGGTACCTGCAAAGAACGCACGACACACAGATACGAACGCACAGTACGAATCTGCAAAGCAGAACGAACTGCACGCCTGTACCCGAATGCCAACTACGTACCCACAAGCACACGCACTGAACGAGAAAATACTACCTGCTAAAGCCTGGAGACCGAGAAGCGCGAATCAGCTCTAACCAAACCTTCACTAACACGAGCAAAGCCGTAACTAGCAAAAGCGGAACAGAGGGCGTCGCCATTGACTTTGGCCTTTCCCTTTATAGTGACGTCAAACGTGGATTACGTGCACGCGTTCAGGTCCGCCGGGAAATATGGTCCGCTGGTGTGTACAAGCCAGCGGGCCAAATGAAAAAACAGCCTTGTACGCCGGAAACAGCCCGTCGGACATTTCCAGCGAACATGTTTGGTCGTGAGTACCCGGCCTAAGAATTACAGACCTAAAGTATAAAACACCAAATTTCCTTGCAAATAATGGTACCGCTTTCAGCACCTTTTTTCTGAAATAATCATACCGCCAGGGAGGTTAAATTGTCCAAAATTTCTTGGTATACTGATGCCTTAAAGTGGTTGTCCACCCTCCACTTTCACTTTAGCTTATTGTAATCTATATAGAACAGGCAGCTCATTGCTGCCTGTGAAATTTCACTTACTCTTTCTCATAATCCATCCTGCAATCTGATGTGATGTCAGCGGCGCTTGTGCAGTCCATAGCTTCTTTAACGGCACGCTATGTGTGCTGTTTCACTAACCTCTGGCATTCAGAATGGCACAGAGGAAGCCTTGAGATACTTTGCTCTCCACGTCACACAGGGGAAGTGATTTACCGTTATGAATGGCTTAGCTCGGTTGCGCGAGATTTAGACAGGGAAACAAAATAAGGGTGGAAATTAAGTCCACAAAGGAGTCAGCAATCACTAGTAAAGATGGCGTGGCCAATACCTGGACAAAATACATTTTTACAAAAGCTAAAAAAGGTATTTTAAAACCTTTTTTTAGTCACCTTTCATTGTGTAAGGCCTCGTACACACGATAGGTTAAACAGAGGACAACGATCTGATGGACCATTTTCATCGGTCAAAACTGATGGTGGTGTGTGGGCGCCATCGGTTATTTAACCATCAGTTAAAAAAAAGCCAACTTGTTTTAAATTTAACCGATGGATTCACAACCATCGGTTAAAAATCCACGTATGCTCAGAATCAAGTTGACGCATGCTTGGAAACATTGAACTTCGTTTTTTTCAGCACGTCGTTGTGTTTTACGTCACTGCATTCTGACACGATCGTTTTTTTAACCGATGGTGTGTAGGTGCGACGGACCATCAGTCAGCTTCATCGGTTAACCGATGAAAACGGTCCATCGGTCCGTTCTCATCGGATGGACCGATCGTGTGTACGCCGCTTAAGGCTTACAAATACATTGTTGGATCATGATATTAAAAAAAAAGTGTGTGCGGTTTACTTCCTCTATAAGAGTTCCTTCACTGGAGCTAAGGGGCCAAGCCCAACCCCTGCAAGCAACCCCACACCATAATCCGCACTACACCAAATGATTTGGACCAGTGCACAAAGCAAGGTCCATAAAGACATGGATGAGCGAGTTTGGGGTGAAGGAACCTGACTTGGCCTGCACATAGTCCTGACCTCAATTGGATAGAACACCTTTGGGATGAATTAGAGCAGGGACTGCGAGCCAGGCCTTTGCGTGCAACATGAGTGCCTAGCCTCCAAATGCGCTTCTGGAAGAATCATCAAACATTCCCCAAGACACACTTGTAAACCTTGCGGACAGCCTTCCCAGAAGAGTTGCAGCTGTTATAGCTGCAAAGTGTGGACCAACTCAATATTGAACTCTACAGACTAAGACTGGGATGCCATTAAAGTTCATGTGCGTGTAAAGGCAGGTGTTACAATACTTTTGACAATATAGTGTCGTTTGTAACGGAGGACTCAAAAAAATACCCTGTCTGGTATGGAATTTGGGTGGTCCCACTTTTTCTTTATTTTTTTTGGTTTGGAGTGAATTTCAATGGGGAGCCCCCAATCACAAAATATCCATATCAGACTCTAATGCCGCGTACACACGACCAGTTTTTCCTTTGGAATAAACTCAGACAGGCTTTTCCGACGGAATCCCCGCCGCATGTAAATATACGTCCACAGAATATCGCTCCCCGGAGCTGAAGAACGGGGAGAGCCGTATGTAAACACGGCTTCCCCGTGCTTCACTGTGGCAGCTGCATCGATCGAGTGATCCTTTTTATAGGGAGACTCGATCGATGACGTCAGACCTACAGCCACACCCCCCTACAGTTGTAAACACACACTAGGTGAACCCTAACTCCTACAGCGCCCCCTGTGGTTAACTCCCAAACTGCAACTGTCATTTTCACAATAAACAATGCAATTTAAATGCATTTTTTGCTGTGAAAATGACAATGGTCCCAAAAATGTGTCAAAATTGTCCGAAGTGTCCGCCATAATGTCGCAGTCATGAAAAAAATCGCTGATCGCCGCCATTAATAGTAAAAAAAAAATAATAAAAATGCAATAAAACTATCCCCTATTTTGTAAACGCTATAAATTTTGCGCAAACCAACCGATAAACGCTTATTGCGATTTTTTTTACCAAAAATAAGTAGAAGAATACGTATCGGCCTAAACTGAGGGGGAAAAAAAATGTTATATATGTTTTTGGGGGATATTTATTATAGCAAAAACTAAAAAATATTGCATTTTTTTCAAAATTGTCACTCTATTTTTGTTTATAGCGCAAAAAATAAAAACCACAGAGGTGATCAAATACCACCAAAAGAAAGCTCTAGTTGTGGGGAAAAAAGGACGCCGATTTTGTTTGGGAGCCACGTCGCACGAGCACGCAATTGTCTGTTAAAACGACGCAGTGCCGAATCGCAAAACCTGGCCTGGGCATTTAGCTGCAAAATGGTCCGGGGCTTAAGTGGTTAAGCTGTCTTGCATACACAAGAACACACCAAATTCCGACCGTCAAAAATACGGTGGCGTACAACACTACGACAAGCCTAGAAAAATGTATTTCAATGCTTGCGAGCATGCGTCAAATTTTTTATGAGCATGCATGTTTTTTTCTCTGTTGGAATTCTATACAGACGAACGGAATTTCAGATTTTTTTTGCCTGAAAAAGGGAGAACATGTTCTCTTTCTAAGTCCGTCGGAATTTCCGGCGGAAAAAGTCATACAAAGGGTCGGAATATCCGATGAAAAAATTCCATCTGACTTTTTTTATCGGAAATTCCAACCGTGTGTACATGGCATTAGTTGAACATGCAACCTGGCAGGCCAAGAAAGAGGATGAGAAGCTTATGCCCTCCCTCATGCTCTTAACAATGTAGCCCCAGATACCACCCCCCCATGAGGCACAAAAAAGTGAAAGAGGTAAATAAAGACACACACGTTCTGAGAAGTCCTTTATTAAAAATGTTTTTAAAAAAACACAGAAAAATGTCCCATCCAAAATGTCTCATATGGATTTACAGTATGTCAATCATGAATGATGTGTGGCCATGTTTGGTTAGTGATGGCAGCACTATCCCTGACCCTGACCCTCTGTTTACTTTACTTTAAAATAAATGGGGCCAGATGATGCCACTTATCATGAAAGAATGTTTCTGCTTTCTTACCTACTTCTTAGTCCAGGTCAAATCTGCCATTTCTCTCATGTAAAAAACTACATTCTTTTGATAGAAAATTACTTAGAACCCCCAAACATATATATTTTTAGGCAAAGGTCCTGGACAATAAAATGATTGCTGTTGCAATTATTTATGTCACACAATGCTTGCACAGCGGTTTATCAAACACAAATTTTCAAACTATTGTACATTAAATTATCCATAGGTGACATTTTAATATCACACTTATTTCCAAAGACATACAGGGATGTCCTAAGGACATGGAGCAGTTAATAAAAATAAAATAACACTACTATATATGATATTTGGCTCCTGCTGAAAGAGTAAAAGTCCCAACTCCCAAACAACAAAGTTTGATCTGAACCTGTGTTCAAATTAAACCTTGGGCTCATCCCTTCCAAGTTGCCAACAGCTCTGGGCCCCCTGCTCTTTTGAGCCCCATAGCAGTTGCACAATCTACAGTTATGCCCTAGGAGTAGTACCTTATTTTTAACCCCTGCAAGATCCACTCTCCATATGTTGCAAAAATACCTTTTCTACTTCCGTTACATGAAAATTGACCAGGCTAGTGTTGAAGACAGATGAGCCTACATATAGATGAATATTGATCCTTTTTTTGTATTGCTCCTCTTCCATTTCAGTAGTCAGTTCAGGCACTTTAGTTTGAGTTGGAAAAAAACATAGAAGTATCTCATGTTGTTTAATTATCTTCTTATACTTTTGTTAGATTTTTAAGAGCTCACTAGTGAAGATGACACTAATGGGTCTTTTCTATAAAAACTGTGTTGGACGAATTTGATAGGCATTTACCCTTTCTTCACTAATTCTGACCATCATTTTTTTAATACAGTGATTTCCTATGATTGCGAACAAAAAAAAAACATCAGGGAGTACCAACTAAGTGCAGCATTAGTAAAAATATTTAATAATAAAAATATAATTGGCAATTCACATTTAAGAGTATGCGTAATGCTTATCTGTTGAAGAGAATGCAATAAGTGGTTGGGAACAAAAAAAACACCGGGGAGTGCCAACTAAGTGCAGCATTAGTAAAAACAAATCAAAATAAAAAGACAATTGGCAATTCACATCTAATGCCGCGTACACATGATCGGTTCATCTGATGAAAACGGTCTGATGGACCGTTTTCATCAGACGAACTGATCGTGTGTGGGCCCCATCGTTTTTTTTCCCATCGGTAAAAAAACGTAGAACCTGTTTTAAAATTATCTGATGGTTAATTTCCGAGGGAAATCCATCGGTTAAAAATCAATGCATGCTCAGAATCAAGTCGACGCATGCTCGGAAGCATTGAACTTCATTTTTCTCAGCACGTCGTTGTGTTTTACGTCACCGCGTTCTGATACGATCGTTTTTTAACTGATGGTGTTTAGGCAAGACTGTTGAAAGTCAGCTTCATCGGATATCTGATGAAAAAATCCATCAGACCGTTTTCATTGGATGAACCGATCGTGTGTACAGGGCATAAGAGTGTGTGCAATGCTTATCTGTTGAAGAGAACACAATAATGCCCTGTACACACGAGCGAAATTACCGTCCAAAAAAAGTTGGATGTTTTTTTCCAACGGAATTCCACTCAAGCCTGCCTTGCATACAGATGGTCGCACAAAAGTTCAGTGAACTTTTGACTGCCAAGAACGTGGTGACATAAAAGACTATGACGAGCAGAGAAAATTAAGTTCTATGCTTCTGAGCATGCGTCGATTTGTTTCCAAGCGCGCGTCAGAATATGTACACACAATAGGAAATTCCGATCTGATTTTTTCCTGATGGGAAAAGAGAGAGATCGGAAGAGAGAGAAAAAAGTGAACCTGCTCTCTATGTTTTTCCAGCAGTTTTTCCATTAGAAAAAGTCTGATGGAGCATACACACGGCCATGATTCCCGACCAAAAGCTCTCATCTGATTTTTTCCAACTGGAAAACTAATCATGTGTATGGGGCATAAGAGGGCCTTAATGCCTAGGAGGCATATGGTGAGGCTCCAGCTTTTGTCCTGCAGTTGAAAAGCAGAGCCACTCAGCAGCAAAACCAGGAAGTCTGATGGAACCAATGCGGAACATGGATGCGGATGTGACGTCACTCTGAGAAGGGACCTCTACCAAGGCAATGTAATGTATTAAATTATTGGTTATTATTATTGCTACATTTAGTTGGCACTCCCTGGTGTTTTTTTTTGGTTTTGTTTTGTATTTTAGGGATTCCTCCTGTCTCTCATTGGAGCAGCCTTCCTATAGTGCATTCTTTTTACATAGACTTTAAATATGGGCATTTAATATGAACTTTTATGCTTGCTTATCGCCTATAATGTCTTATTGTTATTTTTTGTTTAGAATCTTTATTCATTCTTATTTATTTGCCATTATGTTAGTACAATGTGTTTGTTTTTTATGGCTGATTGTGTTTCTCGTTTGTGCCATATTTATATATATCTATATCTATATATATATATATATATATATATACAGTAGATATATATATATATATATATATATATATATATATATATATATATATATATATACACAGTAGATATACTGTATATATATATATATATATATATAAAATATTAGCTAGATTCAGTAAGAGTTAAGTCGGCGTATTAGTAGATACGCCGACCTAACTCAGAATCTGCGCCGACCTATGTTTAAGTGTATTCTCAAACAGAGATACGCTTAAACATATCTAAGATACGACGGCTTGCGCCATCCTATCTTAGGTTGCAATATTTCTGCTGGCCGCTAGGTGGCACTTCCATTGCGGTCGGAGTAGAATATGTAAATTAGTAGATACGCCTATTCACAAACGTAGGCCGCCGCAGTACATTTACGCCGTTTACGTAAGAGATAGGCTGCCTAAAGTTATTCCATCAAATAGATGGAATAGTAATGTTAAGTATGGCCGCCGTTCCCGCGTCGAAATTCGAAAATGTTACGTCGTTTGTGTAAGTCGTCCGTGAATAGGGATTCACGTTGTTTACGTCCACGTCGAAATAAATAGGCCCATGCGGCGTACTTAGCCGCAATGCACGCTGGGAAATGTAGGCGCCCGGCGCATGCACAGTTTAAAAAAAACATCAAAAACGTCAGGTCAAGCGCCATTAACATAAAACACGCCCCCTTAGACAAATTTGAATTAGGCGCCCTTACGCCCGCCCGCTTTAGGCTACGCTGCTGTAACTTAGCAGGCAAGTACATTGTGAATCATGTACTTGCCTCGCTAACTTACGGCGGCATAGCTTAACCACTTAAGCCCCGAACCAATATGCTGCTAAATGCTATAAACGAATAGCCGCGCCGTCATCCCGGATCGCTCCCCGCGGGAATCCGACCGCCGCATGTAGCGGGGGGGTCCCGATCGGACCCCCGACCCGTGCAAAGGCAAGGACGTACCTGTACGCCCATTTGCCTGTACGTGCCATTCTGTGGACGTACATATACATGCGGCGGTCGGGAAGTGATTAAATGCCTTAAGCTACGCCGCCTTAAAGTTGCGGCCATCTATATGAATCTACCTATATATGTTTTATTTCCTAGGATTTTCAGCTCTATCTACTGTCCATAATGTGGTATTTTCTCCAAATATACCTTGATCAGAAAAAATATTGCATTATGGCCACTGATTGGAGTTGATAATCATAGGTAATCACTGTATTAAGCAAACTAGAATTTATCAAGGATGGGTCAAGTTATCCAATTTTTTTATTTTATTTTTGTACAAATAGATTACTAAAACTTGTTAAAGTTCATTTCATAGCCAAACAGAATTGGAATAGTTAGATAATGGGTTTCAACTCCAAACTTAAAATATGAATGTATTTTTTTTAGCAAATTAGTACAAAAAATATTAAAGAATTACAGAGAGCAGAGATCCAAAGATAGTGATACGTTTTCAGTTTTCTGTAATATACAGTGTTATATATGCTTCAATAAAAAAATATATTAGATACTTAAAGGCCAGATTTAGTTTTACTGAGTTTTCAAGTTCATGGCTTGTAAGCAGTTTAAAAGAAATCCTGCCAACAGTTGTTACACACTTCAAAATAGAGACTTGTGGTTGTCTTGAGAAAGAATCATAGAAGTGTGAAACAGCTTTTGGCTGTTGCCTTTTATAGTAACTGGCTAACTGTTTATAGCTAGAATATGAACTTTTAACCTGTATATTACTGACAAAGATTATTTTAACTGAAACGTTGAGTATTTCATTTTTTTACCACATTAGCCTTTATCTGTAATACTGTTTAAATTAGTTTTAAAAATAGCATAGCATGGTTGCAAACCGAACCTATCAAAAAAAAATTGACTCTATAAGCACTTTTATTACAAAACTATGAGAAGTTTGCTTTTGACATTTGTTGCCTAATATGCGCTGTAAAGTGATGTTAATTATTTGTGTTGAACATGTATAAAAACATTCAAACTAATATTGATGTTGCAAAATGTACTGGAATAAACTTTCATAACCCAAAAAAGGGGCAGTGAGTTTCATGGCCTACCTTCCTATCTTGGACTTGGACCAAAAATAAAATATGCTTTAGGAAAATAATATCACCTTAGCTAGCTCAGGTATAATATATAATATGAGTGTCCACACAGCAAAAGGAGAAAGAAATTTGAATTTTTAGAACAGGTGTATTGAACCTTAGCAGTTAATAGCAAATCATTCCAGCTAGTAAATATTATAGTCCCAGATACAGCAGTCCTTCTAGCAAGTGCCATATTACCCAGATTGCTGATACAGGCCTGCTATTTTATATATTTTTCAATTCTTTAAACTAGAAGCACAGAATAATGTTCAGTACATGATTCAGCTCTTGTGTGCTTGCTTCAGCAAGTACAGGAGGTACAGCATTTACCTCCTTGGAAAAAACATTGCACTAAATGCAATGCTCAGTTTAGCTAATTATATTTGAAAATGTATGTTTGTGTTACTTGAAGTGGAGCATACTGCAGCAATGTCTTATGCGACCACCTCTTTTCATCGGAGGATCATGACTTTCATTTGCAGATGATGACTTATGAGGTCAAGAACTTAGATTACTTAGATTACTATTAATAAATACAATGCAGATTGAAACATATGCCATTTCACATTTTTACAAACATGTAGTTAAACTAAATTGTCAAAAGTATTGGGACACCTGCCATGCACATGAACTTTAATAGCATCCCAGCCTTGGTCTGTAGGGTTCAATATTGAGTTGGCCCACCCTTTGCAGCTGTTACAGCTTCAACTCTTCTGGGAAGGCTGTCCGCAAGGTTTAGGAGTGTGTCCATGAGAATGTTTGACCATTATTCCAGAAGAGCATTTGTGAGGTCAGGCACTGATGTTGGACGCGAAGGCCTGGCCCATAATCTCCACTCTAATTCATCCCAAAGGTGTTCAATTGGGTTGAGGTCAGGACTCTGTGCAGGGCAGTCAAGTTCCTCCACCGCAAACTCGCTCATCCATGTCTTTGTGGACCTTGATTTGTACACTGGTGCGCAGTCATGTTGGAACAGGAAGGGGCCATCCCCAAACTGTTCCCACAAAGTTGGGAGCATGAAATTGTCCAAAATGTACTTTTATATAATACAAACTGTTCTTTCTGACTGCAAACTGTAGATTGTCCATAGCAACCAAAAGTGTCCCTTTATGTCAAAAATGGTTTTAGAGCAGCTAGAAAACAGCGATAATAAATTATAATCACTTGCAGAATTGTGCGATAGCAATTTGTGGGGAAATTCGTCATAAAAAAATAAAAGTAATGACAGCAACAATTCTGCAACTGAGCAAATTTCTGTGATTTTGAGTTGATTACATTATTGAATAATTTTTATTATAATTATTTTATTATTTGTTATAATTATAATTATTTATTATATTATAATTTATAATTTTGTTTTTAAAAAAAATTTCATACCCGGGATGCCTACTAGACTCTTGTTTGGTCAGATTTAAGTGAGTTATTCCTAAGAATTACAGGCCTACAGTACAAATCACCAAATTTCCTTGCAAACAATGGTACCGCTTTCAGCACCTTTTTTCTGAAAGAATCATACCGCCAGGGAGGTTAAGGTGATGGTAATGGGGATAATGCTTGGACTTGCCCTATGAATCTGATTTTTTTCTTTTTGCCATCTTTGTCTTATTAGGGCGATCTTCCTTTATTTATGTCCTGTATGCTCAACAGGAAGCGAGAGATTATCTTTACCATGTAAGGAAAATTCCCCCTTAGTTGTCACTAGAACAAGTGGGCCCATTCCTGTTTTGTTGATTTGCCCCCACTTTTATTTCTGGTAACACTGGTGATGAGGACAATTACAGAGAGTGAATCTCCCTAATGGGGACAGAGACAACAATAATAACCGGACATTTGGTTGTAACTTCTCATCACTCTGTTCATAGCTTAAACAAAACAAAAAAAAGTTTTGCCTTTAGTTGTACTTTACACTAAATTGTGTCAAATAAGGAGCTATACAATGATAATTCCATTCTTAAATGCAGCTGGATACAATACTTTTGGTTACTTGTTGAAAAAATGTTCTTTCTTTTTCATTCCTCCGCAAACCCCTTGTCAACTAACATAATACCCATTACTCCGGTGTTCTTATAGGCAGGCCATAGACAATGCAAATTATTTTCCTTGCATTATTGGCCTTACTGAAGAAAAAAACAAAAACAAATAATGAGCTCATCAAAGCCCAATAATTAACTGATCATTTATTTGACAAAATCAGCTAAAATTGTTACAGTTTTTTTTATTATTAACTAATTTACAGGTTTTAGTTCCAGGGTTTCTTTTAGTGTATATCAAAATCTTTGCATGCTCAAAGTTGTAACAAACCAGTGGGTATGCAGGAGACAACATTTAGATATTTCAGGTTTGCACTGCTGCATGTCCCTTTTAACTTTCCTTGACTCTCTACTAGCATGTGAAACAGCCTGTGGTACCCCTTGTCAAAAGGGAGCTGGGGAGAACATAAAGGGAAAGCTATTGTTCAGCCATTAGAAATCTAGTTGCCTTTTGCCATGTGCAGAATCCTAATTACTTATAGTAAAGGGGAACTCAAGAAAGAAAGCATATTTGGAATCTACATGGACTTGTGGAATGATGTGGAGACTGCTTTACTAAATATACACTTCAGGGTACACATGTTTCAATATGTACACATTAAACATCAAAGTTTCAGGGGACAGGTGGGAGTAAAATATTTTTTTTTTCTGGCACAAAAATGTCCCTGCTATCTGGATTTATTAAAGCGGATCTCCACTCTAAAGTGAAGTCGTGCTGATCGGCACCCTCCCCCCTCCGGTGTCACATTTGACACCTTTCAGGGGGGAGGGGGGTGCAGATACCTGTCTACAGACAGGTATCTGCACCCACTTCCGGCCCTACGATACGGGCAAAAGACGGGTTTTTTCCTTGCTTCCCGTCCGTCCCCCGTTGTATGCTGGGAACACTCGGCTCCCAGCACACAGCGGGAGCCAATCGGCGGGCGCAGCGCGACTCGCGCATGCGCCGTAGGGAACCGGGCAGTGAAGCCGGAGCGCTTCACTTCCTGGTTCCCTCACCGTGGATGGAGGGGGGAGCAGCAGGGTGACGAGCGATCGGCTCGTCATCTGCTGTGATCAGCGCTGGACTCCAGGACAGGTAAGTGTCCTTATATTAAAAGTCAGCAGCTGCAGTATTTGTAGCTGCTGGCTTTTAATATATTTATTTAGTGGCACATCCGCTTTAAACAGATAGCATGACATTTCTAATGCCACATGTCTAACTCGAGATCAGCTGAGATGCTAAAAGCTTCCGTGCAAGGTTTAACAGTAACATTTTTTTTAACAGTTTAGGCATCCATGTAATAAAAAAAAAAACATTAGTAGAAATTAATATGTAGCTGTTCTCAAGTGGTGCTCCAATCATTCAGAGAACAACTTAACATTGGTGCCTTTGTAGAAAAAACTGTCTGCCATTGGTTTCATAATGGGCAATAGCATTGCTGTAAAATGATTTTATAAGCCAGAATATATATACATGTTGGCATTGCTGGTAAAACATACTACAGTGATCATTTTAAAAACGGTAAGTTTATAAGTTTATCCAAAAATATTAACTGGTGCTAAACCTTTTTCTTTCTTATAACAGATGCGTCAACTTTTACCAACTTCTGAAACCCAGAATGAAAATGATCAATCTGACTTGTACAGAAAATATAAGGACCGTATTAGAAGAAATCTCCATATTGTACTGGCCTTTAGTCCTACAGGAAAAGCTTTCCGAGATCAGCTTCGTCACTACACATCTCTAGTGAATTGCTGCACGATCAACTGGTTTCAGGTGATGGTGAATTTACTGGGACTAGAAATAAGAATTAGAATTAGTTTGAAATAGGCAACTATGAGAATAGCATAACCAAGTGTTTGAAGAGACCTGACCGATGACTAACTTTTTGAGCATTTACTAAAGATCCATACCTGCATAACATCAGATTATTTTGTAAACTAGAAACGTCTTGATAGATAATTCACTTTTTAGAAATTTTGAACATTTTACAAACTTTCACGTCTGCATAACATCACATTATTATGTCAGGTAGGAGTAGTGACTATCTCAGCCTCCACATGTCATATTTGAAGATTGTTTTGGTTTCCTGCAATGTTACAAATATCAGTGTTAACAAACTAAAGACTACTAAAGAGCCAAACACTTAGTTTTGAATTCAGGGTAAGGTCAAAAACTTAACAAAAGTTTGAATGTCAAATTCAAACCTTATTGTAGCCAATGAGAGCTGAATCTTTGAAATAAATAACTGCCATTCTCTAATAGACAAGGGACTGTCGAACAAAGGGCATGTGGGTAGCTGGACAGTGTCCTGGAAGTCATGTACCAATGCAAACATTTTTAGTTATACAGAACATTTCAGGGATTGCCTTTTGCCTTCTGAGTCCCTCTTTATGGCCTTCATTATCATAGAGGCTGTTGTTCTATTTACTCCTCTTCCCCAAAGGGTATGGTTCCCCTAACATTTCTTTATTTTTTCTCTCCCTTCCCCACCCTACTCTGTCCTCTGCCACCTTCTGACATTTCTCCTATTGAGGCTGACTGCATTGTTTTTTCCCGCTCCCCCCTCAGTTCCTTCTATCTTTTCCCCCCTTGTTTTCTTCTTGCAGTTATATTTATGCAACTTAGGTTTACATTAAACCATGACTGGATGGAAAATTATATACACTGGTTCTTGTGTTGTTGGGTGGAGGCATTCTTCTGCTCTTGTGCTACAGGACAAGGCTTTGCATGGGTGTGTTATATATCTTATGCACTTAGGTTGTTTGGCCTTCCTACCCATGTACACTTCATTTACTCCTCATAGCATTATCCAGGATAAAGTGCTAACTAAGTTAATGTATATACCGTACCTATCTGATAATTGCTCATGCTCAACGGTTCTCATTCTATTTACTATATTTCTTTTTTTTTCTTTGTTATTTTGGTTAGAGCTATTGTTGCGTGCTCCATCTTTTTGTTTGTTTTTTGTTTTGTTAGATATGGGTGCTATACTGTACTGAATTGTATTGTATTTGAATACTTTTGTTAGTTCTTCAATAAAATATTATGGAACAAAAAAAAATACAGTGCATACCCCAGAAACAACAGAAAAACATGTGGCACAGTGACTGGACAGATTGTAAGCAGTTTGATTGGAGCCAAGGTTGGCAATTTAAGATGGAGACGGCTATGATAAAGTTCTATCAAGTGAACATATCAGGGATTTGAGGGCACATGGAGTTCACCCGAAATGGCTACAAACTCTTCTGGCCTGCCTAAGAAAATCTTGTGAGCCAGGGTATACAAAAATAAATATGTCATAGATTAAGAATCAGCTACATATAGGGTGGACTTTCTGACCAGGACTAGCTGGTAGCATCTGGAAAGGCAGAGAGTAGACACAGAGTGTATGGCATGCCTGCTTAATTAGCAATAGTGGAACCCCTAAGAAGGACTGAGCTGCAGAGTCTATTAATCCACTTTGTCTTTACCATTGTTCCTAAAAGTGGAGATGTGATGCTGCAGACGATTGTCACATTGCAGTCCTCTAAATCACCTGAGCATACAGCACAGAAGCACACAGAAGAAGAGTGAGTAGAAAAAGAGTCTGGGAGTGCTTGGCGCTAGCAATGAGAAGCTGGCAGGAAGGCAAAGGGAAAGCTGGCTGATTGGAGTACAGAGAGAAACACAAAACTGAAGGAAGATTGAATGCTGACAGGAGTACACAGGGTTCTGGGAGCAGGATAGAGGCTGAAGAACACTAAGATCACTGGAGCAGGCCATGGTCACAGTCACAAGATATAGAATGGGGTTCACTGGGATCATGTCTGAATGCAGGCTACAATGTATCAGGAACACAGAGCTGGTGCAAGCTGAGAAAATACTTGGGAGTGCTGGGGATCACTGGAAGCACACATGAGCTGGGTAAAGAATGGACAGACACTGGGAATACTAGACGTCACAGCACTAGGAGGCACTGGGAAACATACAAGAAGTCATTTGGAAACACAGAAAGTCCATCTGCTAGTGCATGAAAAAAATTTTTCAACAAGACAGCCCCCTCTCTGTATTCGGCTGTGGCACCAGAGCAAACAGGAAGCAGGAAGCTGGTGGCCACACACAGAGGGAAAGACCCAGTTCTGGAATGTGGAACAGGTGAATGTGACAACCTACACCACCAGGTTGAGGACTTGTGACAGACATGGTACATGTGTAAACTTTCCCAGCCAAAGGACATACAGCAGTTTTGTGCTGTTGTTACAAACAACCTTGCAAAAGATGGCATAGGGTAAGCAACCATTGGACCTTCCCCTGTCATACTGACGGAATCTCTTCCCTAGTGGGGCTCCTGTATCCTTGGCAGATCAGCTGCAAAACTGCATGGCATTGTTTTACCTGAGCCATTACATACTGTAGCCTTATAGGGGAACTGATGGTTCTGAGAATGACCCATCTGAAAAAGGCACTGAATAGAGGGCAAAGGATACTGGTTTGTCACTGTCCCTAGGTATCAGGATGTGTGGTGTCAGACAGTGTTCCGTGCTGCATCCTTTCCCAGCTCCAACAGATTTACCTAGTGGGCAATAAAATATATATCTTCTTTGCCTATACTTGTTGAAACACATGTCGGTGGCCATGTGGATCCTCCTGCTGATTTAGTGGTCCAGCAATGTGGAAACATTACCTTCCACATGATGATGGAGGATAAGGATGGACTTACAGGCAAGAAATGACAACTGGGAACATTCCACTGTGGTAATTCATAGGCCACAAATTCAGCCAGGGGACAGACTCCACCAGCTGGAACAACAGCAGCTTTAAAGCCAGCATTTTTCCATGCTGGTCTTGAGGTTCTGGGCATGGTTTTGGGGGGTATACTTTTTCTTCCATTCCAATAGCTGGGGAAAAGAAAGCTGCCTCCTCAGTGGTAAAGCTGAAGATGTCAGGGTGGGGTTTGTTAGAATCAGAGCATGGTTGCAGGTTACATGTGGCTCAATGCTAACCCTCTTTCTTGCTGAAAATGCCAATAGATAAACCTCTTGAAATACTGTCATCCCTATAACTTGCGACTGATGTCAATCACATGCAGATGCTACTCTCACCGATCTGCATGGTGAATAATTATGCCTTTTCCTATATGTGGCACCAAAATAATAAATTGCATTACCACACTTGAGATGATGGTGACAAATACTGCATATAAATTAAGGTTCGTGTGCAGCCCATAATGAACACAGCTAAACAAGTCCAGGAGATAAAAGTGGATGACATCCTGCCTGTTGTGCCTCTTCCTCACTTTTGTCCTACACTATATCTAGCACCTAGCTATATATATATATATATATATATATATATATATATATATATATATATATATATATATATATATATATATATATATAGTATCTCACAAAAGTGAGTACACCCCTCACATTTTTATAAATATTTTTTTATATCTTTTCATGTGACAACACTGAAGAAATTAGAGCTTGTACAGTATGTTAATTTGCGGTCCCCTCAAAATAACTAAACCCACAGCCATTAATGTCTAAACCGCTGGCAACAAAAGTAAGTACACCCCTTAGTGAAAATTTCCAAAATTGGGCCCAAATTGTCAATATTTTATGTGGCCACCATTATTTTCCAGCACTGCCTTAACCCTCCTGGGCATGGAGTTCACCAGAGCATCACAGGTTACCACTGGAGTCCTCGTCCACTCTTCCATGACGACATCACAGAGCTGGTGGATGTTAGAGACCTTGCGCTCCTCCACCATCTAATTGAGGAGGCAACACAGATGCTCAATAGGGTTTAGGTCTGGAGACATGATTTACACCATCTGAACCAAATAAGTTGATCTTGGTCTCATCAGACCAGAGGACATGGTTCCAGTAATCATGTCTTTAGCCTGCGTGTCTTCGGCCAACTCTTTGCAGGATTTCTTGTGCATCATCTTTAGAAGAGGCTTCCTTCTGGGAAGACAGCGATGCAGACCAATTTGATGCAATGTGTGGCATATGGTCTGAGCACTGAACGACTGACCCCCCCCCCCCACCTCTTCAACCTCTGCACCAATGCTGTCAGCACTCATACGTCTATTTCCCAAAGACAACCTCTGGATATGACGCTGAGCACGTGCACTCAACCTTTTTGGTGGACCATGACGAGGCCTGTTGTAAGTGGAACCTGTTCTGTTAAACCACTTTATGGTCTTGGCCACCGTGCTGCAGTTTAGGTTCAGGGTCTTGGCAATCTTCTTATAGCCTAGGCTGTCTTTATGTAGAGCAACAATTCAGATCCTCAGAGAGTTCTTTGCCATGAGGTGCATGTTGAATTTCCAGTGACCAGTATGAGAGAGTGAGAGCAATAATACCAAATTTGACACACCTGTTCTCTGTCATTTACACCTGAGACTTTGTAACACTAATAAGTCACATCACACCGGGGGGGGTGGCTAATTGGGTCCAATTTGGACATTTTCACTTAGGGGTGTACTCACATTTGTTGCCAGTGGTTTAGACATCAATGGCTAAGTGTTGAGTTATTTTGAGGGGGACAGAAAATGTACACTGTTATACAAGCTGTACACTCACTACTTTACATTGTAGCAAAGTGTAATTTCTTCAGTGTTGTCACATGAAAAGTTATAATGAAATATTTACAAAAATGTGAGGGGTGTACACAATAAAACAAAATAAGAAAGAAGGAACAGCAACAAAATTTTCTGAAAAAAAAACTAGTGGCAGCTGGACCTTTTAAAATCACAGTAAATGCTGCAGTCCGCTCTCCACTAGTCTTCCAAACTGCAAATTACTGTAAATAATCAGTGGATATATACAGCAGCAATGAACACTACAGTAAATAGCTCTGGGGTAGTAGACAGACTGCACAATACAAACCCTGTTTCCTTGCAATACAGCTGTCCCTCTTTCTCACTAAAGCCCAACTCACTGGTTAATGGCTGCTGGGAAATCAACCTATTGTATGTGGGCTGGTATTTTGCCAAAAACCATCACTGGTCTTGCACCTAATTCCCTTTTACAATGGTTACAGGATATTCAGCTGAGCAATTTCTGATGAACATCCTGAAAGTCCAAACCACCCCAAACATAGAAAGATTGGCCCGAATCTGTGTTCTAGCCGAACCCTGAGTACATTCCTACTCAAGACTTCAACACTATTTTAAAACTCCTACTGAATTCAGAAAAGACTGCTACACCTGTAATATATCCCATATGAATATGAATAATTCAAAAGTAATATGTGCATATACCATATGGCTATCAGCTTATTTAAATATATTTATTAAAAACAGAAAATATTTATGGTGATATTTTGGTGATCTTTCCTTGGTATCTGTATATACAGTATTTGTATCTCCTGCTTTCCGGGTACAAATTGACTTTGTACTTTTTTCTGATTCTTCTCCAAATTATGTCTCTTTGTATCTATTGGTGTTCTAATATAAGTTTAAATATTTATCTAGGCATATGCGTTTTGTTTTTTGTTTTTATTCCTTTGCTACCTGTGTACAACTTTTGTATCCTTTGGCTGGAAGTTTGGAAAGCTAGGGGGTCAAGGTTTCAAAAATCTTTTTTGCTTACTGCATAATGCAGTTTCTGCCTAATCAAAACTATTTTGTAGCTGTTTGTCCACTTTTGGTTACTTTTATTCTCCATTAGTTCCATCCTATTTATTTGCAGGTACTTTGTACATGTTTTCTAAATACTCAACATTTCTATCCTCTATGATCCTATTTCACTTTGATTTTATTAAAATAAGGACAGTATTGGCCAGATTCACGTACGGCGGCTCAAAGTTGTGCGGGCGTAGCGTATGTAATTTACGTTACGCCGCCGCAAGTTAGAGAGGCAAGTGCTGTATTCACAAAGCACTTGCGTCCTAAGTTACGGCGGCGTAGCGTAAATGTGCCGGCGTAAGCGCGCCTAATTCAAATTGTGAAGAGGTGGACGTGTTTTATGTAAATAAAGCATGACCCCAAGTAAATTACGTTTTGAACGAACGGCGCATGCGCCGTCCGCGGTCGTATCCCAGTGCGTATGCTCCAAATCACGTTGCAAATAGTCAATGCTTTCGACGTGAACGTAACCTACGCCTAGCCCTATTCTGAATCGACTTACGAAAATGACGCAAACAATGTGAAATTCGACGGCGGTTCCGACGTCCATACTTAACATTGGCTGCGCCATCTTTTTGGTGGTTTATCTTTACGCCTGAAAACGCCTTACGTAAACGGCGTATCTTTACTGCGACGGGTGAGCGTACATTCGTGAATAGGCGTATCTCGCTGATTTACATATTCTAGGCGTAAATCAGCGTACACGCCCCTAGCGGCCAGTGTAAATAGACAGCTAAGATACAACGGCGTAGGAAGACTTATGCCGCTCGTATCTTAGCAACATTTAAGCGTATCTCAGTTTGAGCATACGCTTAAATGTAGGATGTTGCGGATTCAGAGTTACGACGGCGTAACTATAACTGAATCTGGCTATATATGTTTTTTTATGCCTTTTTGTGTTTTTAAAGTGGCATACACATAACAAAGTGTTGGGATTCGGGAGGATTCATGGATTGCTTTTTTTTCAAAATTGTCGCTCTTTTTTTGTTTATAGCGCAAAAAAGAAAAACCGCAGAGGTGATCAAATACCACCAAAAGAAATCTCTATTTGTGGGAAAAAAAGGACGTAAATTTTGTTTTGGGTAGCACATCGCACGACTGCGCAATTGTCAGTTAAACTGACGCTGTGCCGAATCGCAAAAAGTGCTCTGATCAGGAAGGGGTAAATTCTTCCGGGGCTGAAGTGGTTAATATCACACCCAACTTGAAGGATTCCATTTTTGTTTTGGGCATTGTTATTGCTTCACAGAGAGTTACCACAGATTGCTAAAGATTGGTACATTTGCACATTTTTATATGTAGTCTCACTGTTGACATTTTACATCATATTACCATAAATAAATCTATAAAATATTATATAAGTGCAATTGTTTTGTTGTGTGTTGTTTAGAAGTTGACTTAATTCTTTTTATGATGTTATATCTAACAGGCATGGCCTGAAGATGCACTTCAGAAGGTGGCAAATCATTTTCTTGACGATGTGGAAATGTCACAGGAAATCAGAAATGAAGCTGTGTTCATGTGTCATCACTTCCATCAGAGTGTTGTTGCACTCTCAGAAAGGTATTTAATTAAATCTGTGGCATAACTGTTTACCTGAACATTCAAAGCTGATTCTTATTGCCAAGCAAGAGTATGCTCTAAAGAACAGGGCAACATTTTGTTGTTTTCACTGAGAATTTTGCTTGTCATTAAATAAACCTTTAAGACTGATTTAATTGACCTTTAATTCGGTATTATTGTAGTGGTTACTGAGTAGATTGAAACTGCAAGCTTTCAAGACAACTCATATTTTCTTTGGACACATGAAAGATACCTGAAAGATTTTCATCGAATTTACAAATATTGTGTGTGCTTAAAAGTACTCTTGTCTATACAAAAAATAACTGTATTCTTTACTTTGCTGCGGCAGTTCTATAATACCATCTTTGATTATTTTTGAAATGATTGCCTCAACTAACTTCAAAGTTATGCCCATAATTTGTTATACTTAAAGTAAAACTCAAGTTAATATTTAAAAATGGTAGCGGGTACAGTTATTTAGCAAAGGAAACTTTATAGGGGTCTTCTGCCAAAAACACAATTAGCTATTGTACTAATAATTCCTTAAAGTGGAGGTTCCCCCTCAAAAAAATTTCTGACATCACATGGAGTCGAGCCATCCTACCGACAGAATGCCGGTGTTTTTTTTTTTTTTTCTCAGCACATACCTCGTTATCACGATTTTCACCCCCCGGCAATCCCGCGGGACTGGGAGTTCCCAAGCACTGCCTGTGATTGACAGGCTTCCGTACGGCACATACTGCGCGTCACAGGTTGCCGAAAAAACCCGAACGTCGGTGCGGCTCTATACGACGCCTGCGCACCGACGTTCGGGTTCTGTCAGCAACCTGTGACGTGCAGTATGCGCCGTTCGGAAGCCTGTCAATCCTGCTCTCTTTAATAGCCACCAAGGAGGGAGGAATAAGCTGAAGTGAGTTTGTGATCTCCTGCTGAGTAGATTTTTTACAAGTGTACACTGCCTGGGCAGACCTAAAAATGGCCAGGAGAAGATGTCAGCATCCATAGATGGAGCAACAAGGCAATGGAATGTGGTTCACACATTACTGGAGAAGGGAAGTATACCATAATGTGCAAGTATTCAAGTCTATACTTTTACAATATGGCAACGCTCCAGGGACCTGCAATACATTTACTTTAAACTTTGTTTTAGTCTGCCATCCAAGGCTAAGCAACAGGTTCTGTTTATAGCTCACAACATTTCCTGTGCAGTCCCATTCACTAACTGGAGACATTTGATTACTTAGGATGCACTGAACTGTTCATGCAGCTCTAAAATTACCAATTATTCTCTTGGATTGCTTATCTGTCACACATCCCTTGTGATTCCTGTGGGTTTTCTTATATCCTCAACTTTTTTGTTTTTCTAATGACTTTAATATGTATAAGAGAGCAATTTAGGTGGGGTGCAGCGTAATGCGGCTGCAATAACACACACAGTCCGTGTGATTAAAGAACTGTTTTAAATAGTGCAAAGACAGTTCACAATAAACCCACTCATAGATCCAGCAGTGTGTAGTGAGCAGGTTTCAACCAAACTGACGGCACCTGTTAGGAAGGGAAGAGTGCAGCCTGGCTGTCTTGGGCCCAAACATGAAGATGTCCAGAGAAGCTGTGAGCCTTATGCTTTCCCTTCTCATCAGGAACCTTTCCCTGCCACTGGTTCTGTTCCTATCAGGTGGGTACCTGTCTCTACTTTATTCACTTACAAAATTTGATTCAAGCCTGGGAGCCAGGGCCTTAGATTGGCTCTGCTTGACCCAAGATGGCTGCTAGAGTCACATGGGGTAACAACATCCAATTGGGTCATTTCCCCAGTGACTTAGGAAACCATAGAGGAACCAGTGCAGCATAAAACAGGACTGACCACACCCGCCGTATGCAGAATGACGGCCATGGGGTGGTTCTGTTATCCTGATTGGGCATTATATGATGTCCAGCAGGATAAGCCGCTGATGTGTTCCCCCGAAGGTGCACAGCGTGGTGATCGGTGGTGCGGTTTATCAATCCTACACACCGCATCTCCGGTCTATATAAAGAGCCTCTGACGTAGGCTCTTTACCACATGATCAGCTGTGTCCAATCACAGCTGATCACATCATAACCAGGAAGTGCCTGCCAGTGATGCCCATTAGTGCCCCACCAATGATGCTTACCTGTACTCACATGTGATGCCAATCAGTGCCCACCTGGACTTACATTTTATGGCATTCAGTGCCCATAAAGGATGCCAATTAGTGCCCATTTGTAGTGCCAGTCAGTGCCCATCAATAATGCCTGCCAGTGCCTCCTCATCAGTGCTGCCTATCAGTGCCATCTAACAGTGCCGCCCATCATTACCCACCATTGCCCATCAGTGCCACCCATAAGTGCCCATCAGTGCTGCCTATCAGTGTCCATCACTGCCACCTATAAGTGCCCAACTGTGCTGCATATACATGCCGCCTATCAGTGCCCATCAGTGCTGCATATTAATGCTTCCTCTTCAGTGCCCATCAGTGGCACCTTATCTGTGCCACCTCATCAGTGCTGCCTCATCAGTGCCCATCAGTTAAAGAGAAAACATACTTATTTACAAAACTGTATAACAAAAACAAAAACTTTCAGTCTTGTTTTATTTGTAGTGCAAAAAATAAACAAACCAGTGGTGATCAAATACCACCAAAATAAAGCTCTATTTGTGGGGGAAAAAAGATGAACATTTTCATATGGGTGCAGTGTTGCATGACCGCGTGATTGTCATTCAAAGTGCGACATCCCTGAAAGCTGAAAATTGGCCTGGGCAGGAACGGAGTAAAAGCGCCCTGTATTGAAGTGGTTAAAAACACTCAAACAATCCAAGATAGTATGCTACTGTATGGTGTGGGATGGATGCTGCCACTCACTTGATTCTGCAAGGGCTGTCTGTGGGTTTGCTAGGCTATGCTCTCATGGCCTCTAGATGGAGCAGATAGCTCCAAGCGCATAGCCTAGCAATCCCACAGGCTTCTCAGCTCCTCCCGGTGATGTCACATCCACCCTGCGTTCCATACTGGTCAGAGTGGATTTCCTGGTGACACAGGGTGTCCATGCCCTAATTCATCCAGTGTTTTTGGACCACAGGTGGCCCCTGCAGGATCGAGCTAGTGGCAGCATCCATCCATACAAGCACATTCTATCTTGGATTATGTGTGTATTTTTAATCCTGTAATAAATAATATCTGTTTTATGCTGCACTGAGGTGGTGCTTCTCTTTTTTTTCTTCTATAGCTCAGAGTCAGTTCATCTCTGAAGATAGCAGCCTCCAGTGTCCCAGCCTTACTGTATATACTTTTCCTTATTATGAACTATTTTATGAACTATTTCATGGACTTTATTGCATGCATGGACTTTTATGCCGCAAATTCCGATCGTGTGTGGGCCCCATCTGACTTTTTTCCGGACTTTTTCTGTTTAGAAATAGAACAGGAAATTCCTATCGTCTGTGAGCAACTCCGACGGAGAAAAAACCCATGCATGCTCTGAAGCATTGAACTTCATTTTTCTCGGCTCGTCATAGTGTTTTACGTCACCGCCTTTTGAAAAATTCCATCGGATTTTAGGCCATCGGAAATTCCGATCGTGTGTACAGGGCATTACAGCTCCCCTCAATATATTCCATAGAGCTGTTTCACCTACAGTAAACTTGCCCAGTCCAATTGCTACCCATGTTTTTATCTGGAACTTAACAAATCCATCACATTTTTCCTTGGTGTAGTGAATAGATAAAGAACGTATTAGTGTTTATTACTGTATTGTTCTCTCAGTATTTGCGTTTATCCCTTTCTGACATTGTCCATGCACCAGATTTTTTACCTGTAGTAAATAGCTGGTGCGATGCTTGCTATCAACAAACTTGCAGGGCTCACACTTACCCTTCATAGACTTTTTTGTTTACCATGGAGCAGCTTTGCAGTAGCCTAGATTGTAAGGTGGTATGTCTGTTTCAAAACCCAACCATCTGTATGGTTCATTAATCTTTGTCTGAGTGAATATCAGACTTTGGAAATTTTTGTACTTAAAACAAACTTAGTAATATTAGCATGTCATTTAGTCAATGGTAAATTAATATACCACGGTGTCCTGCGGAGTCCATCAAGGATCCACTCTGTCGCCGGTGCTGTTTAATATCTATCTTCGCCCTCTTTTTGAAATCATCAGCAGCCAGAAGCTGCTCTACCACTCTTATGCGGATGATACACAATTGTACTTTTGCATCTGCAACAAACTAGATCATCATCTCGATCTAGAGAAATGCCTCTCTTTGATAGAGTACTGGGTGACAAAGAGTTATCTTAAACTCAACGGTTCGAAAACAGAACTTCTCCTGTTTCACCCCAATCGAAAGAATCAACTGGCAACAACCTGGACACCTCCGCCCATTCTGGGAAAAATCATCACCCCTAGCACCAAAGTCAAAAGTCTCGGAGTCATCTTCGACACCTACATGACAATGGATGCACAAATAGGGTCAGTAGTCAGCGGATCCCATCATCTGCTGCGCCTACTACGCAGACTGATTCCATTTATTCCTAAAGAAAACATAGCAGTCGTGGTGGGAACAATTTGTTAACTCCCGACTTGACTATGCAAATGCCCTTTACCTCGGACTCCCAAAGTACCAAATCACTCGCCTGCAGGTCGTTCAGAATACGGCCGCGCGACTTGTGACTGGGAAAAAACCTTGGGAATCTATCTCTCCCTCACTGAGAAGCCTTCACTGGCTCCCAGTAAAAGACAGAATCACTTTCAAAGCACTCTGTCTGACGCATAAATGTATTTTGGGAAATGCCCCCAAATATCTATGCGAAAAACTAAAGGCTTACAACTACGATCCTCCAATCAAAATATACTCCAAATCCCCAAAACCAGATACAAGTCCAAAGGAGAAAGAAGATTTGCTGTCCAAGTCCCTCGACTTTGGAACACTTTGCCAACCTCCATTCGGTTGGAGGAGAACCACTTGGCCTTTAGGAGAAAGATCAAAACCCATCTCTTCTGAGGAGAAGAGAAATGGTCAAACAAGCGCCCAGAGGCGATTCAGTTCGCATGTGCAGCGCTATATAAGTTTTTTACTCACTCACTCACTCACCACAGTCTTTATAAGCTTCTTAAAAGTTCTATATTGTTTATAACAAATATTGCTGTTTTTGTAGCTTTGATAAAATGTTTAACTAAAAAAATCTTATGCAGGATGCTTTCATGACCAATATACCTGATCTTCCCTTTAAAAAGAAATTAAATTAAAAAAATAAAATAAAAGCATTGTTACCGAGTCTTATACAATATTCATGAGCATAAACAAGTGCCTTTTTAATGACCTGACCTTGAAGCTGTTCTAGTAGAAATGAGATATATGATTTTTTCTGAAAATGCCTGTGCAGCTTTGGTTTCCTGTGATAGCTGTAAAACTCATTTTGGGGGATTGACTAGGACAAATATGTATTTATGTCTCAAGGCAGCACATAAGTGGGAAAAAACAAACTGTGTTAGGCTGTTCATCATCCACTCATGGCTACATTGTTTGGTGATTATATCTTTAATTATGGACAGGTTTTTCCAAACGCTGCAGAGACAGATATATGTCACGTCAACATCTTACCTCGAATTAATCAAGACCTTTAAGAATCTCTTAGAATGTAAGAGGCTTGAGCTATTAACCAGCAAGAACAGATATCTCGTCGGTCTGGAGAAGTTGGATTTTGCTTCTTCACAAGTAAGTAAAAATATATCTGAAGCTGATCAAGGTAATGTCCTTCCTACTGTTTCTCCTGCACAAGTAGACATTAGATTTGCAGCTTTCAGAAAGCACTTTGTAAACAGGGGTTGAAATTAGCAGTAGCCTAGGGTTATAAAAAATTCAAAGCAGATGGGCCAAATTTCTCCTGTTTTTAATTAGATTATAATGTACTCTCATTAGTAAGCAAAGCAGCCAGGCTGGCACTGAAATCACAAGAGCAAAGCTTCTGCCATGTAGGGGAGGAATAAACTTCTGTGATGGCAGCACTTGTTGTGAAAGCAGCAGGATTCTCAGGGACTTTTTCTACTTTTGGTTACTGTGCAGAATTAAAGTTTTCAGACCACATCAGCTAACACAGTGGAGAGAAACGGCACAGTCCCAAAATAGATCTGTGTGCATATCATTTGGTAGAAGCAACCATCTTAATAACATGGAAAAAATAAAGATTTTTTCTGAAAGGAAAAAGAAAGATAATAAAATCAAATGTTACCTGTTTACCTGATATATTTTTTTGCTCATTAGTTACTATTGTTTATAATGCCATTTATTCTAGAATACCTTGGAAACGGTAGCATGATAAAGGGTTCCTGTTGAGACAGGGAAGCATGTGAGCTTATGCTATAATCTCCTGTTCCTGTCCATTAACTACAGTTTCATGCTAGTAATAAAATAATTCCAAAGGTTTCTCCTTTCCCTTGTAAGTATCACAGTATCTTTGATGTAATGGAAGGTCCTAAAGTGCTTATCTCTGATTACAGAGACTTTGCAAGGCTGAGGAATAAAGTTAAGTATATTAAGGGGCACACAGTTTCATTTTGAGCATACTGAGGGCAGGGGGTGCTAATGATGGAGGGTGGTTTGACCCAAACACACATAAGTGTTGCTATACCAACAGAATAGACAATTAACAAGGAGCTATTACAGCATATATATTGCTGAAAAGTTCACCATGGCAGATTATGAATTTGTTATTTTAATAAAGTGTATGTGTCAGCCAGGGTAGGGCTGAATGCTTAAAGGGTCACTAAAGGAAATATTTTTTTTAGCTGAATAGCTTCCTTTACCCTACTGCAGTCCTGGTTTCATGTCCTCATTGTTCGTTTTTGCTCTGATGTTGCTGTAATCCTTCTCTGTTCTGAACACTTCCTGGTTGTCTGTTTCCTGATGAAAAAAGTCATGGGAGCTTTCTCTCTGTGGTCACTAATCAAGGAGGTGTGATTACTGTGTGTCTAAAACCCCTCAACACCAATCAGTTTAGTTTTACAAACCATCACTGCCCTGTATTGGCTCTGAGTCTCTGTACATCACAGAACCAGAAAACAGCATGCAAAAACGAAACTGAAACTGTAGGTACATTATATGATTGATTTTTATCAATTTTTAATCATTTTTAAAAGGAATCAGTTAACTAGTATGTCTCTATACCCTGTAAACAGTCATTTCAGCAAAAAAAAAAAATACAACTCCTTTAAAGGGGCATTTTAGTATAGCTAAATTCAAATAGAATTATTTTTTCACAAATCAAACAAATATAACAAAATACTGTAATTTTCGCTCTATAAGACGCACCTGACCATAAGATGCACCTAGGTTTTAGAGGAGGAGAACAAGAAAAAAAATATTCTGAACCAAATGGTGTACTAAAATATTTGCTGTGGACATGGACAGGGACAGGCGCTGCGGCCATGGACAGGGACAGGGGCTGCAGACATGGACAGGGACAGGGGCTGCGGACATGGACAGGGGCTGCGGACATGGACATGGACAGGGGTTGCGGACATGGACAGGGACAGGGGCTGCGGACATGGATGAGTACAGGAGCTGCAGACATGGACAGGGACAGGGGTTGCGGACATGGACAGGGACAGGGGCTGCGGACATAGTGAGCATCCTTCTTCTAATACATTTGCCGGTCATTGCTTACATGTTATATCCTTGTGACTGTACCTCTGCTGAGCCAACCGACATCAAGACCGAGCGCCCGAGTATAGCCGATAGCCGAGAACAGCCGAAGTGAGCTGAGTTTGGGCCGCCCCCTCCCACCCAAGCACAGCCAAAGTGAACTGAGCGGAGACTGCCCCCTCCCCCCTGATTATAGCCAAGCCCAGCTGAGCAGGGACCGTCCCTCTTCCCGAGCAGCATAGCCAAGCCCAGCTAAGCAGGGACCGCCCCCTCCCGCCCGAGAATAGACAAGCCCAGGTAAATGGGGACCGCCCAGGACATTCACTGTATGCCGGTATAATGGGGGACTCTGTGCTGCCGTCGGAACACGTGGGGGGCTTTTCTTAGTGTGGGGGGCGGCTTTCTTGCAGTGGCGGGGGGAGTTACCAGCGGTGGCCGGGGGTGGTGCCGGCAGTGGCAGGGGGGTGTTGCCAGCGGTGGCGGGGTGCAGTGCCTGATGTACATTCGGACCATAAGACACAGAGACATTTTCACCCATATTTTTGGGGGGGGGAAAGTGCGTCTTATGGTCCGAAAAATACGGTTCTTTCAAAGGTATATTTAATAGACCAAAAGGAAACTAATAAAGATGTTCATTGCTGGGGTTTACAGTTTAAGATTATTTTAAACAAGGGCAGGTGTCAGGTTGCCAGCAACGCCAACATGTCTCTTCCGATCAGCCGAATCTGTCAATCGTGCAGATGCTCCTGACCAGTATGAAATATATATGTACATTTACGTTATCAGTGCCAGCACCGCCAGATTGCCATGTTTCCCAGCCTTAGCTGAGAATGCTCAGTATACAGTATATACATGTCTGTGTATATATGTGACATTTGTATACTGGTTTTGGTGGGACTGATGACATCATATGCTGTTATGGGGTGGACGGGGCCATTGATTCTAATTGGATGTTCACTTAAATACCTTGGCACAATAGTATGCACTTATCACATGCCTGACAAAGGGGTCCTGCGTGGCTCCAAAACGTTACACTACACCATTTTGTGATGTGATCTTTGTTGAATAAAAACGTTTGGATGAAATTGATGATCCTTGGTGTGCTGGCGAATATTTACTTATTGCCCTTTTTCATGCCACATCAAACACACCCCTATGGTTATCCCAAGAAACTTATGTCAGAGCCCCCTTTATTAGAACTCAGCACCACTTCATTCACTTCGGGTGTGGGATCAGATAAAGCTTACAGTAAACTTATCTCCAGACAGATTTATATGAAACCAAGCATATAAAGTATTGTTTTTTGGATTTTATTTCCAAGTCCGTATTAAATATCACATCACAGGAATCTGCTTACAAAGTCTTTATTACTCACTACGGGAGCTTGTTCCTTACATTGCTCACCTCAATCCCACATATTCTAACACATGCATACCATGCAGATATGCTGGTCTTGCCTCTTTGTCATAAAATTCTGGAGAAAATTAGTAAACTGTTTTTCACACTCTCTCACACCCATGTAAGGAGAGATCCTTGGCATGCCCTGTTGCATATTGAATTGGACCGATTATATAATTTCCAACATAAACTGTCATATTTTGTCCTCTTGGCTGCCAAACAAACCTTTGCTCATTCATGGAAAAACATACATTTGCTTATGCTTAATTTAAACAAAGAATTAATGCGTTTGTAACTAGTGATGAGTCGAACTGCCCTGGGTTCAGTTCAAATAGGGTTCTGAGAACGTCAAAGAAGTACAGATGGGAACCTGAACCCCACTGAGATCATTGGGAGCCAAATCTGTCAAATTCAAAATGCCCATTTTTTTTATGGCTAATAGACAAGGGGGAGTAAAATAATAGCATGGGGGGTGGATGCTGTTCTGGGGAACATGTAACAATTACTGTATTTATCTGCGTATAACACACACTTTTTTCCCCTTCAAATCAGGGGAAAATCGTGGGTGCGTGTTATACACCGAACGGCTGCCTCGAAGATGAAGGAGGGAACAAGCGCCGCCGAGATAGACAGAGCCAGATGTCCTGTGTACTCGGCTCATCTCGCAGTCACGCCCAGTCTTGCCTCCCGCCATTGGACCAGTGTTATGTCCATCATGGCCAATGGGAGGGACTGGGCGGGACTGCGAGCCGAGAGGAGCAGAGTACACAGGACATCCGGCTCTGTTTATCTTGGCGCCGCTCGTTCCCTCCTTGGCAGGCACATGTGTGGGCAAGGCTTCAGATGGACACTGTTGGAGTCAAGACTGCAGGTGGACACTGATCATTCTGCAATGATGGACAAGGCTGCAGATAGATGGACAAGGCTGCAGATGGACACTGATCATTCTGCAATGATGGGCAAGGCTGCAGATGGACACTGATAAGGCTGCATTGATGGGCATTTAAAATGTAAGTTTTTTTTCTTAAACTTCCCTCGTAAAAAAACATTTCCTTAAGCTTCCCTCCTAAACTTGGGGTGCGTGTTATACGCATGTGCATGTTATACGCCGATACATACAATAAATATAATATATTTTTTTAATCTATTCGACCAGGAGCAGTGATTTTTTTATATGCATAAAGTAAACATTAAAAAGTCCAACTCCTTTAAATAACATGCATGTAGGGTGTCCAAAATTCTGCCTGCAAAGGGACACATATCTGATCTACAGAAAATGCTGCAGCAGCACTGAAATTTGCAAGAGAAAAAAGTAAAAAAATCCATGGGAAATTACTTTTGCTGGCAATGTAATTTGTCGGCAAGTTATTCAATACCATTTTCTTTTTTTAAATTTAATTTTTTTCTGCAGCACATCCTACAGCAAGAATTAATACAAAAATACATATAGTCCCCCTCAAAGTACACATCAGACCCTTTGAGTCTAGTAGGAATTTTAAGCAGGTAATTAATGCAAAAATAAATACATTTTGAGGTCCCCCTAAAAATTCCATATCAGATTCCAAATCTGAGCATAAAGCATGTCTGCCTGCAAAAGGGGAGTTGGGGGGAAGTGCATTTCCACTTCTGAACAGTATATGACAGAATTAAGGATAAAAACAGCATGGGTTCCCACCCCCAGTCCATACATGGCCTTTTTGGTCTGGTATAGATTTTAAGGGGAACTCCACGTCAATTTTTATAAATAAATTGGCGTGGGGTCCCCCCAGAATCCATACCAGACCCATACCCACGCAAGCAGCCTGGCAGGCCAGGAAAGGGGAGGGGGTGATGAGTGAGCACCCCCCTCCTGAACCATACCAGGCCACTTGCCCTCAACATGGGGAGAGTGCTTTGGGGTCCACTTCGAAAAAGCTCTGCCTTGATGGGATGCCTCTGCTGTCTTTTCACTATGACAGCTGTTTTTTTATAAAGAAATTGTCAAAAACTGTTGTTTGTGTTGTTTACTTTTTTTGACACTTTTTTTGGTGAATGGGTAAGGGTACAATCTACACAATACCCATTCACATGGGGGGCGGTGGGATCTTCCATATTCCGATAAGCGTGTGACATTTGTGGGGATGCAGAGGGAGTTGAGCAAGCACAACATCAGAGAGGCAGATTGTAGAGAGCAAGCAGCACAAGTATAGCTAGCCAGTTGGGCATCCCTAAACAGTATCACCCATGTGCTGGAGCATGGATTAACACCAGCCAATACCCAGGCATTTGTCTTGACAGGAGAGGGTACTGGCGTAGGGCTTGTCATGATTGATGCTGTGCTTGCTAAGCCTTTTGTTTGTGAGTGCAGGCTTTATATATTTTTAGCTTTTTCTTTTTCTATTTTATTGCATAGAAGTAAAATACACACAGCATTTCTTGCCTATTTGCTAGATTACATTTATTTAAATAAAGCCGTAAAAAAATTTAAATCACAAGTCGTAACAAGTAAATGCATCATTAATGTTTAAAGAAATGCACTGCACCTTCATAAAAAAAATGCTCTCTGAAATTGACTGGGTTTTTCTTGTCAAGGAAAACCGGCCACCTGTCCATCAAATTGGCTGAAACCAATCTTACTCAGAAGAAATAGCCTCAGTTTTTGACATGGTATTTCAATTATCCTTGAATTTTGAAATGTGCCCATGTCAATTTGCACTTGGTAGACATATTCATTGCTATCACACAAACATTTGCTTCTAATTCTGTCATTTCTACTGCAGATTTAAATACTGACACTGAGTTGCATGAGCATGCTGCTTTAAAAGTATGCTATGATAGCCTGTTCATACATATAAACAGCCAAAACACACAAATACATGCAAGCATTACACATTAAATAAATAGTGAATAAACATTGAGAGAGTGATTTGGAGTTGTGTTGTATTACATATTTCAGGGAACATTGATTTAATCAGTACATCAGGATAAATGTTTGCAGACATATTACATATATTCCTCCTGTGCCTTTATTATTTACAGGTACATTGGATAAAGTGTGAATCCACACTTACCAGCTAGCACAAGCTAGCTCACTTGTGGCTAACAACCAGCCAGGGAATTTTCCTCTGGGGATTACAACCGAATGGCACATCGATCCACAACCGCCTCCACCCACCACTATCAAGTGGATACTCTCGTGTAGTCACAAGAACCCTGGCAATCCAAGGTCCTTACTGAACATTGGTATTCATACAGCCCAAAAGAAAGGAAAGGGTCGCCATAGTTAAAAACTGACTGGTGTTTATTAACCACTTGAGCCCTGGAAGAATTTGCTGCTCAATGACCTGGCCATTTTTTGCGATTCGACACTGTGTCGCTTTAACTGACAATTGCGCGGTTGTGTAACACTTTATCCAAACAAAATTTATGTCCTTTTTTTCCCACAAATAGAGCTTTCTTTTAGTGGTATTTGATCATCTCTGCGATTTTTATTTTTTGCGCTATAAACAAAAATAGAGCAACAATTTTGAAAAAAAACACAATATTTTGTACTTTTTGCTATAATAAATATCTCATATCCTATTGCATTGCAATCTGCAGCATTTAAAAACCACCCACTGCCAGAGAAAGAAGAGGACCTGCGACATTAATAGACCAATGATGACCTAGAAAAAAAAACAATATGCTTACAAGGTGGTGCTCCAATGGGGGTGAAATTAAAGTATTGCTCTTCAGCAGGCATTCATTAGTATACCACTTGCTTACTGGGCACTTAAACCCCCTTCCTGCCCAGACAAATTTTCAGCTTTCAGCACTGTCACTCTTTGAATGACAATTGTACGGTCATGCTACAGTGTACCCAAATTACATTTTTATAATTTTTTCACACAAATAGAGCTTTCTTTTGGTGGAATATAATTGCTGCTGTTTTTTTTTTTTGCTAAATGAAATGAAAAAGGACAGAAAATGTCATAGTTTGTTATAAAATTTGTAAAACAGGTAATTTTTCTCCTTCACTGATGTGCGCTGATCAGGCTGCACTGATGTGCATTGATAGACTGCACTGATGGGCACTAATAGGCATCACTGATGGACACTATTAATGCTGGCTGCTGGAGGATTTATTGTTGTTGGCGGGTCAATTTTTACTGTAATGGCTCTACTGTTAAGGGAGGGGTCTAATGTTGACAGCTGGATGGTCTATTGATGCTAGCTGCTAGGAGATCTATTGTTGCTGGCAGGGGTCTATTAATGCTAGGGTGTATCTGTTGTTGCTTGGGTGGTACTTTGTTGCTGGGGGAGTGGTCTAGTGTTGCTGGGGCGATCTATTGTTGAAAGGGGAGTATGTTGTTGCTGGCTACAGGGAATATATTTTACAGCTTAATAACAAATTCTATACAATCCACCTAGCACAACAAAATTATACTTGGTTCTGTATTCTCTTAAAGGGGTTGTAATGAAAGGTGGATAGGGGAAGGAATCAAGGGACGGTGCTTAGAGGTGGGTACGGGGCAAAGATAAATGGTGACTCGAAAGGGGGAGTTCCTGCACCTATCCCCTGAGAAAAAAAAGCCCTGGCATAGCAACTCCTTTTGGTTTTAATTACTTGAATTACTTATATGGAAAGTGTTAAAGTCTACAAAGCTCTGCCTGGCAGGACCATCTTACTGAGCGGGCACGACTGGGCACAGACTGGGGGCCCCACATTCACCTGGGGCCCCAGAGCCGGACAAATTGCCCCCTCGAGAATGCGGGTGAGAGAGCGGGCAGCCATTCCGCGAGCGGCTCCATGGATTAGAAAGCGGGCGGCTCCGTGGATTAGAAAGCGAGCGGCTCTGTGGATGAGAGAAAGGGCGGCTGGGCAGCTCGTGGGTGAGTAGACAGCTGGCCAATCAGGGAGCCAGCGGGTGGGGGAGCAGATATGACATCATCTCTCACCGCCCGGTGCCCGCCCTGCATCCCTGCAGTGCAGTTCTGCCCTTACTGTGCAGGCAGCCGGGAAGCAGAGAGATGACATCATCTCTCTACTGCCTGGCTAGTTATCTGCTGCCTGACTTGCAAGAGATCACCTTAGCAGGAAAGTGACACAGCAAGTGACAATCTGCAACGTGTGGCAAGTGAAAATCTGTGACGTGGCAAGTGACAATCCGCAACATGTGGCAGGTGATGTGGGAAGTGACAATCCGCAACATGTGGCAAGTGACAATCCGCAATGTGTGGCAGGTGATGTGGCAAGTGACAATCTGTGACGTGGCAAGTGACAATCCGCAACATGTGGCAGGTGAAGTGGCAAGTGACAATCTGCAACATGTGGCAAGTGAAAATCCACAATGTGTGGTAGGTGATGTGGCAAGTGACAATCCGTGATGTGGCAAGTGACAATCCGCAACATGTGGCAAGTGACAATCCGCAACGTGTGGCAGGTGACGTGGCAAGTGACAATCCACAACGTGTGGCAGGTGACAATCCGTGATGTGGCAAGTGACAATCTGCAACATGTGGCAAGTGACAATCCGATACATGTGGCAGGTGATGTGACAAGTGACAATCTGTGACGTGGCAAGCAACAATCCGCAACGTGTGGCAGGTGACCTGGCAAGTGACAATCTGCAACATGTGGCAAATGACAATCCGCAACATGTGGTAGGTGATGTGGCAAGTGACAATCTGTGACGTGACAAGTAACAATCCGCAACATGTGGCAAGTGACAATCCGCAATGTGTGGCAGGTGACGTGGCAAGTGACAATCCGCAAAATGTGGCAAGTGACAATCCACAGTGTGTGGCAGGTGACAATCCGTGATGTGGCAAGTGACAATCCGCAACATGTGGTAAGTGACAGTCTGCAACATGTGGCAGGTGATGTGGCAAGTGACAATCTGTGACGTGGCAAGTGACAATCCGCAACGTGTGGCAGGTGAAGTGGCAAGTGACAATCTGCAACATGTGGCAAGTGAAAATCCACAATGTGTGGTAGGTGATGTGGCAAGTGACAATCCGTGATGTGGCAAGTGACAATCCGCAACATGTGGCAAGTGACAATCCGATACATGTGGCAGGTGATGTGACAAGTGACAATCTGTGACGTGGCAAGCAACAATCCGCAACATGTGGCAGGTGACCTGGCAAGTGACAATCTGCAACATGTGGCAAATGACAATCCGCAACATGTGGTAGGTGATGTGGCAAGTGACAATCTGTGACGTGACAAGTGACAATCCGCAACATGTGGCAAGTGACAATCCGCAATGTGTGGCAGGTGACGTGGCAAGTGACAATCCGCAAAATGTGGCAAGTGACAATCCACAGTGTGTGGCAGGTGACAATCCGTGATGTGGCAAGTGACAATCCGCAACATGTGGTAAGTGACAGTCTGCAACATGTGGCAGGTGATGTGGCAAGTGACAATCTGTGACGTGGCAAGTGACAATCTGCAACGTGTGGCAGGTGACCTGGCAAGTGACAATCTGCAACATGTGGCAAGTGACAATCCGCAACGTGTGGCAGGTGATGTCGCAAGTGATAATCTGTGACGTGGCAAGTGACAATCCACAATGCACAACGTGTGGCAGGTGACCTGGCAAGTGAAAATCCGCAACATGTGGCAAGTGACAATCCGCAACGTGTGGCAGGTGATGTGGCAAGTGACAATCTGTGACGTGGCAAGTGACAATCCACAACGTGTGGCAGATGACATGGCAAGTGACAATCTGCAACATGTGGCAAGTGACAATCCGCAACGTGTGGCAGGTGATGTGGCAAGTGACAATCCGCAACGTGTGGCAAGTGACAATCCGCAACGTGTGGCAAGTGACAATCCGCAACGTGTGGCAAGTGACTTGGCAAGTGACAATCTGCATCTGGTGACAGGTGACGTGGCAAGTGACATGCTGAATCTGGTGACAAG